>NC_088335.1:16135000-16505000 GCF_036884655.1 Musa acuminata AAA Group | reverse complement strand
TAGCCCTAAATTCTGTAGATTTATAAGAGAGGATAAAGGAGATAAAGTGTCTTCTTCTCTGACGATGATCCACACAGCAATGGCTACAAAGACACTCCTCAAATCATTGCTCAAATCTCCACATGCTCCAAATAGGGGATGTTGGCTAATGAGGATAAGGGGAGAGGAGCATAGGAGTTAGCAGGTAAAAAGGCCTAGCCTATGACCCTTTGGTTCCCTCCTATTTATAGAAGTCCTCTATCGACTTAACCCTAATCGATCCTACCCTATTGGGTATTGGATCTCTATCCAACTACCCAAGTCTCTTAGATTAGTGGGTCTCTGCCCAATAATCTCTCATTGGCTCTTATTAGATCTCATCCATAGAATTCAATAATTCAGAAGCTTATTGGATATCCAATAAGATAAAGGCTTTGTTAAGACTCTAACTAGGAGAGTCCTAATTGAGTTTCATTGAAAGGGGTATTCATGTAAAACCTACCTAGCCGACCCTTATTAAAGATCATGAAGAGGCTGGCTAAGGATAAGATTAGTTTGGAGGTTGCTTCTTAGAGAAGCATTAGGAGTTGGTTAGAAGTAAGAGTCTTGAGTAGGAGTCCTAATTAAGTATGAGTCTTGAGTATGAGTCCTATTAGGAATTGGGATTTAGAAGCCTTATAAATAGTTATGCATTCAACCTCTTTTAATAAGAAATATATGACTCTTTTTAGCAGCCTTTGAGCAGCAACTTGGAGGAAGGATCCCCTATAGAGTTCCAAGGAGGCCGATCCCCTAAAGAGATCAACTCCAAGCTTAGAATTCACAAGGGTTCTAACACTTAGTATCAGTATAGCATTCTTGGTGTCTTGCCGCCCTTCCATAGCCATCCATCTACTAGTCATATGTGTCCTATAAGCCATTCACATGAGTGATGACACGTGTGACTTGACATATAATCTTTTTGCTTATTGCAATAAGAATTGGATCGTAATTAGATCACGATAATGAGACAGATTCGTCTTTAAACACAGATCCTAAATAATCCCGATCATAGGTTACTCGAGAGAGACATCGAGATAACCGGACAGACTGGTGTGTTGTATACCCGTCCATATGATGGATGTAGTTGGTCTCATAGTTGCTCGTGTAAGGACACTAGGGATACAGTATATGTGCTCATTGGAGAATGAGTTCACTGATTGATCCGCTTATGGAATGCTGAATGGTTAATGATGCCTTATTGTCAGACAGCAATTTCGTAGTCCTAGTGGTGTATATGGTCCTTAGACTTGAGATACTAAGGATGTCTTGTGTGAGTGCTCCACTCTTTGATACCGGACTTATAGGTTTAGATATCCCAGATCTAGCACAGTCGGTCATTGAGAGTGGTAGTCAACCTTACGAGGGCTATTGAGTGTCGATAGAGGACCATCCACTCTCGATGTCATGAGAGGAATGTCTCATGTATTCTTGTTCAGACAAATCCCTAGCCAGGGTCATTCGGATTGAGAGAGAAAGAGTTCTCCGGGAGAATCCGATTAGAGCGAGACTCGAGTAAAAATCGTATGGGTCTGACAGCACCATGCTTGGTATACGATCTTTGGGATATTAGATGGATAAGGGACTATAGGTACACGGTAACTAAGGACAGATAGGTCCAATGACTAATAGTCTTCCTTCAATAGGCCAAGACCAACCTCCTTCTTACAACTCTATTCTCCTTTTACAGGCTCAGGAGAGAACCTTTACACCCCCACTACCTCCTCTCTAAACAAAAATTACACTTTAGACTAGAGGAGGATAACTCTCAAGATTACAATAAAATTTTCTCATATTTTTGTTCTCAATTCTTATGTGACCTGAGCAGGGATGAGAGAGGTATTTATATGCCTCAAGTGGATTTAAACTTAGAGCCTAAAAGTGCCTTATCCTTGGTTTTCGGGGTACTAGTGGTACCATCGCCTATGCTAGGCAGTACCACCGCTTGACAATCTCTCTTAGATTGTGTCTGGGTGGTATCACCGCCCAAACTAGCAATACCATCGCCTGACATAGTCTCGGAGACTATGTCACGATGGTTTTACCTGTTGGTTCACTGTTTGGGCCTTTCACTTAGCCTAACACAACCCAAACTTGGGCCCGGTTGGCCCCTAATTGAGTTGGCCTAATTACATTCTAAACTGACTCAATTAGACTCTAAACTAACTCGATCTAGACATAATTGATTACAAGCGAATCCTATATTGTCCGGTATGTCATTGGTTCTTCTAGTGCTTTGTCCAATCTTTTGGCGCATCGTCCTCTCCTTCGGCGTATTGCCCAATCAACATGTTGTCTTCTCACAACATCCGATCTCTTTGGCGCAATATCCAATCTGCTTGGTCCGATGCCCGAATTTACGACACGAAGCCTTCTGCCAACACGTCGACCGATCCTCTGGCTCGACGTCCAATCTTCGGACATGTTTGCTCCGGCCTAACATTTGATTCCTCCTGCTTTAATCAATTTGTCTTTTCTGATCGAAGCTAGTCATGCGTCACTTAAATGCACATTAGATGACAAGCTAGTCCTGCGTCACTTATAACTACCAAAGTGGCCTATGACGATAGACTTATGGAATATGAATTATAATAACAATTTAATCATTTATAGGATATTTTAAACTATATTTTATATTATTGTATTGGTCTTGTAACTACCAAAGTGACCTAGATCAATAGGTTATAAAATGACATTAAGGAATTAGTCCTAAATGATATGAAGGAAATAATATTCATAATAGCACACATAGTTAGGAGATTTAGATAATCTCAAAAGAGAATCTACTTCAAATAGTTATGTGATGGGATAGGATTATTTTATTTTAGATATTCTTGTAGTTTAGGATTGTATACCTAAAAGTAACAATACTATTCTACAAAGATAGTATCAATCCTCCATAGATGATCTTAAGTGAATACTATACATGTCAATATTTCACCTAAAGGTGAAATATGGATGATATCAATAGTTTATCAAATTTTGAAAAACTCAAAGCATTAATGTTATTTTATATTTTTGTAATAGTACTTCCGTCCATACATTTTGATGCTTCTAGTGTCCTTATACTCTTTGGATCAAATTATTTAGAATGATTAGAATATGTGCAATTGACATTGGGTGTATTAGAACTTGACTTAATATTGCTTGTTGAAAAGTCCAGAGATTTGACTAATGAAAGTATTATGAAACAAATTAATGAAATGAAGGCTTGGGAAATATTTGATAGGCTCAGTTTAATGTTCATAAAAATGACGATTGTAAATAACATGAAAACTTCATTACTGATTACAACTAGTGCACAAGAATATTTAAAGATTATTGAAGACATTTAAATCTGTTAATAAGTCATTAGCTGGCACACTAATGAAAGAACTGACTACGACTTAATATGATGGCACTCAAGGAATTCAGAATCACATCCTTAATATGGCTGATAAAGCTACAAAACTTAAAGTATTAGATATAAATGTTGATGAGTCTTTCCTCGTGTAGTTCATTCTTAATTCTCTTCCTTCTCAGTTTGGCCCATTCAAGATTCACTATAATATAAATAAGGATAAGTGGGACTTGAATGAGTTAACTAGTATATGTGTTTAGGAAGAATTAAGATTAAGGCATGAAAGTTCATAGAATGTCATGACTACTACTCAAGGAGTTGGTAAGAAAAAACATTGAAGCATTATCCATCAAATAAATTTGTCGAATCTAGAAATGTTAAACAGACTAATGAAAAGAAAGCTTATACAATAAAGTATTTCGTTTGTTGCAAGAAAGGATATGTGAAGAAGGAATGCATTAAACACAAGACTTGGTTCGAAAAGGAAAGTATAAACTCGGCCTTTGTATGTTTCAAATCAAATATTATAGAAGTTCCTTCTAATACTTGGTGGATTGATTCTAGTGATTCAACTTATGTTATCAATAATATGCAGGGATTTCTTTCAATCCGAAAATCAAAAGAATATGAAAGATGCATTATTATGGGAAATTATCTCAAAGCGAAAGTGATGTTAGTGGGGATTTATCGTCTACGCTTGGAGATAGATCATCTGATGGATCTTGTTGACACATGTTATGTTTCTACTATTTCTAAAAATTTAGTTTCTCTATCTAGAATTGATGAGTTAGGATATTATCTTTCTTTTGATAATGGTAAACTTAGTATATTTTATGATTCAATAAAAGTTAGTTTTGAAATTCTATGTAATAGTTTATATAGAATTAATTTGTATCTTGAGTTCGCAAAGACATTATTGACACTACAATCAAGTGTTGAATTGAAACTTAGTTTCAATAATGAAAGATCTTCTATATTATGGCATAGATGATTGGGTCATATCTCCGAGGAAAGAATTAAAAGATTAGTGAATGATAATATTTTGGAACATTTAGACTTCAATGATTTTAATATTTGTATAGATTTCATTAAGAGAAAGCAAACTAAACAGACAAAGAAAAATGCTACAAAAAGAACTCCTTTAGATTATTCATATTGAGATATATGGACCATTCTATATTCCCTATTTTAGTGGAAAAAAGTATTTCATCACATTTAAAGATGACCCATCCAAATATGGCTATATTTATCTAATACATGAAAAGTCTCAGGTCATTGACACTTTTGAAGTGTATATAAATAAGGTCGATAGACAATTAGATAGAAAAGATAAAATTATCAGATTTGATAAGGATGGTGAATTTTTTGCCAGATATAATAAATCCGATTAGAATGTTGGTCCTTTTACTAGATTTCTAGAATAATGAGATATTCATGCTTAGTATGTATTGCCATATGTGCCACAGCAGAATGGTGTTGCTGAAAAGTGAAATCATACTCTTATAGATGTAGTTAGGAGCATGATGGGTTATTCCTCTATACTTGAGTCAATATGAGGTGAAGCTCTTAGAACAACTATATACATCATGAATAGGGTTCCTAGTAAGTCGGTTCTATCAACTCCATTTGAATTATAAATTGGTAGAAGTCTAATCTGAGACATTTACATATTTGAGGGTGTCCTACAGAGATAAGAGTACTCAATCCACATGAAAAGAAATTAGATCCAAGAACTATTTTTAGATATTTTCTTAGTTATCCAAAAAAATCCAAGAGATACAGATTTTATTACCCTAATCATAGTACGAGGATAGTAAAATCTAGTAATGCAATATTCCTAAAAAATGACGAAATCAATGGGAGTAAAAAATCTTGAAGGATCAATTTTGATATTGAGAAGATTCGAGTTAATTTTCTCGTATCATCTCATATTCAAGAAATTATTATTCCTCAAATCAATGAGAGAATTGACAAGGGTGAACAATGAAATAACATCGATGAACTCTCACATGATGTTGATGTCGCCACTAATGATCTTGTAGAACAATCACAATTGGCAGCTTTAAGAATATCTCAAAGGAAAAAAGAAATATATTATTTCTGATGATTATGTGGTATATCTATAAGAAGATTATGATATAGGAATAAAAAGAGATCTCTTATCGTTTTCATAAGCCATAGAAAGTAACGATTCTAAAAAATGGTATAATACAATAAAAGAAGAGTTAAAATTAATGGATCGGAATAGTATTTAGAAACTCATTAAATTGTCTAATAATTGTAAAAGAGTCAGTTGTAAATGGATCTTTAAGACAAAACATATCTCAGCAGGTAATATCGAATAATATAAAGCTAGACTTATGACAAAAGGTTTTTCTCAAAAAGAAGGCATCAACTATAATGAAATTTTTTCTCCGGTTTCTAAAAAGGACTCATCGAGAATCATCATGGTATTAGTAGCTCATTATGATCTTAAGTTAAACAAGATGGATGTAAAAATAATATTTCAGAATGAGAATTTGGATAAGGAAATCTATATTAATAATCTGTAAGATTCATAGAAAAGGGAAAAGAAAGTTAGGCTTATAAACTTAAGAAATTTATTTATGGCCTTAAACAAGCTTCCAAACAATAATATATAAAGTTTCATGATACCATTACTTCCTTTGGGTTTAAGGAAAACACTATTAATCAGTACATATATCTGAAGGTAAGTGGGAGCAAGTTTATTATATTGGTCTTATATGTGGATGATATTTTACTTGCTAGTAGTGATTTTAGTTTATTGCACGAAACTAAAATATTTCTCAGCAAGAACTTTAAGATAGTTGATATGAATGAGGTAGTCTATGTTATTGGCATTGAGATATTCAGGGATAGATCTCAATGAGTATTAGGACTGTCTCATAAATAATATAGTAATCGTATCTTTGAGATATTTAATATGTAGCTTTGCCCAGTCAATAATACACCTATTACTAAAAGTGAAAAATTTTAGCCAAAGTCAATACTTAAAAAATGACTTAGAAAGAAATCAAATGAAAAATATTCCTTATGGGTGCATAGTTGGAAATCTATTATATACTCAAACATGTACAAGACCAAATATCGGTTTTGTAGTTATAATGTTAGGTAGATACTAAAGTAACTCAGGAATGGAACATTGAAATGTTACAAAGAAAGTAATGAGATATTTGCAGGGATGAAAAATTATATGCTCATATACAAAATATCAGATCAGCTTGAAGTGATGAGATATTAAGATGTTGATTTTGTAAATTATCTCGATAATAAGAAGTCTACTTCAGGATTTGTATTCATATTAGCTGGTAGGGTAATATATTGAAAAAGTATAAAACAATCGCTTATTGCATCATCAATAATGGAAACTGAATTTGTGGTGAGGCTACAAATTAAGCTTTATGGTTGTGAAATTTCATCTCAAGATTTGGTGTGGTCAACTCAATTACGAGGCCACTGAAGATATTTTGTGATAATACCATAGCAATTTTCTTCTCTAAGAATGGTAAGTACTCTAGTAATTCTAAGCATATTTAAATAAAGTACTTAGTGGTCAGAGAAAGAGTCTAGAAACAACAAGTGTTATTTAAGAACCTGAGCGCCAATATGATAATTATTGATCCATTTACCAAAGCTTTATAGTATAAAATATTTTAAGAATATGTTCTTACAATGGGACTCGTGAGAAAGCTATAAAAGATATAGTGATGCTTCGTGAGACTTGTGAGCAAGCCATTAAAGATATGGTGAAGCATGTTTAGGTTGATGATATTATTAATATTTCTTTTGTATAATTAAAGTTATTTGTTTATATTATCTATTGAATCTCGGATTTTGATGATAAAATCAATTAATGAATTTATGATCTAATCTGTATTTTGAGTGACGCAGAACTAACTTCGATCAGAAAAGATAAATCAATTAAAGTAGAAAGAATCGGACATTGACCCAGAGTGAACATGTTACAAGATTGGACGTTGGCTAGAGGATCGATCGACGTACCGACAGAAGCACTTCGTATCATAATTTCGGGCATCAAGCCAAAGGATCGAATATTACCTCAAGGAGATCAGATATTGCGGATATCAATATGTCGATTGAGCAATACACTGAAGGAAAGGACGATACGCCGAAGGGTTGGATGAAGCGTCGGATGAACCAATGACATGTCAGACAACATAGAATTATAGTCTTGTAATTAGTTGTATCTTAATTGGTCATAGTTAGGTCATAATTGAGTTAGTTTTTGGTGTAACCATGCTAACTTAATTAGGGGCCCATTGGGCCTAAGATGAGACTATTTTGGGCTAAGAGAAAGGCCTATTCAATGACCCAAAAGTTGGGTCAAGCAATGGAACTATCAATGGCTCAGTCTCCAAAACATAGTTTCTAAGACTGTATTAAGCGATGGTACCACTAGATTGGGTAATGGTATCGTCAAGAGTTAGTGTTGCAAGCGATGGTACCACCAATACCTCGAAATCTAGGGGATTTAAATTTTGACTCCAATTTTTGAAGTTATTTGAGGTCTATAAATACCCTAATCTTTCTTACTTAACAATGCATGAAAGGTAGAATAAAATTCTGTGATTCTAAGGTTGCAAACCCTGTTAAAAAGTTGAGTTCCCTCCTACATATGCTTAGAGGTTGTTCTAAGGGAGAGTATGAGGCAATACTTATAATAGAGGGGTGTAAAGGTTCTCTCTTGAACATGTGAATATGAGAAAGAGTTATAAAAGTAGTTGATCTTCACTCGTTAGAAAGAAAATCATTAGTGAATGCCGATGGTCTTGACGGAAGAGGAATCAGGAGTGGACATAGGTTGTGACGACAAAACCGCTATAAATCTCAGTTTGTATTTCTATTTTACTATTTACCTTTATTGCAAACTGCTTTACTTGCTTATTACATTCTTATGAATGTTTTCAAGTTAAACATATTTTCGGTATGATTTTATCGAATGAGATTTTTGAATCGATATAACTTTTACGAAAATACTAATTCACCCCCCCCCCCCTCTTAGTGCCGACTTGGTCCTAGCACTATCATGTTTATATTTATATTTATACATATTATAGTTAAATGCAATAATAAGATTATCTTGGCAAGTAAATTACATGAATTATTATGGACAATATAAGGAATATAAGGAAAGACTAACAATATTGTGATACATAGAAGAAAGTATAGAATTGATGACATACAATCGCTATGAGTCATATTGATATTTGAACTGAATATAATACTATTATTTTTATTAGACTTATTATTTTATTTTAAAAAATTCATGATCATATATAAAATAATTTTTCAAATTTTTTGAAATCTTAAAATTCTTTTCAAACAAATTTTATTTTGTTTAGAACCAAAAAAATCCAAAACAACAAGGAAAAGTACAAACATCACTAGCCGTTGGCTAACGCCGTAAGAGAAGGACAACCAAACAAGGGCGGCGTGCACCACTTGCTCCTTCTATCGCCCTCCCTCGCGCCTCTCCCTCACCAACACTTCCTCCGCCTCCACCTCCACCTCCACCAATCTCTCCTCACCACCTTTGCCCTTGTTGTTGCCATCTTCCTCCTCTGGCCCTCCATTCGACCTCCGCGTCACCTGCCTCCACCTCGTCCACGTCCACCTCTCCACCTCCTTCCCTATCCACCTCAACGTCCCCATGGCCCTGGAGGTCAAGGTTCGCAACTTGAACTTCCTTCTCATTGGATTACCTACCACTCGCTCGTGGCCTCGATCGGCTACCAAGGGCGTTGGCTCGGGTCCGTGACTTCGGACAACAGCCGCGTGCGAGCGCGCCGGGTCTCCAACGTCGACGTCGAGTTGGAACTTGACAGGATCCAGGTGATCCACGACATGTTCCACTTGATTGAGGATTACATGAGCGGATCCATTCCATTCGATACAATCACGAAGGTGCAAGGCCAGCTGCGCTTATTCTTCTTCGATATCCCGGCTTAGGTAGGTCAAAGAAGCGTGCTTTGGTTAAAATTTGAATTCAGCTTTTCTTTGACTAGTTAATTTAACCATAACAAAAGTGCTAACAGTATGGTTTCCATAGTCTGTAACGAGCTGCAACGAAATAAATTGACTCTGCATATTTTGTTTTGGTTTTCCCTTCCCTTTCTTATTCTCGTGTCCTTTCTGACCTAGCAAGTGCCATGAATGATGCTCTAGAAGCTTATGTTTCGTAATGGGTAAAGAGCACTTGACTCTTTAACTTTATTAAAGGAAAATATTAACGACTATGATCCTTGTAAATTTGGTTTTAGGTTTTCCTGGTGAGAAAATCGGGAAATTTTTTGTGGATTCCTTTTCTTCTATGGTTGATAAAAAAATAAAACAAAGATTGTGCAAGGGTGGCTGATTTGGTTAGAATAATCAGCTGTTCATCTAGCTCAAATTTGGTTTGAAATGTCTGGTACTTGACTAATATAGCTTCTAGCATCTAGTTTGTGATTCAGCATTGTTTTTCCTAATTTGCTTTCTGGATAAATGAAGCTTTGTGACCTTTTTCAGATTGGTAGTCTTTGACACTATGAAGGTTTCGAGTTCTTGGAGGTGTTTAAAACTTGATAAAATTCCTGACAATTTTTTTTAATTTGTCTCTGTGTCTTCGTATACTGCAATGCCCATATTTCATTAATTTTATTGCTTAAACTGTTTGGTTATTTGTAATCGAAACATGTAATTCTAATAATTTTTTCTCTTCTCGTCTTACGGTGGTGTTTCCCTCAATCTAACAGATCATGTGGTCAATGATAGACCATCTGTGCTTGATTAATAAATTATATTCATCACCTTAGAATGATGGAAAATATTGTAAATTCTTGTAGACTGTGGTTGGCATGTTGGATATTGAATCGTAATGTTGGTCGCAAATCTTAATATCTTAATCTAAAATTAAATTTAACACTTTGTGTTAGAGCTAACCTCAGAAAATTTAGCAACCCAACAAAGATAATAAAACAGAAAAAATAAAAGCGATAAGAAAACCCCAAACTATAAGTCCAAACTATTTAACTACTATAAAAGAGGGACTATTACAAATGCCTTAAGAAGATTTTGCTAGGCCATAAAACACTCGAATCTATTAAATAAGAAAAACCCAAACTATAAGCCCAAACTATTTAACTAAGTGTTGACTTAAACCTAAAGCAAACACTTAGGTTTTTCTTGTGGTGCGTCTGACTTCAAAGCACAAACCCTTATTTATAGTTCCAATAGGAGATAATAAGCCTGATTTTCCCGATGTGGGACTATATGGGACTTGCCAAACTAACAAATCTCCACCTTGGCATGTTCCAACAAAACTTACTCCACCTTCTTCATAAAAGCCCCAACGGGCAATCACTAATAATGAACACCAACCAAGTCCAAGCACTGCTTGAACTTGTAAACCGGAAGAGGCTTCATAAGCATATCAGCTGGATTGTCCTTCGTATGAATTTTCTTAACAAGGACCTTTCCCTCAGCAATAGTATCTCATTTGCATCCAACAATTTTCTTACCCGAAGGCGGCTTCACAAGATCCCAAGTTCTATTCTGATGGAGAGATTCTATTTCTTCATTCATCGCAATCAACCACTTAGCGGAATTATCATAAGAAACTACATCTGAGTAGGAAGTAGGCTCACCAACTTCACTTGTTTCTTCTGCAACAGACAAAGCATATGCAACCAAATTTGCATATCTTTGTGGTGGTCGAATATTTCTCCGTGGTCTATCCTTGGCTATGGAATATTGCTCTTCCTCTAGATCAACTTCGTTAGTAGACTCAGGACCATCTATTAGCATTCTTTGAGTAGAAGAGTTCGATTGAAAAGAATCTGAACTACCAATCTCAAGCTCCACCTGCTTCTGCGCACTATCATTTGTACAACTAGTAGATTCCTCTTTGGAAGATAACATAGACAATTCATCAAAAGTAACATCTCTACTGATTACAAATTTTGGGGATTTGGGATCAGAACACTATAATCTATACCCTTTCACCCCAAAAGCATACCCAAGGAAAATACATTCTAATTTTCCTTCATTTATATACATGTATGCTGGACACCCAAAAAATTTTAAATCAGAGTAATCAGCAGGAGTACCTGACCAATCTCTACTGTCCTCTTCATATACAAGGCTTTAAGCTTGTCCCACATGCTCTTAGCCGTAGTCTCCATAGCTACCTCCCGTAAAACTTCGCCAGAGAAATTTAGAATAATGCTGGATCGGACTTTCTTATCTATACCCATAAAATATTCCTTTGATGTACCAGGAATGTTCTCAACTCCATGTAGTACCAAATAACTCTGTCTTGAACCAGAATGGCCTCCATCTTGAGTTGCCACATGCCGAAGTTGACATTTCTGTCGAATTTCTCGACAACTTATTGTCATTGTTGCCAAAAGATCCCGAAACCAGGCTCTGATACTAGTTTATTAGAGCTAGCCCCAAGAAATTTACCAAAGGGTAATTTTGGTAATCCAACAAAGACAATAAAGCGAAAAAAAATAAAAGCGATAAGAACACCAGATTTACGTGATTCGGTCAATTGACCTACATCCACGGACGAAGAAGAAGCAAATCACTACTATATAAGAGGGACTATTACAAATGCCTTAGGAAGATGTTTCTAGATCATAAAATACACGAATCTATTAAATAAGAAAAACCTAAATTATAAGCATAAACAATTTAACTGAGTGTGGACTTAAACCCAAAGTAAACACTTAGGTTTTTCTTGTGGTGTATCTAACTTCAAAGCTCAAACCCTTATCTATAGTTTCAATAAGAGATAACAAGCCTGATTTTCCCGATATGGGAGTATATGAGACTTGTCAAACTAACGCTTTGTATGTGGCATCAAAATATTTTATATATATATATATATATATATATATATATATACAACTGAAAGAAGAGTAGCTATATGACCGATATTTGAAATTATTAGAAACATATAAATTAAGATTGTATCTCTGGTTTCAAACTAGCAGACAAAAAACTTTAAATGGTATCGAAAGCCAAGAATCTTAAATCCTTTTTCAGACTATATTTATAAAAAAAGCAATATATCCCCAATTAATCCAATATATATATATATATATTTATTTATTTTTATATACTCGAAGCCTAAAGTTATCGGGATCCGAGAGGAGATCGCGTTATCCCAATACGAAGCCATGGATGGGTATTGGCCAAAGAGGAGCCAAGACCAACAGCGGTCAGCATCTATACCCCGAAGCCGAAGAAACCTTATCCCTGACTCTGGACATCACTGTCGCCCTCCGATGTTGGCCAAAGGATAAAACAGCATGCCTGCAGAGTTCTTAGTGCAGTGGAGAGAGAGAGAGTGTGTGTGTGTGTGCAGTGGAGAGAGAGAGAGAGAGATGGATGGAAACAGGCGAACAACAACGGTTGAGAGTTCGGCTGACCAAGCAAGGCTTATAACAAAGAAGGAGCTCCCGGCCGTGCAAGATTCAAAGAGAGCACAAGCTGAGGAAGCGGAAGAAGGCAGCAGAGCCCGCGGCCTCTACTGTCGGCATAGAAGCGGAGCCGTCGAAGATGGAGAAGGCAAGGGTTCATGGAGCCCGGGAGCCAGAAATGAGCAGGAGATGCTCATCCTCCATCTCTATAGGTTTTAATTAGGCAAGGATGAAATGTTTCGACCATCTTTGCTTTCAGCGAGTAGTAAATGCAGAGAAAGACATGTCGTCATTATAGACCACGTTCGGTACGAGTACTTTATTCCACCCAATTTAGTCGTCCGTGTGATGATCTATCCTATATATCAAATTAGAAGATTTGACTGACTTAGATGGTGTCAAACACATGGTACGCAGCATTCATCAGGGAATGTTATGGTTTCGGTTATCACCTCGACATTGATCTTATTATATGATTGCTTGCTATGATATGCTCATCGCGGATTTGATCTATTTCCTTTTAGCCTAAAGAAAATATAAGGTTTGATGGGGGCTTCAGCTTTTAACAAGAAGGAAAGATTTGTTTATATTTTTGTTTGAGAAAAAAATATCCTTTCAGTCTTTTTTATGTCACCCAAAATTTTTCACTAATGTTTTTCTTAATCTCTTATGTAATATCCTCTTATCCCTCTTGAATATTAATAGCTAATCCTTGACTTTAAAGGGAAGCTCTATCATCAAATGTATCTTTAATCTTTTTGATAATTGAGGCTCATGATTAAGGACTTGGTATGATGATTGCATTTTGCTGGGAGCTTTCTATAGAATTGGTCTAAATTCGATAACAATATTAAGTACTGACTCTAAGGGAGGTGCCAGAGGTGTTGTCGAAAGGATTATCCTTTGTTGGGTCAATTATGCAAGTTAGGACAAGAATAAGCTTATAGTTTTTTCATACTTGTTGGACTCATTGAGTCAGATTAGTGAATGTTTCTACAAGGACAATAATGATGGGTGGAAAATCAATTATTTGAGGAGTTCTTTATGGAGGGTTTATTTTAGAGTTGTTAAATAAGTCATCATAAAACAAAAGGCCAAGAATAAAAAATATCTTATTTCTTATCATTCTTAAATTCAGATTTGGAAAAGCAATATCGTTCATATTTACCCAATCAAAATTCTAATTAATCAACATATTGATTCATTTTGGAACAAACCAAAGTCAACTTTTATGTTTATCAAGTTTGAGATATTAGAAAGAGAGATTTGGGTCGAGACCATATAAAAACTACATTAGAGATGTAACTAGCATGGCATAGCTCCTTTGAAGCATAAATAAGAAAGAATGAATATTACACTTATGCCACCCAAAATCTTACCAATCATTCGCTAATGTTTCTCTTAATCTCTTGCACAATATCCTCTGGATGTTGATTCCTCGTGAATATGAATAACTAATTCTCGACTTTAAAAGGAAGCTTCGTTATTGAATGTGTTTAACCTTTTTGATAGTTCAGACTCATGATTGGGGACTTGGTATGGTGACTATACTTTGTTGAAAGATTCCTATGGAACTAGTCTAGATTTGATAACAATATTAAATATTGACTTTAGGAGAGATGCTAGAGGTGTTGTCAAAAGGATTATCCGTTGAGTCAATTATACAAGTTGGGACAAGAATGAGTTAATAGTTTTCTTATATTTACTAGACTCATTGAATCATATTAGTAAAGGTTTCAAAAGTTAGTTATTTGAGAAGTTGAGGATTTATTTTAGAGTTGTTAAATAGTCGACGTAACTCAGCAAGGGGGTTGGAGGATTTGGTCAAGTAATAAAGTAATAAAAGTGAAAGAGAGATTGCCCTTGAGAACATACATGAGTGACCTTTTCTTTAATAGTGTTGGGAGTGACCATTGCGGGCATGACCATGAGAAATACTTGGAACCGTTACTAGAATTGTTCGATGATCAATGAACAATGAAATCGTGCATCGTATCATCGGCTATGGTTTATGTTTTAACAGCTCGTCATGAGCTTGTGACTGCTAGGTGTTGTTATCATGACAATATACATGCTAGCATCTCTTTTAGTGCCATGTAGTTTGTTAGTTGATGAGTCAGATGGACGTAATGTATCAATCATCGGGATGTGTATGTATCGTCTTCCCCTCTATCAATCATCACAAGCAATGCTGAGGACTGTCATATAATTTATGAGAAAATAAGGATGCTTTCTAAAAAGTGAAAAAAAAAATAAATTATAAATAATTTTCAGTCACCGAATTCTGTCATCTCAGATATCAACGGAAGCAATTATGGAACCAAATCCAATCGGGTCGAGTTCGAACTCGAACCAAAACCAAAGGGTTAGACAGGAACGACCTGCTATCGGTAATCACACCTGCGGTGAGATCACTTTTAGGGTTAGCATTCGTCTCCGATATAAAAGCAGAGCCTCCCTCAGTCGGTAGCGCCTCTCTCTCTCTCTCTCTCCTCTCTCTCTTTCTCTGACGCCGCCTCGTCTCTTCCAATTCTTTCATCTTCATGGCAGAGCGCGGTGGAGATCGTGGTGGCTTTGGGCGTGGGTTTGGCCGCGGTCGAGGTGACCGTGGCCGTGGCCGTGGCGACCGAGGCCGTGGGCGTCGCGGCGGCCGACGCGAGGAGGAGGAGAAGTGGGTGCCCGTCACCAAGCTCGGTCGCCTCGTCAAGGAGGGCAAGATCACCAGCCTCGAGCAGATCTACCTACACTCCCTCCCCGTGAAGGAGCACCAGATCATCGACACCCTCCTCGGTGGACGCCTTAAGGATGAGGTCATGAAGATCATGCCTGTCCAGAAGCAGACCCGCGCCGGCCAGCGCACCCGCTTCAAGGCCTTCGTCGTCGTCGGCGACACTGATGGCCACGTGGGCCTCGGCGTCAAGTGCGCCAAGGAGGTCGCCACCGCAATCCGCGGCGCCATCATCCTGGCCAAGCTATCGGTTATCCCCGTCAGGAGAGGTTACTGGGGGAACAAGATCGGCAAGCCCCACACCGTGCCCTGCAAGGTCACGGGGAAGTGCGGGTCGGTCACTGTCCGCATGGTGCCCGCACCAAGGGGGGCGGGGATCGTTGCTGCCCGTGTGCCGAAGAAGGTGCTCCAATTTGCTGGGATAGAGGACGTGTTCACCTCGTCCCGTGGCTCCACCAAGACTCTGGGAAACTTTGTCAAGGTCTGTGTTTCGTGTTCACTATTGTGTTGCTTTACTTTGTGCGATGGACTGTGGTTGTGTTGGTTTCTTATAACAATTCCTAGGAATGCATCAACCTCGTTTATGTGTTTGTCCGCGTTCGTGCATGTCAATGCTTCTACGTTTTATTTGCTCTTTTATTAGTGCCTGTGTTTTGTGGCCCATCTTTGTGATGGGCTAATAGGCCTTGTTTACAAACATTATTGCAGCTAATAGGCTTTGTTTAGCTCTTTCCACCATATTTGGCTCCTACCAGCCACACCACCTATTGGAATAACATCTTTTGTTGTAAATGCTTAAATAGCTTGTGGGAGAATGCAATAGTTTAGAATACAGCTTAACGGCTGAGGATTTGTCCTTTTCTCGGGAGTACGAAGATGATAGTTCATTTAACATAAGCTCAGAGGTTAGACTAAACAAGTACTATAAGAAAATGTGCAGTTTGGTGAAGGTGCTACAAGGTTAAGATTTTGAGTATTGCTTTAATGAGGCTTATTTATTCTAACATGGTTTGTGGAGTCAGCTGACCACCCTGGTTTGGTCGTGTCAGTCTAGATTGGGGGCCACTGTTTCCTAGCTGTGATCTCTTTGAATTTTGGGGGATTATTGGGATTGCCTGAATTATTGGGTAAAAACCTGGGTTGACTTATTATTTCCATTTTCTGGTGGATCCAAATAGATCTATAGAGTGGCTTAGCTCTCCTCTTTTGAGGTTGTTTCCAGTCGGTTTCTTGGTTAGTCTTTAACCAGTCCTCTTTCTCACCATCATTTTTTTGTTGTCATGTTGATCAGAGATGATCTATTTTTATCTGTCTGAGTTGGTTTTTAGCCCTTTGAATTCTGGCCCCCAGCATTTTACATTTGAGTTGTTCTGTTTCCAAATTCTATGACAAATCTTGTGCTTGATCCACAGCATATGAACCTACAAATATTGTTATAGCTTTGTCTGGGCTGCACCAAGCTTTTTAGAAGGCCTAATCACTTGAGACATACATGTTCTGCAGTAGACTGAGTGGTCGTTCTTTTAAAGCTTAGTGTATGCATGGGAGCAAGTTATGTATGTGTGGCACCAAAGTTGTTGAGTCTTTTGATCCAAATTTGCTGGTTGACTCTGCCTGAGAGCAGGCAGAAACAGTCGAACCCATGGTCATGAATGGCCTATTCGAGAAAGATTGGTGTGGAGGAGAGAATGTTGTATGTTCCTGATCCAACAATAGCAGATTGACAGCAATCGAGAAGAGGAAGAATTGGAGAGGAGCGGTGGGCACTAGGAGGCTTAGCCATGATGGTTGGTGGTGAGAGCTTGGAGGAAGATAAGTGGAAAGGGGAGAAGAGAGCAAAAAGCAAGGGAAGACTTGTTATGCTATCCCCCTCTGGCCTAAAAGAAATCACTCGTAAAAGAATCTCTTTCTACTTGAACAATAGAGATTTGTTATTGTCATAGATGAAGTTTGATTGCTTCAGTCCTCCTGGCTTTGAAAAGAAGTTTAATATTTGTACCAACATGACCACCTAACATTGTTGATTTGTTGCTGAAACTAAGGAGAGAAGAAAAAAAAAAGAAGAAGAAACTAGAAGGTTTAAAAGGATTGTTATCTTTTTTTCTGGTTGAAATGCCAATTCTCATTTTAGTTCACTCAATCTGATTTTGATCCTCTTTTGACATACTGATGTCGTCATATTACTTTCCAAGAAATTATTGGCCCCTTGAAACAATTTATGATTGTTTTTTTTTTTTGTTTTTACCTTTTGGTTATTGGCTTATATGAACCTCCTGAGGTCTGCTATGATTATGATGTTTTGTAAATTCACAAGTGTTTGTGGAATAAATTTACTGGTATATGCCAATATTTTGTGTTTTTACACAATGCGCAAGTTACATAAGCAAGTTGATGCCTTTGTCTGTGCAGGCTACATTTGAGTGTCTCATGAAGACATATGGCTTCCTGACACCGGATTTCTGGATGGAGACTCGTTTCAGCAAATCTCCCTTCCAGGAGTACACAGACTTGCTTGCAAAGCCAACCAAGGCAATAATTCTGGAGAACACCGAGAGGGTTGAATGAAGCTTTAGGATGATGCATGCCTTCTTTCAGTTTGCTTTGGCTTTATTTTTTGACAAGGTAACGAGTTAATTTACGTCAGTGTATTAATTTACTTCTCTTTTGCTTGGTGTGACAATTTTATGTTACTTTTAGTATTTATTTATTTCACATTCCGAGCTATTATTATATTTTGGAAGTATGATAGACCTAATCTATGATTGATTGTAGAGTTGAGTTACCACCCTTTGATCTTGATAGCCCAACCGTAAACAAAACTCTTAGTTAGTGTTACGAATCAAGTATTTTAACAGTTTCTTGCAATGTTTCTTCTGGCCATTAGATTGAGAAAATTATATCGAAGTAAGATAAATTTCTTGTCGCCTCCAAAAGGGCAGACTATCTTACTCTTGTTCACGTATAATGCAAGTTGAGCGCTAAAGATTGTTCTTGTCCTATTTTCTTTCGACCGCAAGGAGCGAGAGCAATCAATTAGTCCAATATCCTCATGTCCTATTTTATTTTCTTGTAGATAGAATACTCTCTCTCTCTCTCTCTCTCTCTCTCTCTCTCTCTTCCACCCATGCTTGTGAACATTTTCTCGTAGGATTTATTTCAGAAGAAACCACCTTTCGGTAACAATCATCGACACCAAATAAGCACCTGAAATTAAGATAGGGTTGTAGCATGATGCAATGATGACCAATCTGATATGATGCACCATTACGATGGAGAAACGACAACACTTTACCCAACAAAACAAAAACAGAAAGAAAGAAGGGAGCAGCCCCCATCACACTGCATCTATTATTTTATTTTATTTTTATTTTTTAAAATAAAAATATATTATTATATTAAATGATGCGATGTCCATAATGGTCGTACATATATTCAAATATGAAATGCATTTACTTATGTAATAATATACACTACATTCAATTAGGATGGCATTGCAAGGAGGCACTTGATACTTGATGATTCGATTAGGATGTATTGCAAGGAGGAGGAACCTAACCTTGTTAGCAGAGAACCGCACCCCACCCCACCGTTCCATAGGAACAATTCACACCATATAAGCACCCCAAAATAAATTGGGATATTGCTGTAATTTCAAACTCCCTGCATCCATCATGCCAATGGTCGATTTGATAAAATGCACCATTCATAGAGCCATGATTTCAAACTCCAGTAAGTTCTCTCATCATGTAATAACGAGTACAGGGCTATTTCCACAAACTAGGGAAGAGAAAAAAAATAAAAAAAAATAAAAAAAAACAAAACAAAAGAAAACATCCATACACCGAGGGGCGATCTACCGATAACTACAATAGTCGTTTCATTTATCTCATATATTATGCTTCATCACGCAAACAATTGAATTTTTAAATTGATGCAAAGTCCAATCAAGTCTCGGAACAGCAGCAGCAACTACTCACAAAACAAAGCAAGTAAAATAAAGAATAATTTAAATGATAATTTAATAGGACATACAAGAGATACATCTTCATACATATGATATATATAAAACTTGTACAGGGATACCACTCTTCAGACATGAGAAGCAAACAGTTCCATATTCTAGCAATTGATACCACATTGCTGTACGTCTGGTCCGGTTACTCTAGTAGTGAAAGGATCAACTCGGACCCATAACAAGGAAAAGATTGAAGCAAGTAGAATGGACCACACCACGACGATTGTAGGCGTACGGTTCTGTCTCCCCATCAGACCCTTGAGGAAGGGGTACAGGTGAACAATCACCCAGAAAGCAAAGAAGAGCTTCCCAAACAGCGGACCCCATGACTGGTATCCACTGTTAATGGCATAGGAGATTCCAGCAACCACACCAACCAGATTTACAATGAGAAGTGTGGTTGGTGGTATCAAAAGAGTAGTCCACTTGAACATGTAGAGCTCGGCAAAGTCACCGTCTTCATCAGACGCTTTGGAAGTAACAGTGAAGTTTGTGTCAATACCAGCAAGAACTTTCAGTAGACCTTGGAAAACTGCAAAGAGATGGGATGAGACGCCACCGATGACCCAAAATTGTTCATTCCTCCACCATTCATCAATCCCAACACCACTCCACCTCATTTCCAGAATGCCAGTAGCGAAAATGGAAAGGAAGAGAGAGATGAACCAGATACTTGCAATGTTGCTAATCTGCAAATTGATTAAAGTTGGTTAGTCCACGACAGAGTGAATTATCATCTGGCTATAATGGTTTCAGCTTTGAAGAATCAGATCAAGTGATAAGTTCTGTGCCTAAAACAAAAATTATTATTCCACCAGATGAAAATCACAGAACATGTTCATAAAATGTACTCTTCAGTAATAGATCTTGCTCAAACATTATTAGCAGCCTTGAAGATGGCTCAAGGCTTTGTCACCTAAGGCAAGGGAAATCATGCATAAAAAGTCATGGACCTATTGATATCTAAAATCAGCAAAGAACCTAACAAGGTAATGTTCGTACCTGGGGAATAATGAATTTTCCTGTAAGTAAACAGATGGCCGGCAGTGTGCAGTATAACAGGAGGGGAAGTGAAGTGAGCGGGTAAATGGTGGTGTTGATGTATGCAAATCTTTCCAAGAACTTCAATCGTCCTCCATAACCATACCATATTGGGCAGTGACGGCTAAAGAGAATCTCAACAGATCCCAAGGCCCATCGAAGCACTTGGTTCAGACGATCTGAAAGATTGATAGGAGCAGACCCTTTGAATGCTGGACGCTTAGGCATGCAGTAGATTGATTTCCAACCACGGGCATGCATCTTGAATCCGGTGAGAATATCTTCTGTCACAGAACCATAAATCCACCCTATCTGTATCAACAAATAACAGTTTTTATCAAACTTCCAGCATCTTCACACAAGGACATGAAAATAACTTCTTAGCTCATAAATTTTTCAAGTACTGCAGAAAGCGTATGCCATCTTTAGAGCCTTACAGTAATTTTAGCATTCTTAAGCCACTCTACTAAAAGTTCAGACAAAGGATATCCTAATGCTTCTATCCAAATATTTTATCCTTTTGCCATCCATTATTGACAATTAAATTTATCTGATGTCAACAATTTCTTCCAGCAAACCTCAGCAACAATTGAATGCAGAAGTGAGCATAAGAAAGCAAGGAAAGCAGAGATGAGTAAGCAGGATAAGCACAGATTTTGATGTTCTAACAAATAAGGGTGCACTATAACACAGAAATGACAGATGAAAATTAGGTGTTTAGTGATGGTGAATCCTAATCAACTAATCTGATTATATCAGAAGTTTGGAATTTTATGTTTGTTGCACAGATCTAATTGTTTGTCTATTTTAAGATCTTGCTATGGACTGTGCTCAGGGTAACTCCAGTACACTATTGGTAGTAGTCTCAGAAAATGGTGCATCTATCTCAAGCTACCTGTTGAAGTGTTAAAAATCAAGGTTCGCCGTATCGCAGCATACCACTCGATATGAGCGATATGTACCGGTTCGACAGGGGACTAGTACTAACGGTATATTGGTATACTCCCATGTATCATGTGTTAGTACACTTTGATACGTGCCATACTGATAATTGATCGGTACACCGATAAGGCAAACCATGTTAAGAATTATTTTCAATTCATGGGACATGCAACACCCATTGTTTTTATTAATTCTATTTGTAGTGATACTCCAAAGTGCTGCATATTTGATGTTGCCAAGTCCTAGTTATCCTGGTAATGCCTAGTGAAATTGTTCATTTGAATCACCGGAAATGATATTGAAGTTTATTTTTCCAAAACTCTGGTTTTCTAAAGGTTTATTTTAAATTTTAAATAGAGGTGGAGGTTACTTTCAATCCAACTATGGATGCTATATTTGACTAACACATATAAGCTTTGGTATTCAGAAGAAAGTGAGACACAATAATATCTGAAAAGGGAATAAGCATGAATGAGGAAGAGTGGATCATGTGCCCATTTGCATACCTCACTTCCCCACTCTGTCTTGTCCTCATAGCCACAGCTGATGACATGGATGGCTTCTTTCAAAAGAGACTCAGGAGTTGCAGATTGAGGAACACCACCATTTTCCATTAATGTTGAGGCAACAAAGACAGCTGATTGGCCAAACCTTTTCTCCAGGCTCATTTGTGACATGAGCAATGACTTCTCATCATCAAATCCAGCACCTAGTTTTTACCCAAAAAGCAAATTAATAAGTGTAAGCTTTAGCAGATAAAGAATATCTCAAGTATGATGTATTTTGCTACATTAAATTAAGGTTACTACGTATGGTAAGCACCAGAATGATGCAATTCTCTTCAGACTATTAAAAAAAATGCATCAAGTGTCAACAGATAGATGACTTATTTGAAGTATGGGTGCCGAGATCTAATAATACAAATTATATAATAACAAGCCACAAGGATCTAATTGTTTGGGAGTGGCTACATGGATAGTTGTCTGCAATTTTTCTATGTTAAGAGATCAGTAGTTGAGCATTGAGATCTCATGTAACAACTTATTTCACTGTCCTTTTTGTTTGGTGCACCCTACTAGTATACATCAATGTGTTCACTAGTGAACATTCATGAATAAAATGTGGAACTGTCAAAAATTTTGTGCAGATATTTAAATTCTTATGAAAAATTAATAATAAAAGTTTTCCATGCATATGATACATATTGGTGTATTCCTGGCATGAATTCTCACAACAAACTTACACTAACCATGATGGTCAGTGCTCCAGTGCGGGACATCTTGTCACTAATGTATGATGGTGTTAGTTGAAAAGGGACAAGAAGGAAACTATAAAAATTATATATAAGAATTGTTTGTCAATATGCTGCTATTTAGCATGGAAAAACCTAAAGATGGCTTTCCTTTTTTCTTCTTATTCAAGCGAATGTCATGATTCTGAGTTTAAACTGAAAGGCTAAAATGCAATTGCTAAAAACAAGCACTTCAAGATCTGAAATTTTCAGATATAGAATAATGCTACAATTAAGTTCCACATTTTTTGCTAAAACAGCAAAATAAAGCAAATTACCTTCAACGCCCTCTTCTATATCTTCTAAATTAAATATTGGGACAGTGTTATCCACATGCTTGCTTGACTTTTTCTTTTCTGAACTTTTCTTGCTTGATTTAGAGTTCTTTTTATGTGAGCCACCGGACCAGAGAGAGAAGAAGCCCTTCTTTTTTTGCTTGTTCTTGATTGGAGGTTCATAACCATACAGTGCAGTTCGGTTGAAAACACATCCTGTACCCACATAAACGGGACCTTGGATACCATCTAGGCCTCTTAAGTTGATCTATAGTGAAAAGCATAGAAAACAGGAATCGGTCAGAACATGCAGAAGATGATTCTAATGCCATTATTTTCTGTATGTATGTTTGCATGATTGTTTCTTTAGACATCTTCGGTTAGAAGAATAGGCTATGGAGCTAACAATAGAAACCATATATACAATGTAATCCATCAAGCAACATGTTAGGTGGCATTTTGTACAGCTAGGCCATAATGATGTATGTCATCATTGTGTTATGTCAATTTTTTGGTTGGATTTACAAAAAAACCATTGATTCAAAAGACTAAATTGCCTAGTCGATGCCAAGGCTTATCCACAATCATCCAACCTAGGGCTGTAAAAAATTATAAAAGCTCGGAAATATATCTGCACTTACATCGAAAAACACTGTGTTACGGTTGGCATATCGATCATTCCTATCAATACCATCAAACCTCTGCGGAAACTGCACATAACAAATTTGCCTTCCAAGATTTGGATCCATAAGAAAGCACATTGCCTCCCTCAAAGCCTTGCTGTTGTTTATGTAGTGATCACAATCAAGATTCAACATGAAGGGCCCATTGGTAAGGACTGCTGACACACGTACCTACTCAGGAGCTTATACAGATTAGCAATAAACATTCTTATCTAACTGAACTATGATTTACCTAGTATAAATACATGCCAAATTCACATATATATGCCAAATCATGCATTGAGGTACTCACAAGAGCATTCATAGCACCAGCCTTCTTGTGATGTTGGAAACCTGGACGTTTCTCACGAGATACATAAACTAATCGTGGCAGTTCATTACCCTCAGTATCAAGCCCTCCACTATGACCCAAGAAAACCTGATAAATTAAATGACAGAAGATGATTCTGAGAAACCAATATTCTTTTAACGGAACATGTTGCACTAGCAATCACCATTTTCAGTAAATGTTAAGAAATAACAATGAACATGTCATGATGTATATAAGATTGATAAGCATACTTGATGAGAAAATGTGCTTCAACATGCCAAAAGCATTAATAAGCATTCTTTAGATGTTTCTTCATAACAGAAATCCACCAACCTGGATCATTCCAGGATGATCTCTGGTGTTATTCCCAGGCCACGGTGTGCCATCTTGCATGATCCATCCCTCATCTGGAACTTTCTGTGCCTTTGCAACAAGGCCATTAATGCAAATTTTAAATTCTTCATATTCTCTCTGGAATGAAAATATTGATGTTTAGAGAACACGCAAAAGGATACCAGTGTAGTCAATTTTAAATTTAGGAAAAACTAGACACCTTCATTGCCCTGCGATCTTTCACAAATGTAGGTTGAACCTTATCCTTGAGGTAATCAATCTTCTGTGAGAAGTACCATTCAGGAGCTCGGGGCTCGATACTGTATTTTTTGCAGAAAGGAACCCATTTTCTAGCAAACTCTGATGTTTCAGATAGTGCTTCAAATGTCAGCATAGCAGCACCATCATCAGAGACATAGCAAGAAACCTTGTCGACAGGGTAATCAACAGCAAGAATTGATAACACGGTGTTGGCTGTGACAAGAGGAGGCTCTTTCAAAGGATCAACAGTACTAACGAAAATGTCAACAGCAGCCAGCTCAGATGGTTCACCTTCTCTATCGTATCTGTTGTTTTAAGTGGAACATAGTCAATAATTGATCTGGCTACTTAAGACTACAGTAGTTAACCAAGGACAAGAACACTTGACAGGAAAATTCGGAAACCATGAAGAATTACCTTATTGCCAGTCTGTCAAGATAAGTTTCACGATTCACAGGAAACCATTTGGGAAACTGATCCAAAATCCATGATATAGCAAACCATATCTCACATATTACAGACAACAACCATAAGGCATACGCATTGTGAACAGGATTGGTGATACGATAGTGGAGAAAAATACATAGGATCACAAGTCGTAATACAATGACCATCCTGTATGGGTTTATCCTGGAAGATGAAATAGGTACTTTCCTAGAAAGAGGCTGACGGGCTTCATCATTCCTGCATCACAAAAACAATGTTACTTTTCATTTAAATAAGACACGGTCAGGTATATTTTCGGAGGCCTAAGAAAGATATGAACATTGTTAAATGGTTATACATTTAAATAGGCCAGACCACAGTTTGGCTTGAACCGGAACCGAATTGGATAGGCGGTTCGTTGGTTCTAAACCGAACCAGAACCAACACCCGATAGTTTGGTTCCGATTCCTAGGTTTGGAAAACTAGAACCGTCGATTTTGAAACTAGCAATTCTGATTCCGGTTTGAACCGTCGATTCCGTAATTTTAAATTATTTTTTATTATTTAGAAATAAATTTATGAATTTCTTTTATGTTTTAAATTTTTTAATTAAAAATAATAAAACATTGGTGGTTCAAACTGGAACTAAAACCATCAGTTCCATTCTGATTTCAAAATCAGAACTTGCCGATTCAGTTTCGATTCCTGGTGTTGGGGAACCGGAATCGCCAGTTCTGAAACCATGGTAAGGGCTACATTTAAACCATGGCAAGAAAAAGAGTCTCTAGCACTTTTATTAATGACCAAACTTAAAAGTATATTCTCAACCTTCGCATAATTGAAAAGAAATAAATAGTTTAACTTGATAAAAAAAAAACCAAGGGCTGTTTCTTTCCTAAAAGCCATTTGGACTCATTTCCAACTTCTGATGCTACAAGTGGTTGATTTAAAAAAATATAAAAAAATGTCAGAAAAGGGAGACACAGTGAGCTGGACATAAAAAAGATGCCCTTTTAAGATTATTAAAATTGAACTAGATATAGAAAAACAAAGAAGACAGAAGATCAATGTCTCACCTTGAATCTGGTTATAATCATACTCACGAGAGTATTAAGGTCAAAATATTCGTACAAGTCTAAAATGAATGATGTTGAAACCAACTGAGATCATAGTTTCTAGGAAACCAAGGCAATAGCATATTCTTCTCTGCTGAAAAGCAGTTCTGCAAGAGGTTAAAGCTAGAAGTGTGTTTTGATTGTGAATTTGAGATAACTAAATTATTAAAGAATTCCACTATTTTGCATGGAGCATGCAGATAACCTGGATGAAGGTTTCTTGGAATACAACTAACTTAAACAAGCTAATTACTCCATAATGTCATTTGGGGAGACGGGAAAATTAATCAGTGAAGTGACTGGAGATTGTAGTACTTAGGATGAATCTATATGCCTTGACACAGACATTGATGCTAACACATCAGTTCTAATGAACTATCCATTAATCAATAAGAAAAAGGAACTGCAATTGATATTTTCATAGTGTATAAATTGCACTTAGAAAGCAACACAGATCCTCATTCCATTATATTTCTGATCTGGAGACCATTTCTGCTGCTTCGTATCAAGAAATCAAGCAAAAAAATTGAAAAGGCATCAATTTGCTACCAAACAAGTCAACACCAACATTCAAAACGAGGAAGATGAAACTCATATGCAGCACAAGGGAAAAAAACCTTAACAGAGGGAAGAACTCACAGTAAAGCATCATCCATATTATAATCAGTTGTTGCATCAATATCACCACCTCCCCTTCCTTCAGAAGGGGCATGACTAGTACCATTAGTCATTGGTGCTACATTTTTCTCCTGCTTCATCTTCCATCCATCAACTCTCTCTTTCCAGGCAACATTGCCAAATTCTCTGGATGTGTTAGCTGATCGACAAAGAAAAGACAACAATTTAAACACCTGAATCAGCAACAGCAAGGTATAAACAAATATTGACATCAAAATAACAACAATAAAACCAAGGATAAGTCACATACGTGACCGGAAAGGCAGTGGATGCACACGCTTTCCACCTCCTCCTGGGGACATCATATGATCAGGCGATGTCATAGGCAGTTCCCCTGAGAGCTGCAACAAGTTGATAAAAAGAATTTCACCCCGTGGAACAGAAACACTGATGTTCATGAGAGAATTAAAATAAAATCACATACCCCCTGGCTATGAGTGAGTAAGGGGATGTGATTCCGAGGAATCTCCCCGCTGTCATATTTTGGAGGACCAATGTCTTCCCCTTGTTCGTGGCTCATGTGCCAACCCAGCATGCGCTCAGTAATCTTTGGTTTCTGATCCTGATTACCAGTTGGATAATTGAAGTCACTCACGTCATCAGCATCTCCATCATCCCCTTCCTCTCCACGAACAGGTGGGCTTCCTGCACATTATGATAAAACAAAAGAACCAACTAAGATCCTGAATCGGCTCTTCTGTCTAAAAGCTTGAAAGACCATCTCAGGTCCGAAGCTAAAACCTCTGTGTCTCTTGTACTTGGTCTTGCACTGGGGACAAGACTGGTTCCCATCCTTCCTCTCGTACTCATAGCACGGCCTGCAGACGGGAAACCCACAAACGTCACAGGCGACAAATATATCACCGTCCACCGTCGTGCCGACACCATCGCCACAGATCTGGCACACCTGACCGCCGGAGTGCTTCCCAGGTTTCTACGTCCGGTCAAAATTAACCACATTTAACACGGTCTCAACCATGGATTGCAAGGAAGAAGATGATTTGAATCTCAAGATGGAAACTTTTTCCAGCAATAAGCTACGTTTCAGCTAAAAGCAATGAATGAAAACTACTTTTCAGGTGCACAAACATACCCCTTTCTCTCCGTCGACTTCCATGGCAAGTTTCTCAGCCAACAGAGCTAATTTCGATCACATCCGGAGAACAAATAGCTCAAATCTTAGCAGATCTCAGGCTTAACGCACCATATGGAATCAGATAAGACAACTTGCCCCTGCTAAAACCACATGCAATCAAGACGAACATTAAAGCATTGGATCTACTGAATCATTACCGCGCACCATCCATAAATGAACAGATCTACATCTAGAACGAGTCATTGGCATCAAAAACTCGAATTTCTTCATGAACAACAAAAAAGGACCTCACCTCTGACAATGGATTGTTCCCGAGAGCCACCAAAAGGGCCTCCTCTCCCGCTGCCGACACGAAAGACCAGGGGAGTGAGGGGTAGAATCTCAATCTCAATATGCAATTAACGGGAAGAGGCAGCGGGGGGAACGATAGCGACGCTCGAACAACGGGATCCGATTACCATATGCTTAATAGGAGACGGACGCCTCTCACTCCACCAGCTTCTCATGGACTGAGGCGGAGAAGACAGCAGACGAGGTTCTCAACACGCATTGGTATCCTCCCCAAACACGATGGAAGCCGATGTCCAAGTTTGCGCAGAATCCACCGTTGATAGAAGGATGGACGGCATCGATGCCGGAGTTGAACGTTTACATAGAAAGACCTCTCGGAGATTATCCCTCAACAGACTGGTGCAAGCTTCGAGCAACACCTCCTCAACCCGTTCAAACGCACACGAAAGGATACCCTAATCTTCATACCAGGGACCCACTAATAGGGCCCCTGAGATAGCCAATAAAGATTCAGTTACTCGTGTGCACGGAATGTGAGGAGCAGCGCGTTTGATTAATCTCATTTGCGTCATGTGTCACGAAGAGGCGACACGGTGGCAAATGACAATAGGAGGAGAGAGGTTTCATTGATTGCTCTCTCTCACCACGCCAACCAATGATTCCTTTTATTAAGGGTGGCAAACGCCCACCGACACTGCCTAAACCGTATCGCCGCCTTCTATTGCCGACTAATGATTTGATTTTAGTTTTGACTTGGTATATTTCTGAACTCACACCAAGTAATTGTACTACCAGCTTGCGATCAACGATAATAACAAGGGTTAAAGTTGATTTTAGCTTATATAATTTTTATAATTTTGATCGTAGACTACCTAAATTCTTATGGATTACTTATATTTAAAATAATTTTTATATTTAAAAAAATATAGTATATAAGCTTTTTTCATCCTATCAAAATTCACATACATTAGAGTTCATAATAAACTATTAATATAATGACATATATAATTTAAATTAAAAAAAATTTATTTTAACTTTTTGTGATTTTGTTTATAGACCACTTAATTATTTATGATTGTATTTGTGTCTAATATAATCTTTATATTTTAAAAAATATAGCATATAAGTTCCTCTAGTCAAATCTAAGTTGACTCATAATAAACATTAATATAATAATATATATAATTTAAAATTTAAAAAATATCTATTTTGTCAAGGAAGAGGAAGTGACGAAAGTGAGGCAGAGGTACGAGAGGTTAGAAGCAAAGATGAGAGATAGTTGGACCACCACATCATAGACACGATGGGTGGAGGTGCAGGAGAGAACGAAGTGAGAGGTGATGAGAACGAAGACACCCAAAAGGAGGAAAAGAGGCCAATAGATAATTACATATCTAGCGTCAGACTAGTCAATGCACATCTATCTGAAATAGGACTGGAAGCTCTTGAGCTTGTCATCGACATAGGAGAGGCTGCATGTGTACGACACCTTACTAGGTCGTAACAACTCGGTACTACTATGGGTGGTCACTTCCACGACGATGCCTCATCTCAATATTGATGATGATTTTAATTTTTTTAATTTAAATTATACATATTATTATGTTAATGATTTGTTAATTCTAACGTTTATTTATTTAGTCAAATAAATAAATTCTAACGTTTGTTAATTCAAATTTGATAGGAAGAACTTATATGCTATGATTTTTTAAAATTTATGAGTTATTTTAAATATGAATAAATCATAAGAGTTTTAAGTGGTTCGTGATTAAAATCACAAAGAGCTAAAATTGATGTCAACTAAAATTGATGTTAACACCCGCTCTGAGTTCAAGTTCCTCAGCAAAGTAAAAGATAAAAGGTTTCCTCATCAAATAAAGAGCTTATGAACAATAACAGAAAAAGAAATAATAACCAAACAAACCAGCTTTTCGCATTCGTGAAGAATCTGTTCCGTTGACAAAGCTGCTTGCTGTAGTTTTACAAATCACACCGAAGACTTTGAAGCTTGTCTCTTTAACTTTTACCTTTTGAACATGAGAACTCTATAACTACAATTACAATAACTTTGCCCACAAATCCATAGAGATGCAACTCGAATGAAAATATACAATTTATGCAACTCTAAAATATGGACTTGTTCTGAGAGGAAAATCTTGCTTATTGCGTAAATCATTTACCTGAAACTGTCCTGTAAGTCTGTCAGAAGAATTTGAACCATAAAATTCACAAGCTCCCTGTGTCAACTATTTTTACCTTTCTCTTTGCTGCATCAAGTCTTCTGGGCTCTTTATCTGCCTACCTCTTGATCAGCCATCCAATCCATCTTCCTGAGATTGTGCTTCGCTCTTTGCTTGCTTGGCCCTCGCTGTGAAAACTGCTCACCTTCTCCAAAGGGCTCACATTCATTTGCTCGCATACAATTTGGTATTGGAGAAGCCAATCCGTTGCAGCATCTTGGAATTGCCATATATAAAAGTTTTTCTTTCTAGTAACCTCTTCCTTGATTTGTTCTTTCTTGAACTGATGAGATCATGAAGTATTATTGTCAGGCAGATCAATTCTCAAATCATGAAAAAGAAGATGAATCAGACTTAATATAGCAGCAACCTTAATTACCCAGCAGTTTATATCATAAAACATCATGGTTCAAACATACCACGTGCACCATTAATATAGCAGCAACCTTAATACCCAGCAGTTTATATCATCAAACATCATGGTTCAAACATACCACCTGCACCATCAAAATTAAACAGATCACACTGAAACACAAAAAGAAAAAAGGCTGCACAGGAACAATAGGAAGTTCTTTAGTCAGAGATGCAGACAGCAATGACATTGGTTGAAACTTGAAAGTGCATGTCAGGGCACCATTTCTGTGGACATAACTTTGGCACCCCATGATATCATGTCATTCAGAGGTTGCCATGCAGCTCCATACATTGCACCAACAGAAAGCATGATGCCCAAGCAAAGGTTTTCAATATCTATGATATTGTGCAGAATTTTTTAATACTTTATCATATTCTTCATCGACCACCACGAGTATCGATCCGAGTCCTCGTACTGTCGGCAAGCTTGATATGAAGTCCAAGAAAATACTCTCCCACGACTTTTCTGGTATGGGCAATGGCTTCAAAAGTCTCATCGGCTTTCGTTGCTCCACCTTATCTTGTTGGCAAATAAGGCACGTTCGAACATATTCCTCCACATCAGTCTCCATCTTCGGCTAGTAGAAGACCCTCTCCAAGGGAGCCAATGTTCTGTGAATGCCCAGATGTCTAGCCCAAAGGGAATCGTGACACTATCTCAAGAGTTTATGCCTCAAATTGTCCACTCGAGGAAGATAAACCCTATTCCCTTTTGTGTAAACGAGTCCCTCCTGGACCTAAAATCGTCGTGCCTTGTCTTCTTTGATTAGTTGCATCAGGGTTACTACCTGAGGATCACTGTGCAGTCCATCCTTGATCCTAGAAAGGAAGTTGGAGTGCAACTGATTCACTTGGCCTCCGCCCTCCAACTGCATGACATTCACCCACTCCACTTTCCAGCTCAATGTATAGGCCACGACATTTGCTCTTCCGGACTTATACTCCATTACCATATCAAACTCGGCCATAAAGTCTTGCCATCGTGCTTGCTTTGGGGAGAGTTTCTTTTGAGTTTGGAAGTAACTCAAAGAGATATTGTCCGTCCTTAACATAAATCGCAATTCGAGAAGGTAGTGCCGCCAAACTCATAAACAGTGGACCACTGCTATCATCTCCTTCTCGTGCACTGGATATCGCCGCTTGATCTTGTTGAGCTTGCGGCTCTCGTAGGCCATCCGGTGACCCTCCTGCACGAGTATTCCCCTAATAGCGAAGTTTGAAGCATTTGTATGGAGTTTGAAGGGCTCTCCATAGTTTAACAATTTGAGCACCGATTCTTCTAACACAGCAGCCTTTAGATCTTGAAATGCTGCTTCACATTTGTCGGACCATCTCCAAGACTACTCCTTCAGCAACTTCGTCAGTGGAGCTGCGCGCTTTAAATACCCAACTATGAAGCACCAATAGTAGTTAATGAAACTAAGGAAGGATCTCAACTCCAACACCTTCTTTGGAATTCGCCATTCTGCAATAGCTTGCACTTGTGATTTGTCCATCATAATGAAACCATCACTTCTCCCTTTTCACGAACAAAGTATTTGTTAGGACTCTAGCTTGAAGAGTCCTAATTGAGAGGGACATCCATGTAAAACTGTTAGGACTCTAGCTAGGAGAGTCCTAATTGAGAGGGACATTCTGTTAGGACTCTAGCTAGGAGAGTCCTAATTGAGAGGGACATTCATGTAGGAGGTGTTTTCTTAGAGAAGAATTAGGAGTTGTAAGGGAATAGGAGTCTTGACTAGGAGTCCTATTAGGAGTTGGTTAGAAGTAAGAGTCTTAAGTAGGAGTCCTATTAGGAGTTAGGGTTTAGAAGCCCTATAAATAGCCATGTATTACTTCTCTTTTCATAAGCAATAGATGAATCTTTTCTGCAGCCTTTGAACAGCAATTTGGAGGGAGGAACCCCTATAGAGTTCCAAGGAGGCCGATCCCCTAAAGAGATCAACCCCAAGTTTAGAATCTGCAAGGGTTCTATCACCTGGTATCAGAGCAGCGTTCTTGGCGTCTCGCTGCCCTTCCACAGCCATCCATCAACCCTCAACAACCGCCCAAAGCAATTCCCATAATTGCTTAAGAGATCGTTGCCAAATCCCGCTGTCATCACCACCCCCGCGGATCATCCTTTGATCTCCCCGTGAATTGCAACAGGTTCTGGTTTTCTACCTTACTGCTGCTGCAATTTAGTTATCCTTATTCAAAAATCCCAAAAAAATTGTTCCTATATTGCTGCATAAACTTTTCGTCACAAATTTTTGATCTCTACGACGAAAGATATATTGCAGAATTCCAACCGTATAGCACCATCTGTTTGATCTTGCTATTGTGTTTTTTCTATCCAAATCTCTATGAAATTTTTATGACATCTTTAACATTTCCTAACAGTAGATTTCCTTTGGTTTTGTTAAAAAATTCTCAATATAAACCATTGATATTTTACGTCTAATCTGCTATACTTGAAAATCTGCACTGTAAAATTTCAGCCGCATAGCAATGCTTGTTTGATCTTGATACTACGTTGTTTCTATCCAAATCTCTACGAATTTTTTATGATAGCTTTGACACTTCCTAACAGTGGAATTCCCTTTGGTTTCATCAAAAAATTCTCAATATAAACCACTGATCTTTTACGTCCAATCTGCTATACTTAAAATTCTGTGCTGCAGAAAATTTCAGCCGCATATTGTTGCCTTAACCCATCTATTTACAATCTTTTTTGAATGAAATTTCTTATACACTTCATAGATCATATTGTCTTCCATCTAAGATTGATATATAAAAAAATTCATCTCAAAAAAATGATTTTGTGTTGCTGCAAATTTTCGTCGTAGCCCGCTGAAATTTCTCGACGAGAATTCTGCTATCGCAACTTGCACCAATTTCCTTGCTGTTATACTGCCGAAATTTTCTTGATTAAATTATATATCCTTGCTGTCATATAAACTATGATTTTGCTATCAATTTTCTCCACAATTCTCTCAAGTTTTTGATGGAAATTACGTCGAGAAACCGTTGTTTCTTCGACGACAATTCTGCTCTTACAAGACAACACATACTTGCTGCAACTTCCACTTATTTCTGTCAAACCTTTGCTACCATCTACCACAGATCCAAAACTTTCATCCACAGCCCTAAAACTCTGCCAAACCACACCCTCAAACTGCACCCAAAATAGCCACAAAATAAGCCTAAATCGTAGCCTACATCCAACCAATACACCAACCCTTTCAACCATCACTTCTCTCAACCTATACATGCCTTTAACCCAACAACAAAAGAGAGATCTTAACATCATAGATTTGGGGGCATATACTATGGCATCTAAGGAGGCAATCAATGCTAAATTCGAAGCCTTGGAGGCGCGAATGGAGGATAAGATTCGGACGCTCTTTACTGAACTCAGATTGGGCCGACCACTAAGCCCGAAGAAATCATATCAAGGAGAGAGCTTTGCCCAATCACACCAAGCCCGAAGAGATGACTTCCAAGGGAGGGGAGGCTCTATGACTGAACCCAACTATCCATGCATGAGAGTGGACTTCCCTAGATGGGAAGAAGGAGACCCGATTGGTTAGATCTCGCGCGCGGAGCGATATTTTCAGTACCACAAAACCGCGGATGCATCTATGGTGAAAATTGCAGCTATACATCTTGAAGGGGATGCTATACAGTGGTTTGACTGGTTTGAACATACTTATGGAGTCCTTTCATGGCGACAATTCAAAGAAGAACTACTGATTCGCTTCAGACCAATCGATTACGAGAATATTGACGGACAACTAGCAAAGATCCGACAAACCTCCACCATTCAGGAGTACCAAACCAGGTTTGAAAGGTTATCTAATCAAACTCATGATTGGTCTCAAAAACAGCTATTGAGAACCTTTATTGAGGGCTTAAAGCCGGAGATCCGAGGAGAAGTTAAAGCGCGACAACCGTATACGCTTATGGCAGCCATCTCTTTCGCACGACATCAAGAGGAGCAATTGAACCATGAATCTCGGAGGACTAGAGTCACTCCTCAACCAGTAATATTGAAGCCCTTAGCCCCCCCTACTATCGACCAAGTCCCTACACCAAAGAGTTTAATAAGAGAAGAGCTTCGGGAGCGATATGCGAAGGGGTTATGTTGGCATTGTGACGAGCCGTGGAGTCGTGAGTATCGCTGTAGTAAAGGGGGACTTCTTATGATTGAACCGATAGAAGAAGAGGTCATTGAACATCCAAAAAAGAGCCTTGAACATGAAGAAGAAGATGCAGAAGAAGAGCCACAACCGACCGAAGTTACGGTACATACACTAGCTGGCTACTCAAACCCGCGAACGATGAAAGTTGGAGGCCTTCTCAAACAACAACTGATCACTGTTCTCATCGACACGGGCAGCACTAATAACTTCCTAAACAGTAAGGTTGCTGTTCATATGAACTTACCTATTGAGAATTGCAGCAGGTTTGTCGTTAAGGTCGCCAACGGACGGATTTTGAAGTGTGATCATAGGTGCCCGCAAGTGAAACTATTGCTGCAGGACCAAGAGATAATTGCATATTTCTTCCTCCTCCCTCTTGATGATCATGAGGCCATACTCAGAATTAAATGGTTGATGACATTAGGTGATATTTCTTGGAATTTTATGCAACTATTTATAAAATTTTACAGTAAGGAGAAACAGGTGATACTGCATGGGAAACGTGAGGGCGACGTAATGATGATTTGCACACATCAAATGGAGAAGGTTTTGCATAAAGCATGCAGGGGCTTTTTGGTACAACTTGAGCAGCAAATTAAAGGAGAGCCAATAGAATTTGAAGTTCCAAACCTATTTCCTTTGCTTGCTGAATTTTCAGATATATTTGACGAGCCGCACAACCTACCTCTTACTCGTCGGCATGATCATTGTATAATGATTTTTCCAGTCAAATCTCCAGTAAATGCTCAGCCATATCGGTATCTACATCTCCAGAATGATGAAATAGAAAGGATTTTAAAAGAGATGCTTGAAACAGGAGTTATTCGGCCAAGTTGCAACCTCTACTTTTCACCGGTGCTACTTGTACACAAGAAGGACGAAACATGGCGAATATGCGTTGATTACCGAGCTCTCAATGGCATAACCATCAAGAACAAATACCTTATTCCAATAGCAGATGAATTGCTAGATGAAAGGGAGCATAAATCTTTGCAAAGCTGGACCTTCGATCCGGGTATTATCAAATACGAGTGTATGAAGAAGTCATACCGAAAATCGCCTTTCGAACACACAACGGCCACTACGAATTTTTACTTTCTTCAACAAAAGGTGAAATATCTTGGGCATATCATATCAGAGGAAGGTGTGATGGTGGACCCCTTCAAAATTGAAGCAATGCAAAACTGGCCTACCCCGAGGAACATAAAATTGCTACATGGCTTTTTGGGTTTAACAGGCTACTACCGTAAGTTCGTGAAAAACTATGGAGAGATCAGTGCACCACTTACTTCCTTACTGGAAAAAGATGTCTTCCAATGGTCGGACAGAGCCTCCACTGCCTTCGACAAACTTAAGGCAGCCATAACGATGACGCCGGCGCTAACACTACCAGATTTCAACCAACCCTTCGTTATTGAGGCCGACACATCTGGAGTCAGAATTGGAGTCATTCTCATGCAAGATGGTCGATCACTCGTATACACTAACAAGGCATTATCTCCCTCCCATCAAAATAAGTCAACATATGATAAGGAGTTGCTCGCCATTGTGCGCGCAGCAACGAGGTGGAGACCCTACTTGATTGGTCGACGATTTCAAATTAAAACCGATCATAAAAGCCTCGAGTACTTTTTGGAGCGAAAGATATCATCCCCTGAGCAGCAAAAATGGGTAACAAAACTTCTTAGATTTGATTATGAAATAACTTACAAAAAGGGGAAAGAGAATGTTCTTGCAGATGCGCTTTCGCAGCTACCCGAGCAAGCTGAAGTTTCAGCTATTTCACTTCCGACCAGCAACTTTCTTAAAGATATTAAGATGGAATGGCAGGAAGATTCAGAGACTAGTAAGATTATAAAAAAATTGGAGGAAGCACCAAGCTCCGTGGCTCATTACAATTGGGACTCAAAAGAATTACACTATAAGGGACGCATTGTGCTTATGATAAATTCTACTTGCATCTTCACGAGTAGATTTTAGACCAAGTTATTCTATATGCAGTGTACTAAATTGAAAAGGAGTATGGCATATCACCCACAAATCGACGGCGAGACAGTTGTAAATAGGTGCTTGGAGACAGCCCAAAGCCACCCACCAAATATGACTACCCAAAGAGAACTCCAGACCCAGCGAAGTGTCATTATTGATCGATGGATCGTGACTCGACGACGACGACCCACTAATGAAGTTCTAATACAGTGGGCGAACCTACCAATAGAAGATGCTACTTGGGAGAACTATGACGACTTGAAGATCAAATTCCCAGAATTCATGAATCATCAGCCTCGAGGACAAGGCTGATTTGGCGGGTCTGTTAGGACTCTAGCTTGGAGAGTCCTAATTGAGAGGGACATCCATGTAAAACTGTTAGGACTCTAGCTAGGAGAGTCCTAATTGAGAGGGACATTCTGTTAGGACTCTAGCTAGGAGAGTCCTAATTGAGAGGGGCATTCATGTAGGAGGTGTTTTCTTAGAGAAGAATTAGGAGTTGTAAGGGAATAGGAGTCTTGACTATGAGTCCTATTAGGAGTTGGTTAGAAGTAAGAGTCTTAAGTAGGAGTCCTATTAGGAGTTAGGGTTTAGAAGCCCTATAAATAGCCATGTATTACTTCTCTTTTCATAAGCAATAGATGAATCTTTTCTGCAGCCTTTGAGCAGCAACTTGGAGGAAGGAACCCCTATAGAGTTCCAAGGAGGCCGATCCCCTAAAGAGATCAACCCCAAGTTTAGAATCTGCAAGGGTTCTAACAGTATTCTCCCTGAGAACCTTGAAAATTGTCTAAAGGTGCTCAATATGCTCCTCGAGCATTTGGCTATAGACGACGATATCGTCCAAGTATACGACCACAAACTTGTCCAAATACTCATTGAATAGTTGATTCATAAGAGTGCAGAATGTGGCCTGAGCATTGGTTAAGCCGAAAGGCATCACTAAGAACTCAAACGCTCCATACCTGGTCACATAGGTAGTCTTCGCTTCGTCGCCTTCAGCAATGCACATATGCTAGTACCCCGACCGAAGGTCGAGTTTGGAGAAATACTTTGCTTTGCCCAGTTGGTCAAATAAGTTCGTGATAAGCAAGATGGGATACTTATTCTTCACTGTCACCTTGTTAAGGGCTCGATAGTCGGCCCATAGTCGAAGGTTCCTATCTTGTTTCTTTTGGAAGAGAACTGGAGCTCCAAATAATGTTTTGGAATTGTGGATGAGACCACCGCTTAGCAGTTCGTCTATTTGCTTTCTGAGCTCTGCCAACTTTGGAAGGGACATGTAGTATGGTGGTCTTGTTGGAGGCTTCACTCTCGGCTCAAACTCAATATGATGATCCACGCTTCTACATGGCTATAGAGTTTTCAGTAACGTGGGTGGCATAACATTTGTGAACTCCTTCAGAACGTTCGCCACTACATCAGGTTCATGAAGGGCCTCCCCATCGAGTGGCTCTAGCTTCACAGCGACCATGAAGGTTAATTCTACTTTCGTACCCCTTTCTTCAGTTATAATACCAATATTTGTTGGGGGTCCTTGGTTTCTCTCCGAGAGAAGGGAACCACACAGGGGTCGTCACCTCCCATAAGATATAGGGAGTTTAGGAACAACATTGGCACCAACTTCGTCGCATGCATGAACTCCATTCCGAAAATCACTTGGAAGTCGTCTAGTGGCACCGCCATCATGTTTGTGTTCCCGCTCCATGTTCTGATCTTGATGGGGGCTCCCTTTGCCAGCTCGGAGATCCGTTTGGCCTCCAAGTTCACTGCCTTCTTCCGACTTGGGTTCTTCTCCAAGATCAGCCTAAGTCGATTTGCTTCTCGATCAACAATAAAGTCGTGGGTAGCACCCGTGTCCACAATTGCACGGGTTGTTTGGTTATTGAGCTTGATGTCCACGTACATTAGCTCGCTACTCCATGCTTTATGTGCCTTTGCCTTTATGTTCTCCCCCACTTGACCCTGCAAAGCATTTAATAAACGCATTGCTCCCATCCGAGGTCCTTGCAACTCTTCATCATCACTGCTGCATTCCAAACTACTCGAACTAAGAGCGACGACCTTGCCCTTGTCCAATTTGAGAGGGTGGATTGAAGCTGTTAAGACGTTGAGTGCTTGTTTTTGTGGGCACTCTCTCACTATGTGTAGTCCTCCGTACAAGAAGCATCTGCTAAGTTTTGGGGCCTTACCTTTTGAGTTAGACCCTTTGTGGGAACTCTTCTTCCTCTGTTCGCCCCTGAACTCCTTCCCTCGAGAATATTTCGGTGGGCGATTTCCTAAAGGCTGTTTCTTTTTCCCTAGTCCTTTGAGGAAAAAAAGACAGTGAGCCTTTCAATGGCCGTATTCGCCCCGATCATATCAGTGACATTCCTTCGATGCAGTTTCTATTGTGCCCATGACTTTAGGTCATCGAGGAAGCTGAACAGCTTATCCTTTTCGGACATGTCCTGTATATCTAGCATTAGTAAGGAAAATCGCTTCACATAGTGTCGAATGAAAGTACTTTGGTGGAGTTGTCTCAGCTTCCTCCTTGCAACGAACTATGTATTCTCGGGTAGGAACTGCGTTCTTAACTCCCACTTCAAGTCCTTCCATGTGTCCACTCGACACTGACCTTATTGGATCTCTTCTTAACGGGTTTGCCATCAAATTTTTACATCCTCATTCATATACATGGTTACTATCGAAACTTTGGTATCTTCAGAATCAGGTCTTGTAGCTCAAAAACATTGCTCCATATCAAACAAGAAATTCTCGAGCTTGTTTGCGTCCCTAGTACCCCCGTAGCAATGAGGCTCAAGTGCTCTCAAGTTTTGTGGCGACATAACATGGGTGTTGCTCCCTCCCGCATTTAGTGCCCTTGTGTCCCTAGTATCCATCATTGTTTGACAATAAGACATCATCAATCATCCAGCATTTCATGAGCGGATCAATTAGTAAACTCATTCTTTAATGAGCACCTGCACTGTATCCCTAGTGTCCCTACACGAGTAGCTATGAGACAAGCCGCCTCTATCATATAGACAAGTATATAGTACACCAGTATATCTGGTTATCTCGATGTCCCTCTTGAGTAACCTATGACCGGGATTATTTAGGGTTTGTATTTAAAGGCGAATCAGTCTCATTATCGTATCTCAATCTGGCGGTACCACCGCCTAACAGTCTGGGAGATTGTGTTTGGGCGATACCACCGCCCAGTCTGGCGGTACTACAGCCAGACACAATCTTGAAGACTATGTCTGGGCAGTACCACCGCCAGACCTTACTACAAGATACTGAATGGGCCAAACAACAGGCCCAATTGACCCCTAATTAAGTTGGCATGGTTATACCTAAAACCAACTTAATTAGACATAATTAACTCGATCTAGACACACACGATTACAAGCATGAATCCTATGTTGTCTGGCATGTTGTTGGTTTATTCGGCACATCGTCCTCTCTTGCGGCGTATTACCCAATTGGCATGTTGACCTTTGCAACATCCGATCTCCTTGGTGCAATGTTCGATCCTTTTGGCCCGATACCCGAACTCATGGAACGAAACCTTCTGGCGATACGTCGACCGATCCTCCAGCTCGACATCCAATCTTTTGACATGTTCCACTCCGACCCAACGTCTGATTCCTCCTACTTTAATCGATTTTCCTTTTCTAATCTAGTTTAGTCCTGCGTCACTCAAAACGCATCGTAAACTCATCAATTGATTTCATCATCAAAATTTAAGATTCAACAATCTCCCCTTTTTTATGATGATAACCAATTGATGACGGAGTTTAAACCAAACTCCCCCTATCAATATGCTATATTGATAGAAACTTTGAATTCAGAAAATCATGACTATTTCATCATTGCATGCATCATGGATATTAAAAGACCCAATTAATCACATCATTGCATGCATCTTCAAATCATGAGCATTGCATGCATAATACCAATTCATTATGCATATTTTTAAAATCATCATTACATGTGCATAATTCCAAATTATCATACATAATTTTAACTCATTATTTTAGGCTTAATATGCATGATTATTATCATACCTTCTCCCCTTTTTTCATCAAAAAAAGGAGAAGTGCAACTAACAAGTTTGTAGATATGCAAGCTAGTAAGATAGTAAATTTTGAACATGCAAACTAACAATTTTTTCACATATAAAAGTTAGCAAAATTTTTGCATCTTTTGAGATATGCAAGATAGCCTGTTTTTGCATCTTTTTGAAATGTATAAGCTAGCAAACTTTGCTTGTCTTTTAAGATGAGCAAGCTAACAATTTTAGCAAGTTTTACATCATACAAGCTAGCAAATTTTACATTATTTTACAACATGCAAGCTAGCAAATTTCACATCATTTTAGAACATGTAAGCTAGCAAGTTTTCTCCTTGAAATGTGTAAGCTAGCAATACTTTCTCTCCCTTTGTTATTATCAAATATAAGGGAAAAATATAATATTGTAGTTTATTTCCCTTTATATCAATTATCAAATCATCACATGAAAAATATAAAGAAAAATTAATTTGATGATGAGATATACACTTCATAAATACAAGGGAATATTAAAATAACTTTTAAGTTATGAATCAAATATAAAAAAAAAATCAAGAGAAAAATTATTATTCATTTGGATAAATTAAATAGCGAAAAGAAGAATCATAGTAAACGATCTTAATTTATATAAAGAAAATATCAAGTTATAATTCCGAGAAACCAATATCATGATTTGAATTAATAACTCATTCAAATTCAAATCGTCAAATCATCAAAATCACTTTCAAGATATTCAAAATGACATAAATAGATTTATCAATCTCTTGAGATGCTAGCGATTTTCTTTCTCCCTTTGTCATTGTAAACAAGAAAGAAAAAGAGGGGAATTATATAATGGTGCAATTCATTTCTCTTTACATCAATGCTTAACTCGTAACATAAGGTTTACAACCATAAATACAAAGGAATTATTCATAATAAAAATCATGTCATAAAAGATAATATCAAAGAACATATGAATACTAAAAGACATGATTCATTTTAATAAATATCATCTTAAATAATCAAAAAGAAATCTTAGGAGATCAAATAGTAATAGAAATCTTAAGTCATGAATTCCGAAAATGATATTCTCTTTAGTAAATAGTGAATAGAATCATAGGAGATCAAATAAGAGATCTTGATTCATATAAAATAAATCTCAAATCATTAATGTCAAGAATCAAGATTCGTTTGGATAAATCTTCTCTCAGAAGATAAAATCATACGAGAACGAAGTGATTCATATAAAATACATCTCATGTTGAATAAATCAAGTGTCTAGATAAATATGAAAACAAATTATCAAATCCAAAATCATCATCAAAATCACTTTTCTTTTATTCGGAAAATTTATTGAAAGTAACGTAGATTGATTCCTATAAGATTAAAAGTAGCTAAAGTTCTTTTAGTTCCAAATTTTGTGATTGATTTCATGCTCTAGTTTTCCATACAAAAGCCATACATCATCGTTTAAAATCGAAAAGTAATACGAAAATCATAAAGATACACGTTATTGTTTCTTAAAACGTTCATAGGATTAATCTTATTAGATGTACAAGCATTAGATTTAAATCTAGCATTTTATTCTTTTATCATAAAATATGCAATTATCATGATCATTTTTTTCAAACCCACAAGAAAGAGAAGCATGATCCCCCCCCCTTTTTTTTTGGTATTTTATATACTAAATTAAAAACAACTCATGAAATGCATCAAGTAATTTCATAGTAAAGGGGTTTTGGTTGAGTCACTTACCTTATTGTCAAAAGCCACCAGGCTTTAGTTCACCACCTCTTTTTTGTCGGTTTGCTCCTTATCTTCGGATGCACTCGAATCGTCTCAAGTCACCTTGAGTGCTTTCTTCTTCTTTTGTAGCTTCTTCTTCACTTGCGGACATTCGCTTTTGAAGTGCCTTGACTGATTGCATTCATAGCAAGTTGTTTTGTCCTTTTTAAGTTTATTTTTATTTTTCGATTCTTGTTTTATGAACCTTTTAAATTTACTTGTAAGGAGTTCAAAGTCATCATCACTTGAGCTTTCGCTCGAGTGGTCTTCATTTATTCTAAGTGTCAAATCCTTCCTATTCTTTGGAAGGTTGTTCTCAAGTTCATCAAGTTCTATACACGTCAGTTCATAGGTCATTAAAGACCCGATAAGTTCTTCAAGCGGAAAGTTATTTAGGTCCTTTGCCTCTTGTATTGCAGTTACTTTCGAATCCCAATTTTTAGAAAGTGATCATAAAACTTTATTAACAAGTTTAAAATTTGAAAAACATTTGCCAAGAGCTTTTAAACCATTGATGACATCCGTAAAACGGGTGTACATGTCAATAATGATTTCGCTTGGCTTTATTCGAAACAATTCAAAATCATGCATTAAAAGATTAATTTTAGAATCTTTAACTCTACTCGTGCCTTCATGTGTGATTTCGAGTGTGTGCCAAATGTCATGTGCAATTTCACAAATCGAAATACAATTAAACTCATTTTTATCTAAAGCACAAAATAAAGCATTCACGCTTTAGCGTTTCAAAGAAAAAGTCCTCTTCTCCAAATCATTACATTCATTCATTAGTTTGGAAGACTTTTCAAAACCATTTTCAACGATATTCCATAAATCGAAGTTCATAGAAAGCAAGAAAATCCGTATACGAGTTTTCCAATATGTGTAGTCCGTCCCATTGAACATAGGAGGACGAACGATAGAATGACCATCTTGAAAGCTCGAAAAAGCCATCTCTCTTGGGTGTTAAACCAAATAAAGAGAAACGTGGCTCTGATACCGACTGTTAGGATCGTAAATGACACTAAGAGGGGGGATAAATTAGTGCTTCGATAAAAACCTCAACGATTCAAAAATTTTCATTCGATGAAAGAACCGTTGGAAATGTTAAAGGTGTGCTTTACTTAGAACAAATGCAATAAGCAATTAAAGCAATATCAATGACAATAAAAAGCAAAACAGAAATACAAACCAGATTTATAGTGGTTCGATCGTTGTGACCTATATCCACTCTCGATTCCTCTTCACTTGAGGCCACTGGCTTCCACTACCGATCTTCTTTCCAACGAGCGAAGATCAACTACCCTTACAATTCTTTCTCCTCTTCATAGGTTTAGGATATGAAGGAGGGAACTCAACTTTTTAATAAGGATTGCAACCTTAGAATCATAAAGTTTTGTTCTGCTTTTCGTGCTTCCTCAAGCAGAAAAGATTGGGGTATTTATAGACCCCAAATGACTTTAAAAATTGGAGCCAAAAATTTGAATCCCCGAGATTTCAGGGTACTACCGGTACCACCGCTAGTACTTTCTGACATTGGGCGGTACCATCACCCAGTCTAGCGGTACTACTGCCTGACACCCTGACACTGGTGGTACCATTGCCTGACACAGTCTGGGAGATTGTGTTTGGGCGGTACCATCACCTAGTCTAGCAGTACCACTGCCTGACACAGTCTTAAAGACTGTGTCTAGGCGGTACCACCGCCAGACCCTACTACAAGACATTGAATAAGCCAAACAACAGGCCCAATTCAGCCCTAATTTAGGCCAAATTGGTCTATAATCAAGTTGACATGGTTACACCTAAAACCAACTCAATTAGACCTAACTAACTAGATATAAACACACACGATTACAAGCATGAATCTTATGTTGTCCGGCATGTAATTGGTTCATTCGATACTTCGTCCGATCCTTTCGACGCATCGTCCTCTCTTGTGAGGTATTGCCCAATCAGCATATTGACCTCCGCAACATCCGATCTTCTTGGCGCAATGTCCGATCCTTTTGACCCAATGCCCAAACTCATGTCACGAAGCCTTCTGCTGATACGTCGACCGATCCTCCGGCTCGACGTTCAATCTTCTAACATGTTCCACTCTGGCCCAACGTCCAATTCCTCTTGCTTTAATCGATTTGCTTTTTTTTATCGAAGTTAGTCTTGCGTCACTCAAAACGCAGATTAGATCGTAAACTCATTAATTGATTTCATCATCAAAATCCGAGATTCAACAAGAGGATCATTGGCCATGCTAAAAAGAGTGAAGGAATTTATTAGCTTGAAGATCAAGGTTTTTAATTTCGAATGATACCACATGTACCGGGCGGTACGTATTGGTCCGCTAGCAGACCGGTACGCGGACCGCCCGCTACTAGGTCGTACCGTCGATTGGGGTTGTTTCCGCCCCGTTACCATACGAAATCGATCGGTGACGGTCGATTTTGACCGTCGCCACCTGCTATGAGCGGTATTAGCCGAGGGAGAAGGAAGAAGAGGGAGAAGGAGAAGAAAAGGGAGAACTTGGAGATCCGGCCCTGCTCTCCCTTGACGATCCCGATCCGTCGTCGCCCTCCCTCGCCGAACGCCACAGATGAGATGTCGCCTCCTCCTCCTATGAGGCGACGAGGCCTCGGTGTCGTCAACGACTTCTCCTCATCCACGTGGGGAGAAGCCTCGGTGTCGTCAGTGACTTCTCCTCATCTGCACGGGGAGAAGTTCGCGGGGAGAAGAAACAAGGTGACGTCGCCTCGACGATGTCACCTTTTTTTTATTTTTTAACTTTTATATTATATATATATTTATTTATTAATGATCATACAAGAGTATGTTGGGTCTACCTCTTAAAAGAAAATTTTGATGCTAAAAAAACTTTTAAGAACCTTTATATTATGATCCAAAATCAATTCCAAGCAAAAATACAAGTTTCTAGAACTCATAATAGTAGAGAATACTTTAATACTATTCTAGTGTTCTCGATTCCTACTTGTTAGATTATAGAATAATTCACCAACTTCATGTGTTAATAGCTCCCAACAAAATGGTATTGCAGAACGAAAAAATAGACACCTACTTGAAATAACACGCTTTCTCTCATTTGCCACTTATGTTCCTGAATATCTTTGGGGAGATATCATTCTTACTACTTTTTATTTGATTAATTGGATAACTACCAGACTATTTAATTTCTAAACACCTCTTGATTGTTTATCTACCATTTATCCACATGTAGAACCGTTTAACTCTCTTCCACTAAAGGTATTTGAGTGCATTGCTTTTGTCTATATTCATAACCACCATCGAAATAAACTTGAACATTGTGTATTAAAGTGTGTTCATTGGCTACTCCTTGGCTCAGAAGGGTTACAAATGTTATGATACTATATCAAAAAAAGTATTTGTCACTATAGATGTCACATTCTTTGAAAACCAAATATATTTTCAAAAGACTCCTCTTCAAGGGAGAATTCTAACTAGGAATATTGTGTTCGGGAACGTCTCTATCAATCCCTATTTTCTTATCAGATTCATCTCCTACTTTCACTTTACTAAACCTATCTAACCAACAACTAACTAGTCCTATTAATACTCCTGAACCTAAATCTCCGGCACCACAACATACTATTAGACAGCCTACTTTAAAGAAAGATGTCATTGTTATTGCACCTAAGCTACATGTGTATTCAAGACAGTGAAATTTAGAAAAGGTTGATGTTCACCCTCTTGAGTACCACAGAGTCTGAACCGATAACAGATCCAAAGTTCCAAACACACGTAACCCTATTCCTTCCTTGAATCTTGATGTTCTCATTGCCATTGAAAAAGGAATTAGACCTTGTATGATGCATCATATATCTAAATATGTGTCTTATCATAGATTGTCTTCAACCTTTAAGGCTTTTACAACTCACTTGTCTAGTTTAGAAATTTAAAAAAAGATACAGGATGCTCTATTAATTCTAGAATGAAGAGAGAGTTATGGAGGAGATGAGAGCTCTTCAAAAGAATCATACTTGTAGCTTGGTGCATTTGCAAAAGGAGAGAAATCCAGTGGGATGCAAATGTGTGTCTACTGTTATATACAAGGCATATGGTTCTATTAAAAGATATAAAGCCAAATTAGTTACAAAATGATTCACTCAAATATATGGTATTGACTACCAAGAAACATTTGCTCCAGTTATAAAACTAAATATTACTTGAGTATTGTTATCTCTTGTAACTAATTTTGAATAACCTTTACATCAATTAGTTGTGAAAAATGCCTTAATGGAGAACTGGGTGAAGAGGTATATATGGATATACCACTCAGTTTTGAGAATCTGTATATCTCGAATAAGGTGTGCAAGCTGAGAATATCTCTTTATAGTCTCAAGTAATCACCATGTGCATGATTTGAGATATTCATGAGGTCAATTCATGGCCATGGTTACCCTCAAAGTCACTCAGACCATACAATATTCTATAAACACTCTAATAAGGGAGACATTGCTATTCTTATATTTAATGTGTACAATATTATCCTAACAGACAATGATATCTCAGAACTAGAGAAATTGAAGCATATCCTAACCAAAGAGCTTGAAATTAAATATCTTGGCCAGCTAAGATATTTCTTGAGCATGAAGATAACGAGATCAAAGAACAGGATATTTATTTCATAAAAGAAATACACCCTAAACCTTCTAAAAGAAACAGGGATGTTTGGTGAAACCTATGGATACTCTAATATATCTCAATCACAAATGAGGATATCCCTCTTAAAGAGCCACAGTAGATACAGTTAGATATCAGAGTTTAGCTAGTAAATTGATTTACCTATCTCATACTCGCCTAGACTAGACATTTACAGTGAGTGAAGTGAGTCAATTTATATTCACAACATGAAGAGAAGAACACTAAGAGGTAGTATATAGGATTCTTAGATATCTGAAATGGATTTTGAGCAAGGGATTGTTATTCAAAAAGGATAATCATATGAGAATTGAGGTCTTCACTGATATGAGATCAACTTTAGGATATTGTCCAATTAGTGGAGGTAATTTGGTGACTTGGAGGAGTAAGAAACAAAAAGCTATTTCTTGAAGCACTGCTGAAGCCAAGTTTAGAGTAGTAGCATAAGGTATTTATGAACTCTTATAACTAAAAATGCTTCTAAAAGAATTACAAATACCCATTGGAACTCCTATGACACTACTGTGACAATAAGGCTGCTATCAACATTGCTCACAATCCAGTGCACCATGATTGAACAAAGCAGAAGTAAATCAACATTTCATAAAGGAGAAAATTGAGAAAGGAATTATTTGCATGCCAGAAGCAACTAGCAGACATTCTTACCAAAGAGCCTCAAAGATCTTCTTATGAGGATTTAACTAGCAAGTTGGGAATGATTGACAACTTCGAGCTAGCTTGAGGGGGAGTGTAGAAAATCCTATAATTAAGAGATTCTGATCTCATAATTAAGGGATTTTATAATCTCATAATTAAGAGAATCTATTCCCTATTTTAGGCCACTCAATCAAGATCAAATCAGCCTATATTATAGGAAATAGATTGGAATGATATACAATCAATTTCCTTAGTTGTACAGTTTGTAATCAGCCTATATATGTCTTCCTTTATATATAGAAAAAAGTATGAATGAGAAAAAAAATATTCTTTTGTGTTTACAAGACATTCTCATTTCAGAAGACACAAAACAATCCAAGGGCAAGGATTACCTTGTGTCGACATAGATTAGAGGTAGCATGCCAGAAAGAATTAGCACATGCCATCTCAACCCATGATGCAGGCACCAACATATGGCTAGGCCAACTTTTAGTTTGTTCCATGACACAATGGCATGCCAACTGAGCCAAAATCATTTGGTGCCATAAAGCTATTAGAATGCCTTTATACAATGATGATACTACAATCCTTGTCCCAGGCACATATCAAGTTTCCATCTCCTTTCATTGAAATAGTAAAAATCAAATTGGGAATAACATTATTTTCAAAATCACATGAAACCAAAATCCCATCCAAGAAAAAAAAAAGGATGATCTTGTTTTACCAAAATAAACACCTAGAGAGAAGGAGCATCATAAGAATATGAGAAAGAACCTCTAATCCTACTAAAACCCATTACTAAGAACATATGCTCCAAAACCCTAGAAATTGAGAGAAAAAGAAGTTTTAAATCTAATCAAAGAATTGTTTTATAAGGGCACCTTGCTATGGAGAACTAGAGGAAGTGGTGATGGCAAAAGATGTGAAATAGCTCAGGATTGAGAAGCTGCAGAAATTGCTGGAAGGAGGATGCAAACATCCAAAACAATAGTGGGTTAACTCGCTACCAAAAGTCTCCGCATGAACATTTACCATTCTCAAAATGATGAAACCTGTTGCAATCTCGTAAAGTGATTTTTCGTCCAACAATCTTAGAAATGTAGCAGAACGCTGAGTGGCAATCCCCACATACCCGAAGGTTCTTCATAATACGTATAGGGACTCTGCAAGAGCGAGTGAGGACGAAAGCAACTGCGAGCTTCTCACTGTGATAACTTAACAACTCTTCTTTTGTCTCCATATCTATATCATATAAAGTGAACTCTGCTTGAGGAACATAACCTGCATCCCTAATCTTCTGAATCAGAACATGTAGCTCAGCATAAATCTCTTCAGTGTTTGGATGTGATCTGTCTCCAGCAACGAAAACATGAAGTCCATCATGTGAAGTGACCCAACTGCGACCTGCTTCTTTCTTAACTGGTAATGTCCTCATAGCTGTTCGAGTTTTTGCTACATCTTCCCACCTCCCTCTAGATGCATACATGCTAGAAATGAGCACGTAATTTACCGGATTTTCAGGTTCCAACTCCAAAAGCATCTCACATGCTTGTTTCCATATGCCACTCTTAGCACCATCTTTTGATCTGCGACAAGCAACTAACACAGTTCTCCATATCAGATTATTTGGCCTCACAGGCATTCTTTTAATGAAGTCCTCCATTTCATTGAGCTTACCTGTTCGGCCTAGAATGTCTATCACGCATGAATAGTGCTCCGTCTGAGGAACTAAGCCATGGTTCTTCATAGATTCAAAATACTTTAACCCTTCTTCCACCAATCCCGCATGACTGCAGGCAGATAAAACACCAACAAAGGTGACAAGATCTGGTTCCTGACCCCATTGTTGCATTTTCCTAAAGACCTCTAAAGCCTTATCTCCATTCCCATGCCTCGCATAGCCAGAAATCATGGAATTCCATGAGAATTCATTTCTCGAATTCATGGACTCAAAAACCCTTGAAGCATAATCAATTCTTCCACACTTAGCATACATATCAACCAGTGCACTGCCCACTACTACATCAGTTTCCAAATGAGACCTTATTCCAAAGGCATGTATTTCCATCCCACTATCTAGTGCTGCTATGGATGCACAAGCACTTAGAACAGTGGCAAAAGTGAAACCATCCATTTTTGGTCCATTGTGTATCATGAACCAAACAAAATCCATGGCCTTCTGCATAAGTCCATTTTGAATATATCCAGAAATCATTGAATTCCATGACACCTCATTCCTCCTATCAGCCATTTTACGGAAGAGACACTCACAAGAATCCATCTCACCAGACTTTGCATAGCTTGAAAGGAGAGCATTCTCCAGAACAATGTCTCCAGACATTCCATGTTTTAGCACTAGATTGTGAACTTGCCTGCACATTACTATATCTGATAGTGCAGACACAGCAGTAAAAACATTTATGATTGTTACTTTGTTTGGGTACCACCCTCTTCGTGTCATATCTAAGAAAATCCTCAATGACTCAGTCAGGAATACCTTATTGCTGGCCAATGCTCCAATCATACTGTTCCAGGAGACCTGGTCATACTTAGTCATATAGCTGAAAAGTCTCCGGCAGTCAGACATCCTACCACATGCTCCATACATTGTGAGAAGTGAATTTGAAACAGAAACATCCATATCAAGTCCTAATTTAGTTCCAATGCAGTGGACCTGTACACCTGTGCTTAAAAGCCTCAAGTTTGCACATGAACTCAATGTACTAATGATTGCATAATTGGAAGGTTGGATATCATTTCTTAGCATCAGACGAAAGCTTGACAATGACTCTTTAGAAAACCCATTCTGATCAAAACCAGAGATCATGGTATTCCATGAAATCTGATCCTTCACATTCAAGTGGTCAAACACCTTAGCAGCATCATCAACTGCACCACACTTTGCATACACGTTAACCAGCCCATTCCCAATCGCTATGCTTGAGGCTATCAGACCGGTCCTAATAGCATGACCATGAACCTCCATTCCCTTTTTTCTTCCTTCCTCTGACTTTGAGAATTCAGAGATCGCACTCAGCAATACCACATAAGAATCACTATTTATTATTACTGAACCTCTTGTTTCTCTGAACACCTCCACTGCTGCTTCTCCAAGGTTCTGCTTGAAGAGACCCACCATTAATCCATTCATAGAAATAGCATTTTTCTCATCCATTTGTTCAAATATTTCCTTAGCTCTGTCGAGCAATCCAAACCGAGAAAATGCACTAACTAGTGCACTACCCACATAGATATCTTTTGAGAAACCAGACTTAAAAACATTCGCAAGCACTTGCTCAAGAATACATCCACCATTAGAACAAGAGTAAGTTGCAGTTATCAAGCTGCCATAAGTGGCTTCATTGGGTCTCAAACAACATCCTATACGTCCGGTTTGCATTCCTGAAAACAGCTCAAAGGCAGAGATGGTGTCCCCTCTCTGTGAGTGCACGGAGATGATCGAGTTCCACGTAATGAAATGCTTGGCTGGTGTCCAATCAAACACTCGCTGGGCATCCCATGTGGAATCCAAACGACAACCACCATACATTGAAATCAGCGCATTACACACCGTTGTGTTTGTCGAATGCCATGTTTTAGAGACCAGCCCATGTATTTGGGTTCCAAGAAACAACCGATCAGGACCTGAGTCCTGACATGCTCGGAGGACACTCCCAAAAGTGAAGCGAGTGGGCTCAAGCCCAGACCGAATCATCATGCGGAACAATCTGCATGCCTCATCAAGGAACCCGTTCTGGGCGTGTCCAGTGATCAAGCAAGTCCAAGAAACCACGTTCCTCTCCTGCATTTGATCGAACAACTCACGAGCGTACGACAAGTCGCCAGCTTTTGCATAGAGATTGATCAAATTGTTTGAGAAGAACAAGTCTCCAGCGAAGCCTCTCTTGATCAGCTCAAGGTGGAGGCTTTGCGCGTCGCAGGAGTCCATGTACAGACGTGCTTGTCGTAAGAGTCGCGGGAACACCTCATAAGCCAAGTCGTGCTTGTCGCCAGGTCCCTGCGCGGACGTCCTAGAGGACGTCGGGGCGAGGAGGCCGCGGCGAGTCCTTCGGTGCTGCGCGAGGAGTTCATCCAGTGGGATTGGAGTAAGAAGCCGGGACTTCACGCGAGCTTTGGGAAGGATGACATTAGGAGTCGGGAACGGGTTGAAACGGAAAAATGGAGGATTAGAAGAGAAGATGCGAGAATGGAGCGCGGACGAAGTGAGTCGACGCACGAATCGGTGGTTCATCAGCAGCGGGATCCAACAAGAGTCGATCAAAGCCTTGCACCGCGGAAGAGAAGCATAATCGGCGGGGCAAAAGATCATGTGCTCAGAAACTGTTCACGGAACACCAGCCCGTTGTTCCCCTAAGCGTTCTCCACCAATGAACAGCAAGCAGAGCGAAAACAGGGCTCCTACTTTTAGACTCCAATTTCTGAAAGAGCCCGCGATAAATTCTTAATTTTATTGTTATAATATATATAACAAAGTAGATCTATTAAATTATTGATTACAACATGCATGATTGTTTTCGCTAGTAAAATAAAGATGTTATCCAAAATTGATTGCTCGAACTGATACACAACAACATGCTACGGCATCGGATGCAAATAAGATAGCAGCAGCGTTCGATTCCTAAGGCTTTGGTTGTGGTGAAATGATCTCAACATGTTTGACCATAACAATGTGCACGGACTGAACAATATATCTATTCGAACTAACCAACAGTTACATTCATTCAAAAAAAATCCTCAAAATTCATTCGGAAAAAAGTGCTTTGCCACAAATGTTACATATCTCAACCATATTATCGTACACAAGGATGACAAGTGATGACTAAGTGCATTTCAAATGAGGATAGCATCATAAAAAAGAGAAAAAGAAATCCACCAACATTTCCATGACTGGTTCAGAGCGAGCAGTCGATCCCCAGTAAAGATGTGGCACATCGGGATACGCCTTTCTCACCTGCCAAAGAAGAGTAACTAGGTATATTGTCAACTAGAGCTTTACAAATCAGGTATCGATAGGATTTAGTGGAAGAGCATTACCCTTCTGAAAAGACGTTTTTACATGCAAGACTTTGGTAGGGGATCATTTAACATATTATAATGTGTCCCTCCTAATGAAAAATACAAGAATGGTACAATTTCTCAAGCAGAAAAACTGATTAAGCCTGAGCAGTCTCCAGCTCCATACACTGCTCGAGAATCATTCTCACGCGAAGCTGCAATTAAGGCTTTCTAAGTTAAAAGTCTTTAACTAAGTAATTCCTTTGTGATCATATATCTACATGAACATTTAAATTTTATACCTTGCAATCCAAACAGGGATCATTAAGCATAGATTTTAGCTGAAGAACAATCCCTGCATCTTGGAGTCTCGCTACCCTTCGGGATGATCCAACACTGGCTGGATCTGTCAGATTGACGAAGCACCATAGAGAAGCCACACGTAGCAAAATATCCTTGCTCTGCAAGAACTTGATCATAAATGAGGGGATGCAACTATCTGTGTGTGGGGGAACAAGATAATTCATAACCGTATCTTTATCAGACTCACTCCCAGCTGCAATATTGCTGAGCACAAACATTCCCTGAAAGATATACCATAGAGATTATAAGCATCTTAATTTCTACTTGGATCATCTATTTCAAAAATAATCCATTAAGGTTATCCACAAAACCAAAAAATGCCCAAGTTTTTAGAAAGCTCTAGAAATCAAATTTTATTATTTATTTGTATAAATCTTTTTTTTCAATTTTTTTCTAGTGTTTTACTCTTTGTAACCTGAGGTAGCTACTGATATCCAAATTTGATTGGCATCACAAGACTGAAACAATAAGCAAGTTTTCAATCCTGACACTGGTATTTTAGTATCCAATATTTTATGCACCACTGTCCTGGAAAAATATCTATAAAGAATGCCCTTTTTTTGTTATTTGCTAACAGCTTCTAGCAGGTGAGAATATATTCGATCTTGAGCTAGAAGATTCCCATTTCATTGGTAATGTTTTGTGACTTATATCCAAGCAGATCCTTTTGAGTCAATTAGTAGAAATAAGAAGCGACGAAGAACAGCAAGATATCAACTAAAAAAAAAATTTATATCTAAAAGTACAAAATGATGGCACAGATTAAATACCAACCTGAATGCATACACCTATGGATGATGCATTCTGCAATTGTCTCATAACAGCATCTAGAATAATACTGTCTTCTGCAAGTACATGCTTGACAGATTGACTACATCCATCAACAAGATCACTTGTGAGTGCCAAGGCTTGCTCTTGGATAGAACATTCAGAATCTGCAACATAATACATTTCCGGTCGATTACGCTAACGATCAGTGGATAGAACATTCAGAATGCTGTAAGATGTAATGAGTTTTGTGATTACCATATATCAGGCTAGCGAGAGTACATAATGTTAGCTCCTTAAGTATAAATTCTTTATCTGTTATGTCTGCAAGGAACATCAGATTCCTCAAAGCCAACACAGATTTTGATCGGAGCGCTGAATCCATTGACTTTGATAGTTGAACAAGTTGTGAGACACCTCCACATTTGATTAATACAGACTTTCGAGTTGCACAGTTAATAACAATGTTACAAAGAGCACCAAGCGCAGCAATCTACGAAAAAGAAAAAGAACAATCCATTTGTACAACTGGGCTGTTTTAAATCTACTATGAATTTCAAAAAGATGTTTTTTTTAACAGTCATTTATGTAATGTGAATTTAAATCTTAAACTTAATAAAATACTAGACATGCAATAAACAGATCATAGATATGTTCATTACAAAACCAACAGATAACTAGACTTAATAAATCATAATATAAGTAGAACAGATCCCATTAATGAATCAAACAGCAGTTAGCTCTTTTTTAACACAAATAAAAGTGGATGGCATTGACATTGAAAAGTTCACATTGTAGAAAGAACCTTTATCATTTCTACTAATGATAAATTAAGCAGTTGATCCCAAATTGTTGGGACCTTACAGCTTGCTGTTGTTGTTGTGATGATACATTAAGCTCTAGCACAACCTTATCAAAGAATGTAAAATAAGATAAAGATCCAGATATATTCCTACTCAAATTCAATTTTGTCAAAGGCGGTAAGGTTCCAAAATGCCCAAGTATGTCCCAAGGATTTGTGGATTTCTAGTATGTTCTAAGGATTTCATCATTAAATTCAAAAGCTTAATCATCAGGAATTGTTAGAGTATGAGTATGAACAGGTGCCCAACAGGTGGACCTAGGATTTGTTCAAAATGGGGCTTGAGGAGTAGGTAAAATTCCTTGATTTGAAGTGATAGTGGAGAATGAACATATTATCTTACCGACTCATCAATCTCCTCATTCATGGGTCATTTTTCAAGGTTTTTGAGAGCTCCTAGGAGTTGGGTCATCTAATCACATAATTGGCTTAATATTGTGTCATGATCTATTAATTTGGTCCTAGGGGTGTCTATCTTACTTTGTTGGGTTTGAAATTCATCAGGATTGTTTTGGTTTTCACCTCGCGAAGTTATGATTCTAATATTATCGACAAATTACCTTTTGGTAATGAGGTTGTTAACTGTTGCAATACACAAGGTAAAAATGCAATGATTCACGTGGTTCTCTTATTTTTTTATAATATTCAAGGTTTTAAATCTTAATGGTACTATAGTTGTTGTCAAAAGGGAGAGAGGGGGATAAATAGAAAAAAAGGAGAAAATGCAAGGGAGAAGCGATAAAAACCACAACCTGATGAAATATACAATTTTTCTTTCTAACAAAAATATTAGAGAAGTTCTCAAAATTATTGAGCACCGAGAGCTAAGTGGTCCACCAATTTTGTAGGGATAGTTGCCCCAAAGTCCAACTCCACATGCAAGGGGTTGGCATTTGAAGCACAAGGATCCTTAACTATTGACTAAAGCTATTGCTGTTAGTTCGGACCTAATAGGGTACAAGGAAGGTTCTTGATGGCTCTGATACCAAACTAATGTAGAATAGAGTAAGGAAGTAAAGAGAGAGAGGAGAAGAGAAAGAAAAAGAAGTGTGAGACAAGAAAGGAGAGTAAAACACTAAAAGAAAGAAATACAATTCTTTTCATTCAAATGCAATTCATTTCATTCAAATCTGAAGTGCTTCATCCATTAACAAGCTCCACTATTTATAAGGGTTTAGAAGCCTTGTTATAATCAATGAAGGCGATGATTCCCAAAAAAGTAATATCTTACGAAACTTGTATGCCTTTTAAAAATCCAAAATGTGACTTCTAGAATACCTAAATAGTAAATGAGTGCACTTAGTACAAAAATTATTAATAGGTTAGCGCTTAGAAAGACCAAAAGACTTTTCAATTTTTCACACAACTCTTAGAATTTCTAGACCAACTAATTAATAACTTTTTACTGATTTCTTTGCTTAGAATAAACTTTTCTAGAATCCTTTGTAAAGCTAGATGGTTCTTTATCATCGAGACTCTTTGTTAATTGAGCCAAACAATTTGTTCAATCAAATTCAAATCAACCTAGATTTGGTCCAGGACTAAACTTAATATACTTAGGCTTAGGCTGAGCCAGACGAGTGCTAAGGCCACCTAGTGCGCAGGCACTTGCCTACGAATGGCCTAAGCCCGATCGCTTGCCCGAACTAGTTACTAGACACTCGGGCATCACTTCGCCTTGCCCGAGAGCCTAGGTGAGTGCTCGAGCACCCGATGACTTCATTGCTCAAATCTCATATTTTTTATAGAAAAAGAACCCATATATTTGCAAATTTTATAAGCATTGTGTACAATATGCAGCATAATGTGACAACTACATGTTAACAAATGGTCAAAAGACAACAATTTTAAAGGTATGCAAGATCTAGAAGATATTAACACTAGTTTTTTATAGAATAATATGCATGCTATTGATTGTTTATGTAACACTCCAATTTAGTATGACATCGAAAGTAAGAAAAGCCTAAGATTGACTTATAAGGATATGATGTAATACTATTAACTTGTACTTAAACATTTTAAGCTACTAGTTTAGGCTCAACGAAGGTAATGAATCAGTTATCCCATCAAATCCGGTGATAACAATTGAGCCTACTTATCATTGGACAGGGTGATTGGCTAAAGTAGGAAAGGGTTACCCTACTATCACCAACAAGTCTATACATAATGTGTTCAATGCAATGTTTTTGTGTCATTGTTTTTTAGTTTTATTCATGCTTTGCACAGCATGTAGAAGATTTGCAGTAGGCTCGACAACTCCATTTTAGTCAGCTTTTGTGGTCTTTTCTAATCTGTACACGCAAGTTGTGTGCGGTTGTCACATAGAGGCAAAATTGCCTGAAAACAAACCATCCAAATAGCCATTTTGGGTGATTTCTAGGTGTGCAAAGCAGTGCAAAATGTCAGCCAGTTCAACACCGTAGAGCTACTCGGGTGGCATAAGGCTTGGTGAGCCTTTAAGATATTATCTAAAGCTAGTTTGGTGCCTTATTCCATAGCAGTATCATGTGGACACTTATAGGGACTTTAGGACATAGTGGACCACCTTGGATGCTTTCTTTGCGATGTTTAGAGCTTGTGAAAACTATCTTTCTATTTCACATGCCTATCAAGTATTTGCTGAAATGTCTGCTCGTGGAATCCCGAGATAAGAGCTTCCTCTAGCACATCTTCTCTCTTGCAAGTCCTTAGGGAACCCTAAGAGGTTATGGAGAGACTGACCCCTTACAGACGGACATGCAAGAGTGTCGCACGACTTAAGCAAAACCAACTAAATCCATGACATTATGTTAGAAGGCACATCATGATGTAAAGCCACTACTAGACTATACCTTTCATGCACCATGCCAGGGTCTGATTCTGGATTATATTGAGACAAGGATGTCCATCAAGTGAGAAGATTATAACACCCTAGTTTACTCTTGTTAAATCCTGAATTTTGATAATGAAATCAATTAATAAGTTTATGGACTAATATGCTTTCAAGATAAGTGACGCAAGAAATACATCGATCAAGGACTCGAACCATCAAAGGGTAAATTGTCAAAGTAGGAGAATCAAACATTGTGCCGGGAAAAGTATCATGTCGAAAATTGGATGTCGAGTCGAAGGATTGGTTGTCGTGCCAAATATTGGACTTCATACTACAAGGTCGAGCATCGTGCCAAAAGGATCGGGTATTGCACCAAAGATCGGATATCATGGAAAAGTTGATTTGCCGATAGATCGGGCGATACGTCGAAGCAAAGGACGATGTGCCGAAGGTTCGAACGAAGCGCCGAAAGATCGAACGATATGTCATAATGGCATACAACATGCTGAAAAGCTTCGTAATTGTGTCAGATATGTTGTTGAATTATTAAAGTATTGTCTGAGGTCTTTCTGGATAAAAATAAGTTAGTATTGGGCCGAAACCATGCCAACTTGTTGAGAAAGCCAATAGGCTTGGACTCGAGCCGAATTAGGCCCGTTAGAAGGCCAAATAGTGGCCTTAAGCAGGCTTGGGCAGTGGTACCATCAGGCCCAAGCAATTGCCTGAGTCAACCGATAAGCACAAATAGTGCATGTCAGCGCTGCCGACGGTGGTACCGCCCATAATTCAAAAATTCTGATGGTAGTACCGCCCAAAAGTCCAAAATTGTGGCTCAAAAGTTGCGATGGTAGCACTGCCAGGTATCAATGGTAGTACCACCCGTACCCCAAAATTTTCGAGGATTTAAAATTTTTGCCTCCATTTCAAAGCCTTTTGGGGCCTATAAATACCCCACTAAGGCTTGGATGATAGAGCATCAAGTTCTGAATTTGTGAACGGTTATAGCTCTCTCTTTGAATAATGTTTGAGTCTCTTCCTCCTTGAGTTTAGAGGTGATTCTAAGTTATCGAAGGTGAAGTCTCTTATAAAAGAGTGAGTGTGGAGGTTCTCTCCTAAGCCTGCTAAAAGGAGAAGAGTTGTAACAAGGGTAGTTGATATTCGCCCGTTGGAAAGAAGATCGGTAGTAAAAGCTAACGGCCTCAAGGGAAGAGGAAACGAGAGTGGATGTACGTCGGGAAGACCAAACCACTATAAATCGGTTTACATTCTTTCTCTTGCTTTTGATTTATTGTTGCTTACTCATTTACTTTACTCGCAACCCTTACTCGCACTTTTTGTTAATCGCATTTTCAATATGGATTTATCGATCGAACTTTAAAATCGGATAAAATTTTTTATAGCACTAATTCAACCCCCCTCTTAGTGCCATTACGATCCTAACAATTGGTATCAGAGCTCGATTCTCTCAGTTGGATTAACACCCAAGAGAGATCGAATGACTTTTTCAAGCAATCAAGAGGGTCATTTCATCACTCTTCCTCCTATGTTTGATGGGACGGACTATACTTATCATAAAACTAGAATAAGAATTTTTCTCTTTTTTATGGGTTTCGATTTATGGAACGTCATCGAGTTTGGCTTTCAAAAATCTTTTAAACCAATAAATGAATGGAATGAATTTGAAAAGAGAACGTTTTCCTTAAATGTTAAAGCTATGAATACTTTATTTTGTGCTTTAGACAAAAATGAGTTCAATTGAGTTTCTACTTGTGACACCACACATGATATTTAGCACACACTCGAAGTTACTCACGAAAGCACAAATAGAGTAAAAGAATCTAAAATTAATCTTTTGGTTCATAGTTATGAATTATTTAAAATGAAGCCAAGCAAATCCATTAGTGACATGTACACCCGTTTTACGGATATTGTCAATGGGTTAAAAGTTCTTGGTAAAAATTATACTAATCTTGAATTGGTGAGTAAAATTTTAAGATCTCTACCTAAGAGCTAGGATTTAAAGGTAACGGCAATACAAGAAACTAAAGACTTGAACAACTTTCCTCTTACAGAACTCATAGAATCTTTAATGACCTATGAAATGACTTGTAAAGTACATGATGAAGAAGAGGAAAACCTTCCAAAAAAGGAAGGATATTGTCCTTAAAACCATAGAAAACTACTCGAACGAAAGCTCAAGTGATAATGATGATGACATAACACTCCTTACAAAAAGATCCAAAAAGTTCATAAGGAGAAACAAGACAAATCCTTCAAGACGAGAAGGTAAGAATAAACGTGAACCCAAGAAAGATACAGTCATATGCTATGAGTGCAAAAGGCCAGGACACTTCAAAAATGAGTGTCCACAACTAAAAAAGAAATCGTCAAACCAAAAGAAGAAAAGAACACTCAAAGCAACGTGGAATGAATCAAGTGACTCAGAGGTTGAAGAGCAAATTAATGACGAAGAAGTGACAAACCATGCCATAATGGCCTTCAACGATGAGGTAATTGACTCTTCTGAAACATCTTTATCATATGATAATTACTTGATGCATTTCATGATTTATATAATGAACTTAAAAAGATAGGTAAAAAATTTAATTTGTTAAAAAAGAATCATACCTCTCTCACTAATAAATTTGATAAATTGAAAAATAAGTATAGCAACTATATATCAACATATTGCACTAAATATGAAGAGTTAAATTCACTTAAAAAGAAAAATATGTTATTATAACAAACATTAAAAAAATTTAAAATTAGAAATAAGTCACTGAACATTATTCTTGCTAACCAAGGCTGTGTATCAAGAAAAGAAGGAATTGGTTTCGTGAGCAGTAACACTCATCAAAAGCCAACAAAATTTGTAAAAGAACCCACACTACATATTCCTCCTAAAGTTAAATGTAATTTTTTAAAAAATTTGGTTATTATGCTTACACATGTTCTCTTAAAAAATATAATTCTCATAAATTAAGTTGGGTTCCTAATGGAACTATAAGTGATTTGATGCCAAAAGTCAAGAAAAGTAGATCTAACCATGAAGGACCCATAGTTAAATGGGTACCCAAAGCAAACCCCTTTTTCTTGTAGGTATGTCTCCAAATAAGAGCTAAGAGAAAAAGACAATATCTTGATAGTGGATGCTCAAGACACATGATCAAAGATCAAACACACTTCTCAAAGTTCACCAACTGAGACAAAGGATAAGTTACCTTCGGAGACAACAAGGAAAAATCATTGACATTAGAAATATTGGTAACAAATCATATCTCTTGATTGAAGAAGTGCTTTTAGTATATGGTTTGAAACATAACTTAATAAGCATTAGTCAACTTTGTGATAAGGAATATAATGTTAAATTTGAATCTCATGCTTACATCATAGAAATACCATATAAAAATAAATCTATGATTGCTTTAAGAAGTGATAATGTTTAAACTATTGATCTTGATGATTTTTGTTATGAAACTTGTTTTTCGATTTTAAATGATAATGCATGGCTTTGACATAGAAAACTAGGCATATGCTAGTATAAAATTAATATCACAAATTAGAACTGAAGAACTTGTAAGAGAAATGCCTAAAATTAAATTTATCAAAGATAAAATTTGTGATGCGTGTCAATTGGGAAAACAAATAAAGAGTAGCTTCAAACCTAAAAACCAAGTACCTCTCGACCATTACAACTAATTCACATGGATTTATTTGGACTTATTGATATCATAAGCCTAGGAGATAGCAAATACGTTTTTGTGATTGTTGATGATTATAATAGATATACTTGGACATACTTCTTAGCACATAAAAATGATTGTTTTAAATATTTTATCAAATTTTGTAAACAAGCTCAAAATGAATAAGATTTTATGATTTCTTTTATTCGTAAAGATCATAGTGATGAATTTAAAAGTCATTATTTTTATAAATTTTATGATTTGAATGGGTGTGACCATAATTTCTCCACTCCAAGAAATCTACAACAAAATAAAGTTGTTGAGAGAAAGAATAGAAGCTTACAAGAGATGACAAGAATCATGCTTAATGAACATAGCCTACCCAAATACTTTTGGGCCGAAGCCGTTAACACGACATACTATGTCATGAACAGGGTTCTTATAAAACCTTAACTATCTAAAACTCCCTATGAGTTATGGAACAATAAAAGACTCAATATTTCATATTTCAGATTTTTGAATACAAATGTTTTATTTTAAATGAAAATGATACCTTAGGAAAATTTGATGTAAAACCCAATAAAGGTATTTTTCTTGGATATTCCTCTATCTTTAAATCTTATCGAGTTTCCAATAAGAGATCCTCAATTATTAAGGAATCTATTCATGTTGTTTTTAATGAATCTCTTGAAGTTCAAAAAAAATGATTTTGATGATGATTTTAAATTTGATAAATTGAATTTGAATGAGAATTCTCCTCTCCAAAACAACTTGATCCATCTACTTCTAAAGAAACCTTATCCAAAGAATGGAAGTATATAGATGCATATCCTAAGGAGCTAATTATTGGAGATACATCAAAAGATATTCAAACTTGTTCTTCGTTAAAAAATATTTATGTAAATGCTGTTTTTTTATCTCAAATTAAGCCTAAATGCATTGATGATGCTCTAAAAGATAACTCATGAGTCTCGACAATGCATAAAGAATTAAATCAATTTGAAAAAAAAAGAAGTTTGGACGCTTATTACTAGACCTAGTGATCATCTCGTGATTGACATTAAATGAAATTTTAGGAATAAGCAAGATGAACAAGGTGTCGTGATTTGAAATAAGGTTACATTAGTGGCCAAAGGTTTCAACCAAGAAGAAGGTATAGATTATGAATAAACCTTCGCTCCTATGGTTAAACTTGAAGCCATAAGGATACTCCTTGCCCATACATGTTTTAAAATTTTTAAATTATTTCAAATGGACATCAAAAGTATTTTCTTAATGGTTTTATTTTCAAAGAAATTTTTGTTGAGCAAGCACGTGGATTTGAAGATAATCTTTTTCCAAACTATGTTTATAAATTATCTAAAGCTCTTTATAGGTTGAAGCAAGCCTCTAGAGCTTGGTATAAGAAACTTAACTCCTTTCTTATTCAAAATAATTTTTCAAATGACAAGGTCGGTACCACACTATTTATTAAACATTTCAAAAATAATTTTCTTATTGTTCAAATTTATATTGATGATATTATTTTTGGTTCTACAAATGAATCTTTATATGAATTGCTTGCTAAGAATATGAGCCAATATAAAATGAGTTTGAAAGGTGAATTGACATTTTTCTTAGGATTACAAATTAAACAACTAAATGATAAAATTTTCATTAGTCAAACCAAGTATACTTTAGATCTATTAAAACAGTTTCACATGGATAGTGTTAAGGTTATTAACACACCAATAAGTACTTCTACTAAATTAGATGTGGACAATAAAGGAGAATACTTTGATCAAAAGACTTACAGAGATATGATAGGAAGTTTATTATACCTTACTGTAACTAGACCTGATATATTGTTTAGTGTTGGATTTTGTGCAAGATTCCAGTCCAATCCCAAACAATCTCATTATAAAGCAGTTAAAAGAATCTTGGATACCTAAAAGGAACTCCTTAATCTAGGGTTATGGTATCCTAAATCTAAATATTTTGATTTGATTGCTAATACTAATGTTGACTTTATAGGACGTAGAATAGATAAAAAAAGTATCTCTGGAACTTGTCAGTTCCTAGGTCATGCACTTGTTTCTTAGTCTTCCAAGAAACAAAACTCTATCGTATTATCCACAGCCAAAGTTGAATATGTTGCGGCAGGTGCATGTTATGCGCAGGTAATTTGGATGAAAAACACTTCAGAAAATTATAGACTTTCCCTGAAAAACATTCCTATAAAGTGTGACAATATTAGTGCAATTTGCTTATCAAAGAATCCTATTCAACATTCACAAACCGAGCATATTGATATTAGACATCATTTTATTAGGGATTATATAAGTAATCATAAGCCTATAAAAAGGAGAGTGTGGATATTCTCTCCTAAGCCTATTAAAAGGAGAAGAGTTGTAACAAGGGTAGTTGATATTCGTCCGTAGGAAAGAAGATCGGTAGTGAAAGCTAATGGCCTCAAGGGAAGAGAAATCGGGAGTGGGCATAGGTCGGGAAGATTGAACCACTATAAATCGATTTGCATTCCTTCTCTTACTTTTGATTTGTTATTGCTTACTCATTTACTTTACTCGTAACCCTTACTCGTACTTTTTATTAATCGCATTTCTGTTACGGATTTATCGATCAAATTTTAAAATCGGATAAAATTTTCTATAGCACTAATTCATCCCCCCCTCCCCCCCCCCCCTTTCCGTCTTAGTGTCAGTACGATTCTAACAAATCTCACATCGAAAGTGGACTAAGATCAAAATTGACTTTTAAGAGTTTGATTGGCTTAAACAATTTGGGTCAGTGGTTCAAACACGATGAAGTTAACAGGTCAGTTATTCTATTAGGTCGAGTCATGATTGTTTCAATGCCAAGTGATTGTGTAGTCTGCAAAGATTTACAATCAATGTCCACAAAACCATCAAAAGTTGTCTTTACATCTACTGCTACCACTAACAGACGAGCACCACAAGACTTGCTATTATCTCTGCCAACCGAATAAGGAAACAAAAAAAAAGACCTATTAGCATCACAAGATTAGAGGAAGAAAAAAAAGATTTATGGGTAGGCTAGAGATTTTTCTTTTTATCTTTTTATGTGTGTTTGTAATATATCACCTTAGTTGAGGCAAGTGCAATCGTTCATTCATTTTTCTTTAAACACGAGTCCAATAAGAATAAAATTAATTAGTTCTTGTACAAGCAACACCCTACTTTAGAATCGTGCACCATCCGATGACGATGAAGCATCCCTTATTGTTTCTCTTTTTTGCTTTATTTTATCTCAATGAACCCTCTCTTCCAATGTCTCTCTTTTACTTTATTTCATCTTGGTTAGCACTCCCATCCTATTTCTCTCTTTTATTTTCTTTTGTCTTAATGAACCAATAAGGTTAGCACAATGGTAAGTTTGTTCATTTGTAACCCAGGACCTAGGTTCAAGTCTCGAAAACAACCTCTTTAAATATTTAAAGGCAAGGATTTTTACATTGACCTTCCCTAGACCCCACATTGGCGAGAGACTCATATGATGGGTCCACCCTTTTTTATTTTCTTTCGTATTAATGAACCTTCTTTTCTTATTTATTCCTTTTACATTCTTTTGTCTCATCTCATTCTTATCATAATTTTCTTAGAATTTTACGTATTACTTGTCATAATCTTCATGACCATCACATATTTGCATACAAGTCCCTAAAATCTGAAATAATAATGCTAATCCTTATCTAAATTTAACAAGTTATGCATTGATGAAAATTAACTGCCTAAGGTTATAATGGCCATTTATGTTCAATACAGTGAACCTTATGAAAGGTTATATTTTAGAAGATTTTGGTATAATAAACATAAAAAACCTATAGACTTACTTGGAAATAAAAAATTAAATTTAGTCCCTATGTGGGCATATTCACCTGCACAGATGTTGATGGATCATGCGAAAGCTGGACCAAACGAACAATAAATGCCTCACTGGAAAGACATCCTGCACTTAGGTTCTGTAAACAACCAGACCTGTCAATAAAACCATAAAATGTTTAAATGGAAATATATATATTTTAAAGATTCAGAACCTTCAGAGACCGAGTGATGTTCCTTATACAATCACATGCGGCAACACGAACATCCATACAATCATGTTTCAGTGCATCAACAATTAAATTCAGCACCTGCATAGACATATCAAGGCAGAGTTGTAAAATCCGTGATATAATATTTCTCTTACAACATCAAGTAACGTAGAGTTTTGAAAATTTTTCTCTAGTATTGCACCACTTACTCTCATAGAATGTAAGAACATGGAATAAGGTATAGTGAACTAGTGCAACTTGGAATAAGGAAAGGAAGGACAAGCTAGTGGCATGCGCAAGATTCATGAGTCAATCAAACAACTAGTCGAATAACGCTAACCAATAGACCTTCATAAGCAAGTGGATAGGGAAAAGCAAATCAGGTGGTTTAAAAAAACCCAATTATCCTGTAATTTAGTTAACAAGAAATTCAACTTCCATATATTTAAATTATTCTGTAGATACAAGAAGGATAAAAATTCACCATTGAATGGTTGATCCAGAGGCAGAGATGACCTATCTCCACAGCCATACAGAACATTTAGCCCATTTGACAGACAAAATGGACCAAGGATTAAGTTAAGATGCTGTTTCTATTTGAGAATATTAGCTGGTTCATACCACTCCATGGCAGAGGTGACAAAGCATGGATGCATGAAGCCATGGTTTTTGAAATCATCTCAATCAAACTCTGTTAGGCTGTATATTCACTGAAAACCAACTCATAGGTGCAGTCAAGCTCCATGGGCGCAGTCAAGCTCCATGGCTAGAAGAAAGCTAAAAAGTGAGAAAAGAATCTCAGAAGTAACAAATTGTGTTATAAGACAGTCGAATAACAAACAGATGTGAGCAGCATTTGATCAACTGGATAGAAGACATCCCATACAATCATTGCTCTACATGGAGAATGATAGACATTTGCTCAGTGAATGATGATTACAAAAACTGGTGATGAAAGCATGGGAGACCATTTGTGTGTTCTCTAGGGTATCTGTTCATAAGATACTCAAGATAGAAAAGCAAAACCTGAACCAGCAAATGATTTTTAGTCTAAAACCATTCACAACTATATGGTACACATAAATCTTGAATGTATTTGGATATTAGTGTGACAGAAGCTCATTAGACAAATATGTAATATTTATGTAGAAGCAGATCCTAAATTTCAGTGCAGGAAAAGAACCTGAGGTGACATAAGCTGACATCTGCACTTCTCTAACTTTGAACAAAGCTCAGCCAGAGCAAGCAATATTCCCTGGAGGCGCCTTGCCTGTACCGAGCTCATCTGCAGAATGCTGCAGAGCTTCTCAATAGCATTAACAGAAAGTGCCTGCTTATGTAACTCCTCATCATCTGCAATTAGAGTTTTCAATGAGAATGGAGCCTCATTTCCAACTCGACCAGGTTCTTCAAGAAGCTCAACTAATACTAACACTAACTTAGTTTTGATTTGTAACTCTTCCAAGTAACAAGGTGAGGCATGCCCAACAGCAATCAAACATTTACAGGCAAGTAATCTTGTATGAGGATACCGGTCCTGTATCAAGTTTGCCAATGCATTCAAAGCTTTGCCATTGCCAGTGCAAGAAAACCTAGAAGAAACTTCAGGGTTATTTTTTATAACTGCTGCTATAGATTCTAAACAACCATCCTTTTGGTTTGAAGATCCACCAAGTAGACTGACAAATCTGAGCAAGACCCCAGCATCACACAGTGCCTTCTGCTGTTCGTTTGTCTCACAAGAGTGTGCTATGATACTGGCAGCAAGTTCAGTAACATTTTCATTGTCACTGTCTAAGAGTGAAAGTATAAAATTCAAGTTCTTCTCTTGAAGAACATCATACTTTGGGGCAAGCTCAGATTGGAATATCATTTTAAGAGAACGAGCACCCGCATCCACTACCTGTAAAGAACAGACCCAATCATATGGTGGTAAGCAATTTGGATAAATAACTGAAATTTTGCTTCTCAAATCATAAACAGTTTCGAGGATAGCTTTCAGAATAACATCGGTAAGATTCTTTAAAGCTGTGATGCCAGGAATCCAAAATCATACATGAGCTCCAATTCTGTAGAGCGGTGGCATGGCCGCTAGTGATTGAATGAAGAAGTTGAAGCTGCCAATTTGATGGCAAGTAGGTGTGAACTATCAAAGCCCAACAGTGGTGAGACAAGCTCAACATATGGTTGTTCAGATTCAACAACCGATGGGGCACCTCGGAGGATTCCAAATTTTGGGTGAATTCCTGCTAAGATGACAGATTTCATCCATAGTTGTCTACATAGGCTTCAGGTAACCAAGTACGAACAGGTACCGTCAGGGCTTCGATGTCAAAAGTAGAAACGGAAGGGATTTTGTGACGCTCACAAGGTTGTGTGGCTAATAAGATTTGTGAATTGGTGGCCAATCCATTGTATACCTTCTCATCGTCGTGGGAAAGGATGCTGGTGAGGTGGGGCACAGCGCCTGCATCGAGGACGGCGCGAACCCCGTCCTCAACCCCACATGCGAAGCTGCCGATGGCGGCGGCGGCTTGAACGATAACGGCAGCATCACCGCCGCGGCTGATCCCGCCAGAGTCGGAGGAGGAGGAGGCGGCGGCGGCGGCGAGGACGGAGACAATCTTGGGGACGGCGCCGAGGTGGAGGTAGAGGAGCTTCTTGGTCTTGTTGCCGATGATCTGGTTCTTGACCTCGCGGAGGGCCTTGAGCAGCGCCTCCCCCTGCGCGGCGCCGGCGCCGGCGCCCACGCCCAGCCGAGCGGTCAGATCTTCCGGCCGGTTATTCGCCGCCGACGCAGGCATCTCCGGCGTCCGGAAGGGCAGTGGGGCGAGTGCTGGATGCGGCGAGGATTGGGGTAAAGCAATCCCTCCCGATGTGGGTGTGTGTTCGGGTGACGGTAACGACGGTGGTTTTAGTTTATATGTGGAAGAATATTCGATATCATTCCACACACTCAATTTTTAAAAATATGTTAAATATTTCTTTCTTTGAATTAACAGAAATTAAACTGTGTAATTTAACGTCACACACACTCAAGTAAAAATATGTGTGTGTGCGTGTGAGGATAAATTTGTTATTTCCAAGCATATAAAATAGTATTTATTTTCTGAATAATATCGAGTAAAATGCCTGCTAAGGGGCCACAGCCGACTCCAATTATAAGGTAGGCACAGGTACATAGTAAAATATGTTTTTATCTTTATGATAAGGTTTTGTTGGTGGGGCATGTGGGGCTTTTTTTCGTTTTAAGTATATTTATATCTGTCCAACCCACTTAAATCAGTTATATCAGTGGGATTGATCGAGTCAAATTTCTTTGAGAAATTGGAGTCCATCAGATGTAGGTATTCATTAATCGGATTGAGATAAAAACAACTACGTGTTCGAGTTGGATTCTATCTAGTCGGATTTAAAACCAGAACATATAATGGTTCTGATAAGATCCTAAAGTTTATCGTAGGCTATGATACCAAATGATAAGACCCTAAAGTCTTATCATGGAAGAAATAGGAGAAAAGTGAATGATAATGATCGCTTCGAGGGGATCGGCCCTCCTTGATCTCTTCGAGGGGATCGGCCCTCCTTGATCTCTTCGAGGGGATCGACCTCCTAGGGTTTGTCCAAAGACAATAGTATTTTTCATAGATTATTGAAAAGAAACAGTTACATCCCTATTTATAGAGTTCCACCCAAAGTCCATTAGGACTTGAACTCTAATAATAAATAAATATTAAATAAACCTCTACTTGACTCTAATTGAACTAAACCGACTCAATAAACAATTGGACTAAACAGACTTAATAAACATTATTCAAAAGTTCAGAAAAAGGGTCCTAACAGTTCCTCCCTCTTCAAATCAATCTTGTCCTCAAGGCTGAGCAGCATCAATCTCAGGGAGCTTCTCTTTTAGCACTTTAGCCATAGACTATCTGCAACGCATCACAACCCATTGATTAAGTAAGTATGGTCTCCCCTTTTTTATAGTGTAAGCAATAGGTCGGTCTTTCAGTGTAGTAATCGTTGCATGAAACTTCTGACCCTGTATAATCAATTTTATCTTTGAACCTTTGCTATCACAAGTGAAAATTTGTCCATCAACGATCTTTACTTCGAATCTGTCATAGTCTTCAATATGGTGGGCCAATCGGTCAATGGTCTCACTATTCATAAAATTGTTAGTGCTATCGGTATCAATCAAAACTATAACAGGCTGATGTTCCAAAGTTTTGCCAACTTCCATAGTTTGCAGGTTAGAGTAGTCGACTAATGCATGCATTGTATGCATGGTGGGTCCAACATCTTCATTAGAATTTATACCTTTATGATCGGAGTCTACATTCTTAGCTTTCGGTTCCTCTCTAATTGGCTCAATCATCAAAAGTTGCCCTTGTTTACATCGGTGCTCCATACTCCATTTTTCATCATAATACAAACCCCTTCCTGATCTTTCCTTGCTAATTTTTTTCTCATGTAGATTTGCAAATGAGATCGCAGCTATCATAGTACGGGGTTAACGAGCCTTAACTTCACACCGGATCTCTGGAATAAGCCCTTCAATAAATATATCCAGAAGTTATCGGTTCGACCAATCTCTAGCTTGATTTGATAATCTTTCAAACCTACTATGATATTCTAACACTATAGAAGTTTGATGAATTTTGGCGAGCTGACCATCAACATTCTCATATTCGGATGGGCCAAATCGAACAAGAAGCCCTCTTTTGAACTTCTCCCACGAAGGAACTCCGTAAACAGTTTCATACCAATCGTACCACTGGAGTGCATCTCCATCGAGCTGGATTGAGGCTATTTCCAACTTGGATTCTTCTGGAGTTCTGTGAAAATAAAAAAAAATTTCTGCCCTAGAGATCCAACTGGTCAGATCTCCATCTTTCCATCTCGAAAATTTCACTTTCATGTGTAAGTAGTTTGCGTCACAATCTTGGGGCCTTTTTCCTGTATTTTCATATCTGTGCAACATAGAACTTGAGCTCCCACTTTGTTGAAATTTACTAAGGCTCCCCAGTAAGTCCTTTTTGAAATCATTAAGTACTTCTTGTAACCGGTTCTCAATTCTAATTTCCAATGCTTCCATTTGTGCTTTCACTGAGTTATCGGTGACCATTTCGTAAGACTGCAAATCTGTAATCTCAACTCCTATTTTTGGTGTTAGTCAAGGGCATCAATAACTGCCCTATTCGGTGCTGCTGTTGTGACGCAGTCGGTGGCAACACTATGAGAATGAAGGGTTGCTGCGAGGATGCAGGGATATAGCTGCGGTCGCCGTATGAGAAGCAGCGATACTTGTTGCGGTCGCTGCGTAGAGGGATCGCTGTTGCTGAGGGCTTGGAGGCAGCGATGGTGGTGCGGCTAGGGCAGCACCGCCAAGGGCTCACCGTTGCGATGGCTGCGACGGCATGGATGGAAGGCAACGTTGCTATGTTTCTGTCACACTGCGGAAGGAGGCGCTGGTGAGAGGCAACGATGCTTGTTGCAGTCGCTGCGTGGAGGGATCGTTGCTACCGTGGGCTGGGAGGTAGCGATGGTAATGTGGTTGGGGGAAGTGCCGGCAAGGACTCGCCACAGTTGTCACTGTGTGAGATGAGAGTGCCGATGCTGAAAGGCGACGGTTGTGACTGCTGTGACCTAAGAAAGCAATCGTCGAGCAGCCGGGTTGAGGCTGCGGTGATGCCAGCCAACAACTACAGCAGCGGAGGCAGAACAAGAGGGAGGTGGCGTTGAAGCGGCCGGGGTTGAGGCTGCAGTGGTGGCAACCGGCGGCTGCGGCAAAGATGCAGAGCAAGGGGGCTGCAGCAACGGTACTGATCGAGGGGGTTGAGGTGAAGGCTGCGGTGGCTGGCAGCAGCAGTCGTGGCAGGCTGGGCGGCGAGCGGTGTCGTCGCTGGCTGGGCAGCAGTGGCGACGGTGGAGAAGGAGGAGTCGGCGGTGTCGCGTTTGGGAACAAGGGCAACCGGTGAGTTGCCCTGTTTCTGTCACTACGGATGCAGAGCAAGGATGATCGGCGGCTGGGAGGCATGCGGCGGTCGTCGCACGGTGGCTGGCAGCGGTGGTGGCTCGGCAACGAAGGAGAGGGGTGGCGTTGAAGTGGCCGAGAAGCAGCGGCGGCGGTAGAGGCAACCGGCGCCTGCGGCAGCAGAGGGACCGGCGGCTGCTCTGTTTTTATCGCACCACAGAAACAGCGACGCCGACAGATCGCGCGGCCGAAGCTGCAACCGAGGTAAGGCAGCGATGGCGGTGCGGCTAGGGCAGCATCGCCGACGGTAGAAGCGGCGATGGGTGGTCCGCTGGCTAGGAAATGGCGGCCGCGGCCCTTCTCGCTCGAGCGAGATGCAGGCAGCGAGGTCGCTGGCCGCGGGGGGGGGAAAGGGCAGCGGCGACGGTGGTGGCTGTCGGCTGGGCAGCAGCGGCGGCGGGTGGGCTGGCCGGAAACAGGGGTCCGGCAGGGGAAGCAGGGGTGGCAGCGGCTTCTTCTTCTTCCTCTTGCTTTTTTTTTTTTCCAAAGATGAAGATAACTGTAGCAAAGGGCAGCGGCGACGCATAGGTTCCTTCTTGGCTGAGAAGGATCAGTGTTCGTGACTGTCAGCTTCACCCTTTCTCACACAAATTTTTTTTTTTTTTTATTGCCATGGCAACACTACAAGAACGTCAAGGATCATCACTCTCCTTGATCTCTTCGAGGGGATCGGCTCTCCTTGATCTCTTCGAGAGGATCGGTCCTCCTTGATCTCTTCGAGAGGATCGGCCCTCCTTGATCTTCGAGGGGATCGGCCCTCCTTGATCTCTTCGAGAGGATCGGCCCTCCTCCTTGATTACTTCGAGGGGATCGGCCTCCTAGGGTTTGTCCAAAGATAATAGTATTTTTCATAGATTACTGAAAAGAAGCAGTTACATCCCTATTTATAGAGTTCCACCCAGAATCCATCAGGACTTGAACTCTAATAATAAATAAATATTAAATAAACCTCTACTTGATTCTAACTGAACCAAACTGACTCAATAAATAATTGGACTAAACATACTTAATAAATATTATTCAAAAGCTCAGAAAAAGGGTCCTAACAGGTTCACCTTAACACCAAACCTAGCAAAATTAATCTAATCACCTCCTATATGTAAAATACAACTGAATTATCAGTATTGAACTAGACATTTGAGCAATCATCTAGGTCCATGTGTCAAAAAAAAAAGTTTTATGTCAAAGTTTTAATCATTATGTCAAAAATAGCAAATGTTATGTGAAAAAATTAGACATGATGAAATCAATATGTTAAAAGATTAGACAATATTACTAAGGATAATATGTTAAAGATAAGACGATATGCTGAATGTTCAAACGAAGTATTAGAAGATCAAATAATATGTCGGAAGTGAACACCATTTTGAAAGTTTTAAAAATGAGTTAAATGAATGGTTGATTTGTCAAGATATTTATTGAAATCATTTTAAGCTAGTATTAAATCAAAATAAAGCTAACTTATCATAAAAGTCATTATGCTTGAAGCACGATTAAAGTAAGCTTGTTAGAAGATCAAACCAAGCGGTACCACCTCAGTCACCTAACATCGTTTGTGCTCTATCAAAGTTTTCGATGATGGTACCATTTATGATGATAGTAATATCATATAAGGTCAAGATGGTACCATCTAGAATTTAAAATTTATGATTATGATAATATCAAAGTCCAAATTTATGGCTCTTATCAAAATTTATAATGGTCCTATCTAGGGTCATGATAGTACCACCATTCGTATCCCAAAATTTTAGAAATTAAAATTTTTAACTTCAATTTTAAAGCCTTTAGGAGTTTATAAATATCTTACTTAGACTTGATTGATGAAGCATTTATTCTTGAGATAGTAAAGTATTGTAAGATCTTATTTTGAGTATAGTTTGAGTCTACTCTTTCTCTTGAGTTTAGGTATATTACGAAGGTTATCTCCTTGAAAAAGGAGAAAGTTATAATAAGGATAGTATGTGAAAGAAGATCAACAGTAAAAACTAATGGCCTTGAGGGAAAAGGAATCTGGTGTGAATGTAGATAGAAAAGATCGAACCACTATAAATTAGTTTACCTATTTTTACTTATCTTTTACTTGTAACTTATTATTGCTATCTTTACATAATGTTAACTTAATCAATCAAAATTTTGAAATGTATTATTTTGGTTCATAAAGGGATTAAGGGGTCGGGGGTGTGCTTTTGAAATAAAGTTTCAATTTAAAAAATTTGTTAGTTAAAAATATATATCAAAAATATGTTTAACTTAGAATATGAGTAAGGGTAGTAAGCAACTAAATTAGTCAGTAATAATAAGAAAAATTATAAAGTGAAATGCGAACCAGAGTTCGATCATCCCAACCTATGTCCACTCTTAATTCCTCTTCCTTCGAGGTCACCGACTTTCACTACCGATCATCTTTTTAGTAGGCCAAGATTAACTACCCTTTCTATAACTCATCCTTTTCACAAGTTTATGAGAGAATATTCACATATCTCTTTTATAAAAAAACCTCACACCTCCCTTAGAATAATGACATCTAAACTTAAGGAGGTAGAGACTCAACACTTTTCAAAAAAAATTACACACTTCAAATCACAAGATTTTCATACTTTCACCAAGCAAGCATGAGTGGGGTATTTATAGACCCCAAATGGCTTCAAAAATGGAGCAAAAAATTTAAATCCTTAAGTTTTCGGGGTACTGTGTCGCTTGTGTTGGGTAGTACTTGTTGGTCATATGTGCCCTATAAGCCAATCACGTGAGTGATGACACATGTGACTTGATATGCAATCTTTTTGCTTATTATATATATATATATATGTATATATATATATGTATATATATATATATGTATATATATATGTATATATATATATATGTATATATATATATATGTATATATATATATGTATATATATATATATATATATATATATATATATATACATATATATATATATATATATATATATATATATATATATATATATTGTGATGTCTTTGGATCTATGCAATGGGAATCAGATCGTGATGAGATCATGATAATGAGACCGATTCACCTTTAAATACTGATCCTAAATAATCCCGGTCATAGGTTACTCGAGAGGGACATCGAGATAACCGGACAGACTGGTGTGTTGTATACCCGTCTATATGATGGATGCAGCTGGTCTCATAGCTACTCGTGTAGGGACATTAGGGATATAATACAGGTGCTCATTAGGAAATGATTTCATTGATTGATCTGCTTATGGAATTCTGGATGGTTGATGATACATTATTGTCAAACAGTGATTCCGTAGTCCGAGTCCTGTAACTAGTCCTTCGACTTGAGACACCAAGGATGTCTTGTATGAGTGCTCCACTCTTTGATACCAAACTTATAGGTTTGGATGTCTCAGATCTAGTACAACCGGTCATCAAGAGTGGCAGTCAACCTTACGAGAGTTATTTAGTATCGATAGAGGATCATCCACTCTCGTGTCATGAGAGGAATATCCCATATATTCTTGCTCAGACAAATCTCTAGCTAGGGTCATTCGGATTAAGAGAGAAAGAGTTCTTGAGGAGAATCCGATTAGAGCAAGACTCGAGTAGAAATCGTATGGGTATGACAGCATCATACCCGGTATACGATCTTTGGGATATTAGATGAATGATGGACTATAGGTATACGGTAACCGAGGACACACATGTCCAATGGATTTGATTCCCCTATATCGTCTGGGGACTGAGGCGTAGTGGCCTAGTACATCCGTAGTCGATGAGTCAAGTAAATTATTATAAATATAATAATTCACTGAGCCAGAAGGAGTTTTGTCATGTATGACTCACGGTCAGCTCGATATTGGGCCTAGAGGGTCACACACATATGGTAGGCGTTGCGATGAGTAGAGGTTCGGATATGAGATATCCGTCGGAGCCCTTATCTTATTAAATATCCAATAAGCCCTTGAATTATTGGATCCTATGGATGAGATCCAATAAGAGCCCATAAGAGATTATTGGATAGAGATCCACTAATCTAAGAAGCTTAGGTAGTTGGATGGAGATCCAATACTCAATATGGGAGGATCCATTAGGGTTAAGTTGACATAGGACCTCTATAAATAGGAGGGATTCAGTAGTTCATCGGCTAGAGCTTATGCTTGCCTCTCCTATTCTTCTCCCCCTCTCCATCTCAAAGCAGGCCTGATGTTTTGAGGAGCGTCGTCGCAGCCCTACTGTGTGGATCACCGCTAAAGAGGAGGGCGCTTGACCTCTTTCACCCTCTCATAGAGATCTGCAAGGATTCAGGGATATACGATCTCCCTAGATAACACAATTTATCTTATACGCAGTTTTAAGTTTTACAAATTTTTGCGCACCAATCTTCGCACGATGACGAACATCTTTTTGGGAAATCGTAGATTTTATTTTCTGTTCTTCCACTATGCATGTGATATCGCCCCCAAAGATTTCCCAACTATACTACCACTATACAGAGCTTGGGAACCTAGGCTTTGGTGATACCACCTTCTACTTGAGTAGTACTACCATCAGGATTTTCAGAGAAGTACAATATGTGCTTTTCAACTGTCAAGCGGTACCACCGCCTGCTTGGGTTGTATCATCACTTGCTTGGGTGATACCACTGCCTAGCCCAATGCTAGGTTACTGAATTGGCCTTCCAACAGGCCAAATTTATCCCTGGTTTAGGCTCAATGGACTTCTAATTAAGTTAATATGGTTATGACCCAAAACCAACTCAATTAGACTCCAAGTCACTTCGATCAAGACTTGACCACTCATGAAGTCTTTAGTATCTGCTCATCCGGTACTTCGTCCTAACCTCTAATGCATGATCTTTTCCTTCAGTATATTACTCAATCTATCAGCATGTTGACCTCCTGCAACATCTGATTTTCTTGGCATAATACCCGATCTTTCTAGCTCGATTCTCAAACTCATTACACGAAGTTCATTCTCTGGCACATCAATCAATCATGATGTCCAATCTCTGACATGATGCTTTCCAGCCTAATGTTTGATTCTCCTGCTTCAATGATTTGCCTTTCGATGGTTCAAGTCCATGATTGAAGTTCCTCCTATGTTACTTATCTCAAACGCTTATTAGTCAATAAACTCATCAATTGATTTTATTATTAAAATCTGAGATTCAACAATCTCCTCCTTTTCATTATCACTATAAACTCCCCCTATCTATATATCATTTTGAAATAAACTCGAATTTAAAAAATGATAACCTTTTAATGCAACTCTTTAAATTCAAGTGGAAATAAAAAAAAAATTTATAGTGACTTTTATTACAAATGTCATATGTATAATTTTACTTTTTATTGTAAAGATCAAAATAATCATAGTAATTTTCATTACAAAAGTCATATGCAAAACATCATAATTAAAATATCAAAATAATAATTACATACTTCATATGCATAGATCCAAATCATCATAAATTAAAACATCATATTTTTTTATGTCATCGAAGAGTATAGTTGTCTTCTCTCCCTTTGTCATCAACAAAAGGATAAATGTGTAAGTTTGTACTTTTCTTTGAAATGTGCAAGCTATTACTTCTCTCTCCTCCTTTGTCATCATAAAAAAAGAGAAGGATATCATGGATTCATGGTGCTATTTCTTTTTACTAGTCTACCCTACAAGTCAATCACATGAGTGATGGCATGTGTGACATGATATACATACTTTTTGCTTATTATATATTTGATATTTTTCTCACTTTATATTATCTATTATATGTTGAATATCATATTTTGATGATGAAATCAATTGATGAATTAATGATCTAATCCATGTGTTGAGATAAGTGATGTATGACTAACTACGATCGTGAGAAAGACAAAATGATTAAAGAAGAATCAAAGTTGGGCCAAGTCAATGATTGAGCATTGGGCCAAATTAATCGGGGGATACATCGAAGGATCAGACGATGTAGTGAAAGCTCGTTGGAGGTTCACCGAAAGCTTGTCGGAAGTTCACCGGGAGTTTGCCGAAAGCTCGCTAGAGGTTCACCGGGAGTTCGTCGAAAGTTCATCAAAGGTTCACCGGGAGTTCGCCGAAAGCTCGTAAGAAGATTGTCGGGAGTTCCCCGGAAGTTCACCGAGAGTACAGTTGAACCATTGACATACAAGACAACTTAGATATAAGTAGAGTAATTATTTTAGCCCTAACTATCATAGTTAGGACTTTAATTTGAGTTAATTTTGGGAGAAATCCTACTAACTCAATTAGTGACAAACTGAGCCTTTAACAGGGCTGAATTGATCCAATTTGATGGCTCATTCAGCCACTTAGAGCCACGTTAGGTGGTGGCACCGCCCAGACTATGCGGTGGTACCACTTGAGGCTTAGCCTCCTAGGTGGTCTGGGCGGTGGTATCATTGACAATTAATGCTGCAAGGTGGTAGTACCACCAGAGCCCTGTCTCCAAGCTCTATCAAGCGATCCTACCACCTAGTGTCAGTCTGTAGGTGATTGTACTGCCAGTACCCGGAAACCCAGGATAAGATACTTTTTATCTTCATTTCTAAAGCCATTGGGGCTTATAAATATCTCACTCTTTCCTGCACGAAATAACACGAAAGTGTGAACAAAAGTCTTATGATATTGGGTTGTGGAAGTGTTGAAATTGTGCTAAGTGTCCTCTCCCTCTTTTTTTAGCTTTATGATCAATCTAAGAGAGGTGTTAGGCTTATAAGGGTTGTCTCCTAAACCCGTAAAAAGGAGAAAGTATTGTAAGAGGGTGGTTAGTCTTCACCCATTGAAGGAAGATCGTTACTGATTGCTAATGGCCTCAATGAGGAGGAATCGAGAGTAGACATAGGTTACGATGACCAAACCATTATAAATTCAGTGTGATCTCTTCCTTGTCACCTCTATTTTGCTATTTCCTTATATTACCTATTGACTTGGCAGCTTACTCTACTTTATAGTTTCTTTATGTTAAACACATTTCCGATACATGTTTAAACGAAATGAAGTTTTCTTACTTGACGTAATTTTTACGAAAGCATAAATTCACCCCACCTCTTAGTGTCAACTTAATCTTATCAATTGATATCAGAGCCAAGTTTTTCTCATTTAGTTTAACATCCAAGAGAAATGACTTTTTCCGACAATCATGAGAGTTTTTCTATCACTTGTCCTCCTATGTTCAATGGGACGGACTACACGTATTGAAAAACTAAAATGATAATATTTTTGCTTTCTATAGAATTCGAATTATAGAACATTGTTGAAAGTGGTTTTGAGAAGTCTTACAAACCAATAAACGAATGGAATGATTTGGAAAAAAAGATCTTCTCCTTGAATGCTAAAGCGATGAATGCTTTGTTTTGTGCTCTTGATAAAAACGAATTTAATCGGGTTTCTATATGTGAAACTACACATGAGATTTGGCACATATTCGAAGTCACACACGAATGCACAAGTAGAGTTAAAGAGTCAAAAATTAATCTTTTGGTACATAATTTTGAGTTATTTCGAATGAAACCAAACGAAACCATTGGAGATATGTACACCCATTTTATGGATATTGTCAATAGTTTGAAAATACTTGATAAAGGTTTTTCTAATATTGAACTTGTCAATAAAAGACTAAGATCCCTTCCAAAAAGTTGGGATCCAAAAGTGATGACAATACAAGAAACAAAGGACCTGAACAACTTTGCTCTTGAAAAACTTATCGGGTCATTAATGACTTACAAAATGACATGCAAGGCACATGATGAACATGAGAACAACCTTCCAAAGAATAGAAAGAATATGATACTTAGAACTAAAGAAGACCACTCAAGCGAAAGCTTAAGGGATGATGAGAACTTGACACTTCTAACAAAAAAAATTCAAAAGATTCATAAGAAGAAACAAAATAAATTTTGTAAAACAAGATACTAAGAACAAAAACAAACTCAAAAAGGATATAATCATATGCTATGAATGCAAGAAGCTAGGGCACTTAAAAAATGAATGTCCCAAAATGAAGAAGAAGATATAAAAAAAAAAGACGATACTCAAGGCGACTTGGGACGATTCAAGTACATCCGAAGACGAGGAGCCAACCAATAAAGAAGAAGTTGCAAACTATGCATTAATGACATTTGGCAATTAGGTAATTGACTCAATCAAAGCTTATTTATTTTTTGATGAATTATTAAGTGTTTTTCATGATTTATTTGATGAATATAAATTAATTAGTAAAAAATATAAATTATTAAAAAAGAAGCATGCTTCTCTTGTTAGTGAATTTGATAAATTAAAAAATGAGCAGAATGATAGTATGTTAGCTTCATGCACTAAGTGTAATGAGATAGATTTACTTAAGAAAGAAAATGTCTTACTACAAGAAATATTAGAAAATTTTAAAATATATAATAATTCTCTAAACATGATCTTTGCTAATAACGGTCATGTTGATATAGGAAGGAAGGAATTGACTTTGTGAGCAACACTCAACAAAAACTAACTATCTTCGTTAAAGGACCTACATTACATGTCTCACCGAGAGAAAAATATAATTTTTGTGGAAGATGTGGTCATTTTGCTTACAAATGTCCATATAAACGATTTAGTTCACACAAATTAATTTGGGTTCCTAAAGAAACCCTAAATCACTCAATGATAGGTAGATCTATTTATGAGGAACCTAAGGTTAAATGAGTACATAAAAGAAAACCTCATTTCTTGTAGATATGTCTACTATAATCACAAGCTAGGAGCAAGAGATGATACCTTAATAATGGATGCTCAAAGGTACACGACCGAAGATCCAACACACTTCTCTAAACCCACTAGCCAAGATGAAAGATTTGTCACCTTCGGAGACAATAACAAAGAAAAATTTATTGGAAAAGGAAATATAGTTAACAAATCAAACCTTTTGATTAAAAATATTTTATTAGTAGATGGTTTAAAGTATAACTTGCTAAGCATTAGTCAATTATGTGATAAAGGTTACAACATCAAGTTTGAATCTAGTGCTTGTATTATAGAAATACCATACATAAATAGATCTTTGATTGCCTTAAGGACCAATAATATCTATACTATTGATCTTGATGAGTTTTGTAATGAAACTTATTTTTCGGTTTTAAATGATGATGCATGGCTTTGGCATAGAAGATTAGGTCATGCAAGCATGAAACTAATTTCATAAATTACAAGAACTTGAGGTATGCCTAAAATTAAATTTATTAAAGATAAAGTTTGTGATGCATACCAACTAGGAAAATAAATAAAAAATAGTTTCAAATCAAAGAATCAAATAAACACCTCTAGACCACTATAATTAATCCATATGAATTTATTTGGACTAATTGATACAACAAGTTTAGGAGGTATTAAATATACCTTTATAATTGTTGATGATTTTAGTAAATACACTTTGATATACTTCTTGGCTCACAAAAATGATTGTTTTAAATGTTTCTCAAAATTTTATAAACTTATTCAAAATGAAAAAGGTTTTAAAATTTCATCTATTCGTAGTGATCATGGTGGTGAATTTCAAAACTATGATTTTCAAAATTTTTGTGAGTAAAATAGGTACAACCATAATTTCTCTACTCTAAAAAATCTATAAAAAAATAAAGTAGTTGAAAAAAAAAATAGGAGCTTACAAGAAATGGCAAGAACCATGTTAAATGATCATAGCCTACCCAAATATTTTTGGACGGAAGCTGTTAATACGATATACTATGTCATGAACAAGGTTCTCGTAAGACTATTACTTTCCAAAACACCCTATGAATTATGGAATAACAAAAAACTCATTATTTCATATTTTAAAGTCTTCAGGTATAAATGTTTTGTTTTAAATGAAAAAGATGTCTTAGGAAAATTTGATGCTAAATCTGATGAAAGTATTTTTTTTAGTTATTCCTTTACTTCTAAAGCCTTTCGTATTTTTAATAAAAGAACTTTGGTTATAGAGGAATCAATTCATGTTGTTTTTAATAAGCTTCCCGAATTTAAGAAAAATAATTTTGATGATGATTTTGATTTTGATGGTTTAAATTTGAATGAAAAATCTCCTCCCTAAGTAACTTGGATGCATCTTCTTCTAAAGAATCATTACCTAAGGATTGAAAGTATGTAGATGCTCATCCTAAGGAGCTAATCATTGGAGATATATCAAAATGTGTTCAAACTCATTCTTCTCTTAAAAATTTTTGTGTACATGTGACCTTTTTATCTCAAATTGAAACAAAATGCATTAACGAAAGCCTAAAAGATAGATTCATAGGTCTTTGCAATGTATGAAGAATTAAATCAATTTTAGAGAAATGAGGTGTAGAAGCTTGTTCCTAAACCTAGTGACCATTTGACAATTAGTACTAAATGGGCTTTAAAAACAAACAAAATGAACTTAGTATCATAGTTAGAAATAAGACTAAACTAGTAGCCAAAGGTTTTAACTAAGAAGAATGTATTGATTATGAAGAAACCTTTACTCTTATGGCTAGACTTGAAGTTATAAGGATTCTTTTTGCCTATGTTAGTTATAATAATTTTAAGTTATTTCAAATGGATGTTAAAAGTGTCTTTCTTAATGGCTTTATTTCCAAAGAAGTTTATGTTGAACAATCACATGGATTTGATTTATAATTTTTCTGAATCATGTGTTTAAGTTGTTTATGGCTCTCTATAGATTAAAATAAGCCTCTAGGGCTTGGTATGAGATGCTTAGTTCTTTTTTTATTCAAAATAATTTTATGAAAAACAAGGTCGATACTACATTGTATATTAAATATTTTAATAATAATTTTCTCATTGTCCAAATTTATATTGATGATATCATTTTTTATTCTTTAAATGAATCTTTGTGTGAATCGTTTATCAAAAGTATAAGTCAAAAGTTTGAAATAAGCTTAATGGGTGAATTAGCTTTTTTCTTATGATTGTAAATTGAATAATTAAGTGATAAAAATTTTATTAGTTAAACTAAGTATGCTTTAGATCTCTTGAAGTGATTTAATATGGAAAGTGCTAAAGTTATTAATATACCAATGAGCATTTATATAAAATTAGATATGGACATTAATGAAGAATATTTTGATCAAAAGACTTATAGAGTATGATATGTAGTTTATTATACCTCACAGCAACTAGACCTGATATTATGTTTAGTATTGGACTATGTGCTAGATTTCAATCTAATTCTAAGCAATCTCACTTAAAAGCTATTAAAATTTTTTTAAATATCTAAAAGGAACTCATAATCTAGAATTATGGTATCCAAAATCTAAAAACTTTATGTTACTTGCTTATGTCAATGTTGATTTTGCTAGTTATCAAATAGATAGAAAAAGTACATCCGGAACATGTCAACTCTTAGGTCATGCACTTGTCTCTTGGTCTTCCAAGAAACAAAACTCGGTTACATTATCTACAATCGAAGTTGAGTATATAGTAGTAGGTACATGTTGTGCACAAGTTATATGGATGAAAAATACATTATAAGATTATGAAATTTACTTATAAAATATACCTATAAAATATGATAACACTAGTGTAGTATGTTTAACAAAAAATCTCTTTCTAACACTCTAGGACTAAATATATTGATATTAGGCATCATTTTATTAGAGATCATATTAATAATCATAATATATCTTTAGAATTTATTAATATTAAATATTAATTAGCATATATTTTTATAAAATTATTAAATAAGAAATAATTTGATTTTATTAAAAGAGAATTAGGCATGTTAAATCTTCCGAATGCATGAATTCCCTTATATATTTTTTGGACTCCTCGACTTTTGAAAATTGAGTTTTCTCTTTAATGAGATCATTTCCTATCACCTTCTTAAAGTTTTATTCATGGATTTTTGGTAGATCTTTTATGCAATAATAATTTCCTATGAATCCTTCTTCCTTCTATTTACAAGAAAAGGGATTTGATTCATGAAGTTTTAGTATGCACATTTTGATCTTTTATGATGAATCATTTCTCTTTGCAAAAATAGAAGCTTGATTCAATGAAATTTTTTTTTAGATTTGATTTGGTTCAAATCCTTTCATGGATTTGGTTCTTGATTTTTCTTGTGATGAATGAATTCCTCCCTTATTCTTCTTCTTTTTCTTATTATTATTATTATTATTATTATTATTATTTATGACAAAAGGAAGAAAAAAACTTGCATATCTCAAGAAGAACCAAAAGGTGGTTGCACATCTAAAGCAAAAATGCTAGCTTGCCCATTTCAAGAAGCATAAGTAGTTATCATGAAAAGTTTTTGCTTAACTTCTCATTTTACAAATTTTCTAGCTTTGATAAATTGTTGTGAAACTTACTTGAATAGTTTAAAATACTTGCATAAATTATTGAATGATTCTCCTTTTTGTTGATGACAAAGGGGGAGAAATGATGAATGTTTTATTATGCCAAAATAAAGTTGAATGTGGTATCATACATGAAGTGATAAATGGTTAAACAATACTTTAGTATTATGTATGTTATGTTAAATTTGGTATCATGCATGGAGTGATAAATGGTGCTTTAGTATCATATATGTTATGCCCAAAATGATTGAAAATATGAATGCTTTAGTACCATGAATATCATGCCAAAATGATGTTAATTTTACTATCATGCATGAAATGATGAATGCTTTAGTATCATATAGGTCATGCCTAAAGTGATGATGATTTATTATCATGCATGAAGTGATGAAATTATGCATGCTATGCTTTGATGACTTGAAAATACGATGATGCACAATGTATGAAAATTTGATTTTGATCACTATGATCGAAATTGTTTCACTTAAATGTGAATTCAAAGGTTATGATTCATTTTGAATTTAAGTTTACCTTATCTCAATTTGGTATATAGATAGGAAGAGTTAAGGTTAACTCTGTGTCATCATTAAAAAAGGAGAGATTGTTGAATATCGGATGTTGATGATCAAATCAATTAGTGAATTAATGATCTAATCCATATGTTGAGATAAGTAATGCAAGACTAACTATGATCGTGAGAAAGGTAAAACGATTAAAGAAGAATCGAAGTTGGGCCAGAGTCAATGATCGGGCATCGGGTCGAGTGAATCGGGGGATACACCGAAGGATCAGACGATGCAATGAAAGCTCATTAGAGGTTTGTCGAAAGCTCGTCGAAAGTTCGTTGGGAGTTCACCGAAAGCTCGTTGGAGGTTCGCTAGGAGTTCGTCGAAAGTTCATCAAAGGTTCATCGGGAGTTCGTCGAAAGCTCGTAGGAAGATTGCCGAGAGTTCCTCGGAAGTTCACCAAGAGTTCGATTGAACCATTAATGTGCAGGATAACTTAGATTATAAGTAGAGTAATGATTTTAACCTTAACTATCGTAATTAGGACTTTAATTTGAATTATTTTTGGAAAAAATCATATTAACTCAATTAGTGGCCAACTCGGCCTTTAATAGGGTTGAATTGGGCTGGTTGGATGGCCCATTCAGCCACTTGGAGCTATGTCAAGTGGTGGCACCACCTAGACTAGGCGATGGTACTACTGGTAGTTAATGCTGCCAAGCAGTGGTACTACCAAAGCCTAGTCTTTGAGATTTGTTAGGCGATCATACCACCCAGACTAGGTGATGGTACCACCTAGTGTTAGTCTGCAGGCAATGGTATTGCCCAATAATGATAGTGGTACCGCATTGTATCAGCTTATAGGCTTAGAAGTGGTACTCCACTCTTTGATACTGGACTTATAGGCTTGAAAGTTTTAGATCTAACACAACCGATAATGGGAGTGGTAAACAACCTTACGAGGGTTATTGAGTATCTATAGAGGATCATCTACTCTCGGTGTCATGAGAGGAATATCTTATGTATTCTTACTCAAATAAATCCCTTGCCAAAATTATTCGGATTAAGAAAGAAAAAGTTCTCTAAGAGAATCCGATTAGAACGAGACTCGAGTAAAAACCGTATAGGCCTGACAGCATCATGCCCGGAATATGGTCTTTGGGATATTAGATGGATGAGGAACTATAGATATATAGAAACTGAGGACAGACAAATTCAATAGATTGGATTCCCATATATCATTTGGGGACTACGACGTAGTGGCACAGTATGTATATAGTTAATGAGTCGAGTGAATTATTATGAAAATAATAATTTACTAAGCCAGAAGGAATTCTAATAAGTATGATTTATGCCTAGCTCGATATTGGGCCTAGAGGATCACACATATATGATAGGTGTTACGATGAGTAGAGGTTCAGATATGAGACATCCGTCGAAACCCTTATCTTATTGGATATCCAATAAGCCCCTATATAATTGGATCCTATGGATGAGATCCAATAAGATCTAATGAGAGATTAATGAGTAGAGATCTACTAATCTAAGAGGCTTGGATAGTTAGATGGAGATCCAGTACCCAATAGGGCAAGATCCATTATGGTAAGTTTTTAGGGACCTCTATAAATAGGAGGGAACTAAAGGGTTATAAGCTAGACTCATTTTAGCTGCCACCTCCTATTTGCCTCTCCCTCTCTCCTCCTTAGCTAGAAGCTCCTGTTTGGAGCATGTGGAGAACAAGAAGGTTCGGCCCCTTCTTGATCCCGTGGTGCGCATAAAGAGGAGGTTTGTGCAGCGATTTGAGGAGTGTCTTTGTAGCCCCTACCGTGTGGATCACCACTAGAGAGGAGGACAATTGACCTCCTTCATCCTCTCACATAGATCTATAGGTTTTCAAGGATATACGATCTTTGTAGATAACACACATATCCCTTAACAAGCATAGTTTTTTGGTTTTACGGGTTTTTACGTACCATTCTTCGTACGACGACAAAAAACTATTTTATGTAGAAATCTAAGATTTTTATTTTTTGTTCTTCCACTGCGCATGTGATATCGCCCTAGGTTCCCAACACTCTTTATTTACATCAATTTGTCAATTATAAAGTTATTTTGATATCACATAAGGATTTTAATATAAAAAATAAGCTCATGAGAGATCAATTTGATGATGGGATATACAAGTCATGAATACATAAACAATGAGAAATTAGGATAATGATCCATTTGAATGAGCCTCCTCTTAAAAAAAAAAAAATGATATGAGAAGAATTCATGCATTCGAAGGATTCAACATACCTAATTCTCTTCTGATAAAATTGAATTGTTTCTCGTTCAATGGTTTAGTAAAAATACATGCTAATTGATATTTTATGTTAGTAAAATCTAAAGATATATTATGATAATTAACATGATCCCTAATAAAATGATATCTAATATCAATGTGTTTAGTCCTAGAGTATTGAATAGGGTTCTTTGTTAAATAAATTATACTAGTATTATATATTTTATAGGGATATTTTTCAAGTGAAGTTCATAATCTTCTAAGCTATTCTTCATCCAAATTATTTATGCATAACATGCACCTGCCACTACATATTTAGCCTTGATTGTAGATAATGTAATATAATTTTTTTTCTTCGAAGACCAAGAAATAAGTATATGACCTAGAAACTGACATGTTCTAGAGATACTTTTTTTATCTATTATGTATCCTGCAAAGTCAACATCAATATATATAATTAAATTAAAATTTTTAGATTTTGGATACCATAATCCTAGTTTAGGAGTTCCTTTTAAGTATCAAAAATTTTTTCAACTACTTTATAATGAGATTGTTTAGGATTGGATTAAAATCTTACATAAAGCCTAACACTAAATATTATATTGGGTCTAGTCGCAATAAGATATAATAAGCTACTTATCATATCTCTATAAGTTTTTTTATCAAAGCATTCTCCTTCATTGTCCATATCTAATTTAGTAGAAATGTATATCAGTGTATTAATGACCTTAGCACTATCCAAGTGAAACCATTTTAGTATATCTAAAGTATACTTAGTTTTACTAATAAAGGTTCCATCAATTAGTTGCTTAATTTGCAATCATAAGAAAAATGTCAATTTACCCATTAAACTCATTTTAAATTCTTGTCTTATACTTTTAGCAAATAATTCATATAAAGATTCATTTGTAGAACCAAAAATAATATCATCAACATAAATCTGAATAATTAAAAAATTATTTTTAAAATATTTAATAAATAATATAATATTGACCTTGTCTTTCAAAAATTATTTTGAATAAAAAAAGACTAAGCCTCTCGTACCAAGCCCTAACAACTTGCTTTAACCTATAAAGAGCCTAAGATAACTTATAAACATGATTTAGAAAAAAAATATTTTTAAATCTGGGTGGTTTCTCAACATAAACTTCTTTGAAAATAAAACTATTAAGAAATATACTTTTGACATTCATTTGAAATAACTTAAAATTTAAAAACATACGTAGGCAAGAAGTATCCTTATAGATTTAAGTCTTGTCATAGGAGTAAATGTTTCTTCATAATTCATACCTTCTTCTTAGTTAAAATCTTTAGACACTAATCTAGCTTTATTTTGACCCATGATACCTTGTTCATCTTACTTATTCCTAAAGATCCATTTAGTACCAATCATAAAATGATCACTAGGTTTAGGAATAAACGTCCAAACCTTATTTCTTTTAAATTGATTTAATTCTTCATGTATTACAAAAATTCATGAGTCATCTTTAAGTGTATCGTTAATGTATTTAGGCTCAATTTGAGACAAAAAAGTAACATTTGCATAAAAAAAATTAATGAAGAATAAGTTTAAATATCTTTTAATATATCTCCAATGATTAGCTACTTAGGATATGGATCTACATACTTCTATTCCTTAGGTAAGGATTCTTTAGAAGTAGATGTATCCAAGTTGTTTTGGAGAGGAGAATTCTCATTCAAATTCAATATATCAAATTTAAAATCATTATCAAAATTATTTTTCTTAAATTTGGAAACTCATTAAAAATAATATGGATAGATTCCTCAAGAACTAAAATTCTTTTATTGAAAACTCGATAAGCTTTAGAAATAGAGGAATATCTAATAAAAATATCTTTATCAGATTTTGTATCAAATTTTTCTAAGGCATCCTTTTCATTTAAATTAAACATTTACAACAACAAAAGTTTATAATATAAAATGTTGGGTTTTCTATTATTCCACAGTTAAAATTTGATCTTAACGTTGTTCAAATGAATCTATTCGAGTCCCTATATCGTCGGTAGATGAGGGAGGTGCTTGCTATGCTAGAGGTGTTACCTCAAAGGGACCAGTAGGAGAAGATTAATTTTCCCTAAATATTGGTGTTTCAGGTTCTGGATCAGGTGGGAGGGGATCAGTCCTTCTAGGCAATCTAGTCCATATCCCATTTCTAAATATATACCTTAATATTCGTAGTAGGTTTCTATTTATGACATTAAATCTATCTAGTTTCATAACTTCTTCGTCAGGTGAGATAACTAAGTCATAAGCATAGATTAGTCTTGTGATCATGCCACCATATGAAAGCATCATATCATTTTTCGATAGTTCAATCATGTTTTGTTGTATTAGGTAGCCAAAATAATTTTCATATCCTTTCATAATCCAATACATTGTTCCTATTTCAATTTAGTTAATTTTATCATGATGATATTTGTTACGGTAAGTAACTTTTTTAGCCGTGGCCTCGGGGCCGTCGCGGCTCGGTTCGGGTCCGGAAGGCGGTGATCTCCGTGGGGGCGTCCCTCGGGGTCTCCCGGCGGCCGAGCTCGGTGGTTCGGGTCGGGAGGTCGGTTCGGCAGGTCGGGTCGGCGGTTCGGGTCGGGAGGCAGCTCCGCCGCAGCTTCGGGAAGAGGCGACACCGTCTCGCACCTGCACACAGGTCGGGCCGGGAGCTCGGCCCGACCCCTCCGACGATCAAGTTAGAGAAAGATGTGGAGGGGATAGTGGATGAGGCAGAAGAAGAGCCTCTGAGTGTTTTGTGTCTGAGTGAGTTCCTCCTCCCTTTTTGTTCAGGGCTTCGGGGTATTTATAGAGGAGGTTTGATGTTACCCGACGTAGCTGTCTGCAGGGCAGGACTGTACCTTTGGTGGCGTCTGACATTGCCACTGGGGCTGCGTGGGAGACCGGGAGATCGCAGGGTATGGGCGAGCTTCAACCGTTACCTGCTTCTGTCTCGTCCGGCTGTGCTGGGTCTGCCATTTTTTGTCATATCATATGCCCCCCCCGAAAGGAGGTATGCATCGGTTCTTGCATGCAAGGGGTCCGATGCATGGCTTTTTACTTCAGGTGGGCTGGTCATGCATATCCGAGGCGTATGACGTAGGCGGGCTAGCCGCGCGAACGTGTCTCGTGCAACATGGGGCCGAGGTGCGCAACTCAGTCAGGAAGCCGAGCAAGGTTGGACTTGGGGCTGATGGAGCCGATGAGGGCCGAGAAGCACAGCGTAGGCGGGGTGACCGCGCAGGTGTGGTCCCGGGATGGCGTAGAGCCGAGGGTCGAGGAGCACAACGCAAGCGGGTGAGCCGCACAGGTGTGGTCTCGGGTGGCGTAAAGCCGAGGAGCACGACGTAGGCGGGCTGGCCGCGCAAGCGTGGTCTTGGGATGGCGTAGAGCCGAGGGCCAAGGAGCACAACGCAGGCGGGGTGACCGCGCAGGTGTGGTCTCGAGAGGCGTAGAGCCGAGGGCCGAGGAGCACAACGCAGGCGGGGTGACCGCGCAGGTGTGATCTCGGGAGTCGTAGAGCCGAGGGCCGAGGAGCACAACGCAGGCGGGGTGACCGCGCAGGTGTGGTCTCAGGATGACGTAGAGCCGAGGGCCGAGGAGCACAACGCAGGCGGTTTGGCCGCGCAGGTGTGGTCTCGGGAGGCGTAGAGCCGAGGGTCGAGGAGCACAACGCCGGCGGGGTGACCGCGCAGGTGTGATCTCGAGAGGCGTAGAGCCGAGGGTCGAGGAGCACAACGCCGACGGGGTGACCGCGCAGGTGTGATCTCGAGAGGCGTAGAGCCGAGGGTCGAGGAGCACAACGCCGGCGGGGTGACCGCGCAGGTGTGATCTCGAGAGGCGTAGAGCCGAGGGCCGAGGAGCACAACGCAGGCGGGGTGACCGCGCAGGTGTGATCTCGGGAGGCGTAGAGCCGAGGGCCGAGGAGCACAACGCAGGCGGGGTGACCGCGCAGGTGTGGTCTCGGGATGGCGTAGAGCCGAGGGCCGAGGAGCACAACGCAGGCGGGTTGGCCGCGCAGGTGTGGTCTCGGGATGGCGTAGAGCCGAGGGCCGAGGAGCACAACGCAGGCGGGGTGACCGCGCAGGTGTGTTCTCGGGTGGCGTAAAGCCGAAGAGCCGTGGAGCACGACGCAGGCGGGTTGACCGCGCAGGCGTGGTCTCGGGTGGCGTGAAGCCGAAGAGCCGAGGAGCACGACGCAGGCGGGTTGGCCGCGCTGGTGTGGTCTCGGGATGGCGTAGAGCCGAGGGCCGAGGAGCACAACGCAGGCGGGGTGACCGCGCAGGTGTGGTCTCGGGATGGCGTAGAGCCGAGGGCCGAGGAGCACAACGCAGGCGGGGTGACCGCGCAGGTGTGGTCTCGGGATGGCGTAGAGCCGAAGAGCCGAGGAACACGACGCAGGTGGGTTGGCCGCGCTGGTGTGGCCTCGGGATGGCGTAGAGCCGAGGGCCGAGGAGCACAACGCAGGCGGGGTGACCGCGTAGGTGTGGTCTCGGGATGGCGTAGAGCCAAGGGCCGAGGAGCACAACGCAGGCGGGGTGACCGCGCAGGTGTGGTCTCGGGATGGCGTAGAGCCGAGGGCCGAGGAGCACAACGCAGGCGGGGTGACCGCGCAGGTGTGGTCTCGGGATGGTACGGAGCTAAAGAGGGTGTCCTCAAGCATTAAGCGACCGAGGAGGCCTCGGGCATTATGCGACCGAGGTGGCGGCCTCGGGCATTACGCGACCGAGGTGGTGGCCTCGGCAAGCATGGAGCCGAGGCACTCGGCGCAGGCAGGCTGCGGCCGAGGGATGTAACCCAGGTGGGCAAGGTAGTGGATATGGCCGAGGAGTTCGGCGCGGGCAGGCTGGCCGTGCAGACGTGTCTCGGGGTTTATGGAGCCGAGGGGCACGACGCGGGCGTACTGGCGGCACTGGTCTGTCTCGGGAACATGGAGCCAAGGAGCACGACGTAGGCGGCTGGCGGCGCAGGTGTGGTCTCGGGCATTACGCGACCGAGGAGCACGACGCAGGCGGGCAGACCGCGCAGGCGTGGTCGTAAGGGCCATGCGACCAAGTAGCATGATCAGGCGGGCAGGATGCGAGGACGTGGCCTCGGGCACCACGCGGCCGAGGAACACGACAGGCGGTCGGGCCGCGCCGAGGTGGGTCTCGACAGAGATTGGCCGAGGTGCTCGGTGCAGGCAGGCTGCGACCGAGGGACACCGCTCAGGCGGGCAGGCCGCGCTGAGGTGGGATTTCGGCAGAGAGTTGCCGAGGTGCTCGGTGCAGGCAGGCTGCGACCGAGGTACACCGCTCAGGCGGGCAGGTCGCGCTGAGGTGGGATTTCGGCAGAGAGTTGCCAAGGTGCTCGGTGCAGGCAGGCTGCGACCGTGGTGGTGGGCTTGGCAAGCATGGAGCTGAGGGGTTCAGCGCAGGCAAGCCGCGGTCGAGGGGCGTGAACCAGGTGGATAGGGCCGTGGAGCTCGGCGCGGGCAGGCTGGCCGCGCAGACGTGTCTCGGGGTTTATGAAGCCGAGGGGCACGACGCGGGCGTACTGGCGACACTGGTCTGTCTCGGGAACATGGAGCCAAGGAGCACGACGCAGGCGACTGGCGGCGCAGGTGTGGTCTCGGGCATTACGCGACCGAGGAGCACGACGCTGGCGGGCAGACCGCGCAGGCGTGGTCGCAAGGGCCATGCGGCCGAGTAGCACGACGCAGGCGGGCAGGACGCGAGGACGTGGACTCGGGCACCATGCAGCCGAGGTACACGATAGAGGCGGACAGGCCGCGCCGAGGTAGATCTCGGCAGTGATTGGCCGAGGTGCTCGGTGCAGGCAGGCTGCGACCGAGGGACACCGCTCAGGCGGGCAGGCCGCCCTAAGGTGGAATTTCGGCAGAGAGTTGCCGAGGTGCTCGGTGCAAGCAGGCTGCGACCGAGGTAGTGGGCTGCTTGCTGCGCATGAGGCAGAGTGGCCGAGGCAGCGTGCTGGCTGCACACGGGGCCGAGGGGCCGAGGCAGCGTGCTGCTTGCTGCGCATGAGGCCGAGGAGCCGAGGCAGCGAGGCTGCTAGGCAGCGTGCTACTTGCTGCGCATGAGGCCGAGTGGCCAAGGCAGCGAGGCAGCAAGGCAGCGTGCTATTTGCTGCGCATGAGGCCGAGTGGCCAAGGCAGCGAGGCAGCAAGGCAGTGTGCTGGCTGCGCATAAGGCCGAGTGGCCGAGGCTGCTTGCTGGCTGCGCACGAGGCCGAGTGGCCGAGGCAGCAAGGTAGCGTGCTACTTGCTGCGCATGAGGCCGAGTGGCCGAGGCAGCGAGGCAGCAAGGCAGTGTGCTGGCTGCGCATGAGGCCGAGTGGCCGAGGCAGCGAGGCTGCTTGCTGGCTGCGCATGAGGCCGAGTGGCCGAGGCAGCAAGGCAGCGTGCTACTTGCTGTGCATGAGGCCGAGTGGCCGAGGCAGCGAGGCAGCAAGGCAGTGTGCTGGCTGCGCATGAGGCCGAGTGGCCGAGGCAGCGAGGCTGCTTGCTGGCTGCGCATGAGGCCGAGTGACCGAGGCAGCGAGGCAGCTTGCTGCGTATGAGGCCGAGTGGCCGAGGCAGCGTGTTACTTGCTGCGCATGAGGCCGAGTGGCCGAGGCAGCGAGCAAGGCAGTGTGCTGGCTGCGCATGAGGCCGAGTGGCCGAGGCAGCGCGCTGCTTGCTGCGCGTGAGGCCGAGTAGCCGAGGCAGCGTGCAGCGTGTTGGCTGCGCATGAGGCCGAGGAGCCGAGGCAGCGTGCAGCGTGTTGGCTGCGCATGAGGCCGAGTGGCCGAGGCAGCGTGCAGCGTGTTGGCTGCGCATGAGGCCGAGGAGCCGAGGCAGCGTGCTGCTTGCTGCGCATGAGGCCGAGTGGCCGAGGCAGCGTGCAGCGTGTTGGCTGCGCATGAGGCCGAGTGGCCGAGGCAGCGTATTGGCTGCGCATGAGGCCGAGGAGGCGAGGCAGTGCGCTGCTTGCTGCGCATGAGGCCGAGTGGCCCAGGCAGCGTGCAGCGTGTTGGCTGCGCATGAGGCCGAGTGGCCGAGGCAGCAAGGCAGCGTGCTATTTGCTGCGCATGAGGCCGAGTGGCCAAGGCAGCGAGGCAGCAAGGCAGTGTGCTGGCTGCGCATAAGGCCGAGTGGCCGAGGCTGCTTGCTGGCTGCGCACGAGGCCGAGTGGCCGAGGCAGCAAGGTAGCGTGCTACTTGCTGCGCATGAGGCCGAGTGGCCGAGGCAGCGAGGCAGCAAGGCAGTGTGCTGGCTGCGCATGAGGCCGAGTGGCCGAGGCAGCGAGGCTGCTTGCTGGCTGCGCATGAGGCCGAGTGGCCGAGGCAGCGTGCAGCGTGCAGCGTGTTGGCTGCGCATGAGGCCGAGGAGCCGAGGCAGCGTGCAGCGTGTTGGCTGCACATGGGGCCGAAGGGTCAAGGCAGCGGGCTGCACCGTCAGCCGAGCAGCTGACGCGGGCTGGCCGCGCATGGGGCCGAGGTAGCATGTTGTGCCGTTAGCCGAAGAGCTGACGCGGGGTGGCCGCGTCTGGGGCCGAGGCAGCGAGGCTGCTTGCTGGCTGCGCGTGAGGCCGAGGAGCCGAGGCAGCGAGGCAGCAGCGTGTTGGAGTGAACAGAGCTTACCTTAACAGGGTTCTTGGGGGAGAAGAAGGACGACCTCCAGTTGTTGATGAGGCCTTCATCAATGATGACGAAGCCTTCGATGTAGTCGAACCTTTCGCTCCGGTGGGCGCTGTGGAGCGAGACGAGGAGCTCCTGGTCTCTGGTGAAGGCCGCGAAGTCGGAGTACAGTACTCGGATCCATCTCACCCCATGAGGAGCTGTCTCCAGTGCAATCCGGGCTCTGATGATGATCCCAAACTGTCCCTGACCACCGAGAACTCCATGGAACAGCTCTGAGTTCTGCTCTTCTGAGCATGTTATCAGCTCGCCCTTGCCTGTGACCATATCGAGCTCGTGGACATTGCTGATCTGAGGTCCGTGGTGAAAGGCTTGCCCGCTTACGCCGGCGTTGGAGAGAGTGCTGCCGACCGACAAGTAGAGGTAGTCGGTCCACGACTTGGGCGCGAGGCCGTCGTTGGCTAGCGTCCAGTTCAACACATCGACCTGGAGATCACCCCCCGAGGCGTCGACATAGTACTCGCCCGTGGACGGCGAGCACGTCGGCTCCGAGCGAGGCGCGATCCGGCCGTGACTCATCTGGACCACGATGCCGTCCGGCGAGAGCGTCTGGCCCTTGATCGAGTGGCTGTGTCCCCTGGCGGAGACCGGCAACCAGCGAGCCGCACGCGTGGGACCGAGGGGCCGACGCGGGCGGAGGCGCGCGGGGGCCGAGCCGCGCGCGTGGGGGCCGAGGAGCCGGGACGCGCGGGCTGGCCACGTGCGTGGGGCCGACGCAGGCGAGGCGCGCGAGGCTGAGCCGCGCGTGTGGGGCTGGTCGCGCGCGGGCGGATTGGCCGCACGCGTGGGGCCGAGGCAGGCGAGGCGCGCGGGGCCGAGCCGCGCGCGTGGGGCTGGTCGCGCGCAGTCGGATTGGCCGCGCCCGTGGGGGCTGAGAAGCCGAGACGCGCGGGCTGGCAGCGCGCGTGGGGCCGATGCGGGCGGATTGGCCGACGCGCTCGGGCTGGTCGCGCGCGTGGGGCCGATGCGGGCTGATTGGCCGACGCGCTCGGGCTGGTCACGCGCGTGGGGCCGGGGGGTCGAGGAGCCGAGACCAGCCGCAGAGGTCGCTGCTGCTAGTGCAGGTCGACTGCAGTGGAGCAACCAAGGAGAAGACTAATGTACCGTCATTCCGGGCCCTCCTTCTAGCGCCATTCTGTTACGGTAAGTAACTTTTTTAGCCGTGGCCTCGGGGCCGTCGCGGCTCGGTTCGGGTCCGAAAGGCGGTGATCTCCGTGGGGGTGTCCCTCGGGGTCTCCCGGCGGCCGAGCTCGGTGGTTCGGGTCGGGAGGTCGGTTCGGCAGCTCGGGTCGGCGGTTCGGGTCGACGGTTCGGGTCGGGAGGCAGCTCCGCCACAACTTCGGGAAGAGGCGACACCGTCTCGCACCTGCACACAGGTCGGGCCGAGAGCTCGGCCCGACCCCTCCGACGATCAAGTTAGAGAAAGATGTGGAGGGGATAGTGGATGAGGCAGAAGAAGAGCCTCTGAGTGTTTTGTGTCTGAGTGAGTTCCTCCTCCCTTTTTGTTCAGGGCTTCGGGGTATTTATAGAGGAGGTTTGATGTTACCCGACGTAGCTGTCTGCAGGGCAGGACTGTACCTTTGGTGGCGTCTGACATTGCCACTGGGGCTGCGTGGGAGACCGGGAGATCGCAGGGTATGGGCGAGCTTCAACCGTTACCTGCTTCTGTCTCGTCCGGTTGTGCTGGGTCTGCCATTTTTTGTCATATCAATATTATTTTGGAATTATTATGTTTATCAAGATGTGATGATGAAGTAGTTTGGTATTGAAAGGTAGTAAATGTTCATAGTTTTTTGGAAGAATAGACAAGTTAGGATTACGGAAGATGGTTCTTAAGGCTTTAGAATAAGTGGTCTCAACTGATGCTTCATCTCATTGTCATCTAAAATAACAACCTCTATCTTTCTCCGTAATTCCCATAAGGTTGCAAATTACGTTATCCGTAATGGGCATATGATGTTCTAAGAGATAAGTGGAGACCATATCATGTTCATCCACATGCAAATTATTATAGAATAATCTAACAAGTCTAGGATATATAGGTTCACATATTTGAAAGATTTAGAGGATATCTAGGTTAGCAAACCATTGAGTAGATTCCAAATCACTTAATTTCTCTAAATCAACATATTTACCCTTATGAATATTTCTAAATTCTATGGTTGAAAATTTGAGGGCATGTTGATGAGAATCGAAAAGTAGGGAGTCATAGGTTTCATCTAATCTCCTCTTCCCTTTATCCCTTGAGGATCTTCTAGAAATTATAGAGACTACAATTATAAAGACAAATAAGAGACAAGAATAAGTAATGCAAAGGGAAAATCAATTTGGTTTAGGAAATACCTTAGTAGTTTTTCCTCCTTTTGATCACCAAAAGGATGTTTGAAATTGATCCTTGATTTAGTAGAAAAATGAGGATTCTTTTGAGTTGCTAGAAGGAGAGCAAGAGGTTCAAGAGGTTTAGAGCACTTTGGAAAGGTATAGAATGAGTTGGGATCGGTTCTATCATCGGCCCTAGCTTGTTCTTTATATAGGGCAGGTTACGGGCGGTGCTATCGCCTACAACCCGCGACCACTAGCGGTGCTACCGCCAGTTGAGCGGTGTCACTGCCTACAGGCAGTGAGCACTGCTTCCATTGTGGTGTGGTGCAAATCTGAGTAATGCTTACATTGTGTGGTTCTATCTTGCAAGATTTTTATGTGGTGCACACAAACTTCATAAGTTCTACTTTTGTAAGAGGAGAAAATTCACACCATAAGAGGATACAATTCGTACACAAACATCATATAAAATTCGTGTATAAAAAAATTCATATGGCTCATTACACATATCGTAAGTCCATGATTCAAGTGAATGATCTTGTAAAATAGAATTTAATAAGAAAATCCAGAGAAAATTTTAAAGAGAAACTAATGTATCTGAGATATTTAGCATACCTAATTCTCTTCTTATAAAATCAAATTATTCCTCAATCAAGGGTTTTGTAAAAATATCAACCAATTGATGTTTCGTGTCAATAAATTCTAAGATTACATCATGATTATTAATATGATCTCATATAAAGTGATACCTAATGTCAATATGTTTAGTTCTAGAGTGCTGAATAAGATTTTTCGTTAAACATATTGTACTTATGTTATCACACTTTATAGGTATATTTTTTAGGAGAATTCCATAATCTTCTAAAGTGTTTTTCATCTATATAACTTGAGCACAGCATGCACTTGCTACAATATACTCAGCTTCGGTTATAGATAATACAATCGAGTTTTATTTCTTGGAAGACAAAGAGACAAGTGCATATCCTAAAAATTGACATGTCCGGATGTGCTTTTTCTATCTATTTGGAGCAAAATCAGCATCGGTATAACCAAGCAATTCAAAATTTTTAGATTTTGGATACCATAATCCTAGTTTAGGAGTTCCTTTTAGGTATCTAAAAATCATTTTGACAGCTTTTAAATGAGATTGTTTGGGGTTAGATTGAAACCTAGCACAAAGTCCTACGCTAAACATGATGTATGGTCTAGTTGTGGTGAGGTATAGTAAACTATTTATCATACCCCTATAAGCTTTTTGATCAAAGCTTTCTCCACCTTCATCAATGTCTAACTTAGTAGAGGTACTCATTGTCACGTCCCCCCTCCTGAATATAATTTTCATTCAGGAGGTGTGAACCTAACTCAAGATTGATAATATTATAATTCAACAAACAATTCAGGATCCAATCACACATTTAAGGTCACTAAGAAAAACATTCAAGTCATTCACCTCTACAATCCACAATTCACAAAACTTGTGCAATTTATAATCATACATCATGTCATTAGATGATTCTTAAAATCCAAAGGCAACTTAACTAAACCATAACCACATCATAAATCCATAGTTGTGAGAATCTATACAATTACAAAACCAACATGTACCACATGTTTATATCATTCATTACATAATTTTAACTTAACATTCCCAAAATCATAACATGAGAGGTACTTTTCAAATATTTACAGATACATCAATCTAGATTTGTCATTAATATACAGAAAAGGAACTTATACAACATCAACATATCAAGTACGAAAGATTTACCCCAAAATCTTCTAGCTTCCCACTGCCTCAACCCAAACTATATATTTTTACGAGTGATAAGCTATCCTGAAAAATTTATATATCAACGGGGTGAGCATATAAAGCTCAGCAAATGACTAACATATCCATAGCAAAGAGGACAGGTTTCAAACAAATAAGGTATCAAAATACAAAGCAGAGATACAAGATGAAACAGTAGCATGTTTTGTTTGAATGCAGAATTACAATGTCGTATCGTTCGAAGCACGTTTTGTTCATACAATCGAGGAAAGGTAATTGGAGCATATCATTGGCATAAGGAGTATATCGATGACATATGATAATTTCAAGGCATAACAAAGACGTAAGGAGCATTTTGGATATCAATGGCATATGAAACAGTTCGGAACATATCAATGGTGAATGAAATGCTTCAGAACATATCAATGGCATATGAAAATATTTCGGAAGCATAAGAAGCATTTCAAAACATATCAAAGAACAAATATGAAATAGAAGCTCAAACGTCGTATCCTAGCATAGTGCATGTGAGGTTTAACTTAGTGGTGGCTCCACGCCGTGATGAGTTCTCGACTCCATCCACAGGTAGCCCTTTCCTACTCGAGCTCTCTCACCCTGCCCAAGTGCTAGGTCGGCTCTGAATTTCATATCAAACAAATAGAAGGTGAAGTGAGATCATAACATAATATGGTCCATCCATTTCTGAATGACCACCAAACATAAGTCTCCCATGTTTGGGAGCTCCATCCACCCATGTCTGAGTGAATTCATAGGGGGCCGGCAGAGCATCGCGGGCTCTAAGCATAACTCCCTTTACCATTTCTGGAAAAGGTTCACATTTATCCCACAAACACCAGAGTACAAAGGAATAGTATGAATAATGAAATTAGCATATATCGGAAGCACATGCGGAACAACGAAATGTACATATGCCTTTCGAGTCAATACGATACAAACATAATCTTTCACAAATGTATTCAGATTTGAAAGGAAACAAAAGCAAGAGCATACAAGGATTTCAAGAAATCACATATAGCTCAATTGAAATAAGAAAGTTAGATGAATTCAATGTCTAAAGAAATGAAACTGGAAGAGGCACATATCGAAAGCAAATACGGAACAATGGGATGCATGTGCCAAATCATTACGATACAAACATGAACTTAAGATGATAGCTGCAGATGTACAAATAAATAAAGGATAAAAGTTTACAGAAATTTAAGGTAATAATGTAAAGCTTAACTGAAGTAAGAGTTTTTGCCGAAATCAATTTCCAAAGAGAAGAAACAAGAAAAGCCGAAATCGACCAAAGCTCGATTTTGGCAAAATTTGATAGGAACATTGTATGAACTATTTGGATAACCAATTATGCTCCAATTTTTATAAAATAGGTGTCATTAGAAAGCTTTGTCAATCTACTTTTAGGAAAATCCAGTTTTACAAGAATTGGAATTTACAATAGGGAGTTAGAGATAATTTCATAGCAAAAGGTCTGAAAATATTAGTTCTATTTTACTGAATCCATATGGTCGATGAAAGCAGATGTTTCAATTAGTAATTGTACTCCAAAAATTTCAGATCAAGTATATACAGAAAGTATTTTGAGTCTAGCTTCGAATAAATCATACTTTGTATAAATCTGAGTTCACAGCAGAAAGTTATAAGCAATTAAGCAACAAGAGGTCAGAAATTTCAGTCCCTGTTTTGCAGAATCTGTATGGTTAATTTAAATAGAAGTCTTAGTGGGTATTTAAACTCTAAATCATTTGATCTTAGTATCAAAATGAATATTTTTTTGTCTACTTTCAAATGGAATAGGTTTTGTCTAAATCAGAGATTATTACAAAATGTTATGACCGAAATATTGCATAGAGGTTAGATTACCGAAAAATTACAGATTCATGGCTTTGTATCAAAACGAAAGAAGGTCTGGTTCTCAGTTGAAATCTTTCAAATTTTGCAAAATAAAAATAGAAACAGAGATTAAGGTTATTGTGGGATGGGGTTAGAACACTTGCCTTAAAATTATTTGAATCCCAAATGTGGGAAAATTGATAAAAAACCTCAAGCTCTTCTTCTTCTTCCCTTCTCTTCTCAAACTCACGTTGGCTGCAACTCTTCAGGTTTGTTTCTTTAACCTTTCATCTAATTATTTGGGTTTTGGCTAATGCAAAAGTTACAAGGTGTCATGCATGTATGAAAGGAGCTAGGTGTCATCTTTAGAGCAAAGATAAGTGGCACCAACCTTAGGTTAGCTAGTGACACATGTCCACTATTTTTTTTTTTAACTTAAATCTGAATCTTTCTTAAATTATATCAAACTTTTAATATTTACTCTTAGGTCCCTAGCCATAAAATTTTAATATAATATTATTTAATATAAAATAATTATTAAATAATCTTTATTTTTACAAACAAACCTTTTACTAAATTTTCAAAAATGGGGGATATTACACTCATAGGAGTATTGATAGCCTTTGGACTATCCATATTAAATCGTTTTAGCAAGTCTAATACATATTTTGTTTGACTAATAAAAATACCATCATTAAGTTGTTTGATTTGCAAGCCTAAAAAGAATGTAGTTCCCCCATTAGGTTTATTTCAAACTATAGGCTCGTACTCTTGTCAAATGATTCGCATAAAGATTCATTTGTAGAACCAAAGATAATATCATCAACATATATTTGAATAATAAGAAAATTATTTTTAAAATTTTTAATAAATAATGTGGTATCGATCTTGCCTTTAGAGAAATATTTTGAATAAGAAAGGAGCTAAGTCTCTCATACCAAGCCCTTGGGGCTTGTTTCAATCCATAGAGAGCTTTAGTCAATTTAAACACATGATTAGGAAAATTATCATTCTCAAATCCGGAAGGTTGTTCAATATATACTTCTTCGGAAATAAAACCATTAAGAAAAGTACTTTTAACATCTATTTGAAATAACTTAAAATTATTACTACTAGCATAGGCAAGGAGCATCCTTATGGCTTCTAATCATACCACAAGAGTGAAGGTTTTTTCATAATCGATACCTTCTTCTTGGTTGAAACCCTTGGTCACTAATCTAACCTTGTTTCTAACCACGAGACCAAATTCATCTTTCTTGTTTCTAAAGATCCATTTAGTACCAATAACTAAATGGTCGTTTAGCCTCAGAATAAGCTTACATACCTCATTTTTCTCAAATTGATTCAACTCTTCTTGCATTGTGATAACCCATAAATTATCTTTCAAGACCTCGTCAATGCATTTAGGCTCAATTTGAGAAAGAAATGCGGTATGGCACAAAAATTCTTTAGAGAAAAATGAGTTTGAACCCCTTTTGTTGTGTCTCATATGATTAGCTCCTTAAGATGAGCATCTACATACTTCCATTCCTTGGGTAATTATGGTTCAGAGGAAGATGCATCCAAGTTGCTAGATGAAGAAAGAATTTCATTTAAATTCAAAGCATCAAGATTAAGATCATCATGAAAATCATTTTTCTTAACTCCAGAAACTTCATTAAAAACAACATAAATAGATTCTTATATAACCAAAGTTCTTTTGTTAAAGATACGAAAGACCTTAGAAATAGAAGAATAGCTAAGAAAAATCCCTTTATCGGATTTTGCATCAAACTTTCTTAAGGCATCTTTTTCATTCAAGATAAAACATTTATACCCAAAAACTTTAAAATATGAAACATTGGGTTTTTTGTTGTTCCATGACTTATAAGGAGTTTTGAAAAGTAATGGTCTTACTAGAACCCTATTCATGACATAGCATGTCGTATTTACGGCTTCAACCCAAAAATATTTGGGTAGGCTATATTCATTTAATATGGCTTTTGTCATTTCTTGTAAGTTTCTATTTTTGCTTTCTACTATTCCATTTTGTTGAGGATTTCTCGGAGTAGAAAAATTGTTGTTGTATCCATTAGATTCACAAAAATCTTGGAAATCATGGTTTTGAAATTCACGACTGTGATCACTTCGAATTGATAAAATCATAAAACCCTTTTTATTTTGAACAAGTTTACAAAACTTAGAAAATACCTAAAACAATCACTTTTGTGTGCCAAGAAGTAAGTCTAAATGTATCTACTATAAACGTCCATGATGAAAAAGGCGTATTTGCTACCTCCTAGGCTTGATGTTGCAATTGATCTAAACAAATCCATATGGATCAACTGCAATAGTCTAAAGGTGCTTATTTGATTCTTTGGTTTGAAACTATCTTTTATTTGTTTTCCTAGTTGATATGCATCACACACATTATCTTTAATGAACTTAATGTGAGGAATTCCTCTTACAAGTTCTTTAGATGAGATTTGAGAGATTAGTTTCATACTAGCATGACCTAATCTCCTATGTCATAATCAAGCATCGTCATTCAAAACTGAAAAACATATTTCATTATAAAAATCATCAATGTCGATAGTATATACATTATTTTATTTTAGAGCAATCATGAATGTGTTTTTGTGTGATTTTTCAATAATGCAAGCATTGGATTCAAATCTAATGATGTATCCTTTATCACACAATTGACTAATATTCAAAAGGTTATGCTTTAAACTATCAACCAACAACACATCTTCAATAAAGAAGTTAGATTTGTTACCTATGTTTCCTTTGTCAATGATTTTACCCTTGTTGTTGTCTCCGAAGGTGATATATCTTTCGTTTAAGCTAGTGAGCTTAGAGAATTGAGATGGATCTCCGGTCATATGCCTTAAGCATCCACTATCAAGATACCATCTCTTGCTCCTAGCTTATAATGGTAAACATTTCTTTAAAAAAGGATGATTTTTAGGTACTCATTTGACCTTGGGTACCTCAAAAATCGATCTACACAATTTATCATATTGTATTAAGTCATTTGAAGTTCCTTTAGGAACCCAAATCAATTTATGTGGACTATATTTCTTAAATGAACATTTGTACACAACATATCCAAATTTGCAATAAAAATTATATTTGTTTCGGGGTGAAACATGTAATGTAGGGCCTTTAATAAAGATGGTTGGATTTTGGTGAGAGCTACTCACAAATCCAATTCTGCCTTTTCTATAAAAATGACTCTTATTGGCAAGGATCATGTTCAAGGACTTATTACCAATCTTAAACTTTTCTAAGGTTTCTTTAAGTAGCAAGTTTTCTTTTCTAAGCGTTTCTAATTCATCGCATTTTGTGCAAGGAGCTAAACTATCATCATGCTCAATTTTTAGTCTATCAAAATCACTAACAAGAGAAGCATGCTCCTTTTTTAATAATTTATATTTTTTACTAACTAATTTACATTCATTGAATAAATTTATCAAAATCAAAATCACTTAGTAATTTATCAAAAGATAAATTTGAATCTAATGAATTACTTACCTTATCTCTTATAGCCATTAGCGCGTAGTGAGCAACTTGCTCTGTGTTGGTTGGCTCCTCTTCTTCGGATGCACTTGAGTCATCCCAAGTTGCTTTAAGAGTCTTCTTCTTCTTTGGTTGTTTCTTCTTTGCTTGGGGACATTCACTTTTGGAATATCCCGGCTTTTTACATTTGTAGCATATGACTTGTTCTTTCTTGGGTTCAAATTTATTTTTAACGTTATTTTTAAATTCATTCCTTTTTATGAATTTTTGGAACTTTCTTGTCAAGAGTGCCAAGTCATCATCATAATCCTTATCACTTGAATTTTCTTTCAAGTGATCTTCTTGAGTTCTTAGTGTCATATCCTTCTTGTTCTTTGGAAGGTTATTCTCAAGCTCGTCATGAGCATTACAAGTCATCTCTTAAGTCATTAGTAACCCGATAAGTTCTTCGAGAGGAAGTTATTTAAATCCTTTACTTCTTGAATAGCAATTACTTTAGGATCCCAACTTTTTGGAAGGGATCTCAAGATTTTATTAACAAGTTCGAAATTAGAAAAACTTTTACCAAGTCCTTTTAGACCATTGACGACATCCATAAATCAGGTGTATATGGCTCCAATGGTCTCACTCGATTTCATCCGAAACAACTCATAAGTATGGACTAAAAGATTAATTTTCGACTCCTTTGCTCTACTAATGCCTTCGTGAGTAACTTCGAGTGTGTACCAAATATTAAAAGTCATTTCACAAATAAACACTCGATTGAACTCGTTTTTATCCAAAGTACAAAACAAGGCATTCATAGTCTTGGCATTTAAGACGAAAATCTTCTTCTCCAACTCATTCCAATCATTCATTGGAAGAGAAGACTTTTGAAAGCCATTTTCTACAATGTTCCACAATTCAAAATCCATAGAAATTAGAAAAATCCTCATTCTAGTATTCCAATAGGTGTAATCTATTTCATTAAAAATGGGCGGACGTGTAATTGAGTGACCCTCTTGGTTGCCGACAAATGTCATCTCTCTTGGGTTTCAAACCAAATGAGAGTGACCTCATTCTGATACTAATTATTAGGATTAAGAGTGGCACTAAGATGGAGTGCAGCGGAAAAATCGTTAATTTTTTAAGCTTTTTCGTTCGTTGAAAGGTAATATCGGAAAATGACTTAAAGGTGTGTTAGCTCGTAAAGTAGTGAAAGGCATGTAAGGAGAAAGTGAAACAATTGCAAATTAAGTAAATAACGATAATAGAAATGCAAACCAGAATTTCAAGTGGTTCGATCGTTGTGACCTACATCCACTTCGGATTCCACCTTCATCGAGGTCACCGACGTCCACTAATGATCTTCCTTAAATAGACGAAGACCAACCACCTTTTACAGCTCTTTCACCTTTTACCGGGTTTAGGAGATAACCCTTATAAGCTTCACTCCTCTTTCTTGGATGGTTACAAAGTTAAGAGAGGGAGGGGAGGACTCTTCTCACTTTTACAACACTTTAAAACTACGAGAATTCAAGATTATGTTAATATTTTCATGCCCTTTCATGCAGAAAATGGTGGGGTATTTATAGGCCCCAATAACTTTTGAATTGGAGCAAAAAAGTGTCACTTCCCCAGATTTCAACATACTGGCGGTACCACCACCATTATTGGGCGGTACTATCGCTTGCAGATTGACATTGGGCGGTACTACCGTTCAGTTTGGGTGGTAGGACTGCCTGACAAAGCTCAGAGATCGATCTCTAGCGGTACCACCACTTGACAGGGATAGTACCACCGCTTGACAGCATTAACTGCCGACGGTATCACCGCCCAAAACACTTGGGAGACCGAGCTTGTCATTTGTTCATCTGAGCTCCCGGCAAACTTTCGATGCATCATTCGAACCTTAGGCATATCACCCAATCAATCGGCATATTGACTTATGCAACGTTCGATCTTAGCGCAATGTCCAATTCATTCGGCCCGATACCCAATCTCTAACTCCAGCTCAATTTCTAATTCTTTAATTGTTTTATATTTTCATAATCGAAGTTACTCCTATATCACTTTTCTTAAACAATACATTAGATTGTAAACTCATCAATTGATTTCATCATCAAAATTCAAGATTCAATCAGATCAACCTAACTGAAGTTAGACCCCAATTAGACTCTTCTTATCAAATTAGATTTCAATATTTAAAATTAGTAAAGACTAACTCAAATCTATTAATTAAAAAAATAAATTGATGATCTTAAATTTAAAACTAATTACATTATAGAAATTCATACATAATTTTTGAAACATAGATATATCTAATTAAATAAATTAGAACTATTATGTTAATCAAGAATAAGAATTTTAATAATTAAATTAATATTAAAATTTACTCAACCTTAAGAGATCAATATAAATCAAATAATTATTCTAATATCACAAATCAATTATTATTATTTACTAATCATAAAATTTTGAAATTAAAACATCGTTATGCATCATAAAACTATAACAATCTCAATATTAAGATTTTAAAATATAAATCAAAGTTAATTAGAAAAAAGAAGGATCCTACCTCTCCTCGATTATCCTTTCCTCGATATCATCTATTAGAGATGTCCTCTTCTCAATCCTTTTATTATTAGACTCGATGAGGAATAAAGGATGAGTAGCCCTCTTTATATATAAGAAGATGATATCTCCCGAAAAGGTAAGTAATAATTTAATTTTTTATTTTTTTATTTTACTTTCATACATTAAAAAGAAATATAATATTTATTTCTTATATTTCGCACACAAAAATAAAATGTAAACTGTTTACTTCTTAAAAATCAAATCACTCACTAGAAACTAAATCAATTAATAATTTAATTAATTAATAAAATTCTTAATTTATCTATATAATTAAAAAAACTAAATTTAATTATTTCCTTCACTATAATATACAAACATAAAAATTAATAATAAATTAATATACTATTTATAGTAATTAATTTATGTTAAGAGAAAAATCATCGATGATTATAAAATAAATCTAAAATTAATCTTCTTGTTTGTAGTTATAAGGTATTAAAATGAAATCAAGTAAATTCATTAGTAATATGTATATCTATTTTATAGATATTATTTATGAATTAAAAACTCTTGATAAAAATTATATTAATATTAAATTAGTGAGTAGGATTTTAAGGTCTCTTCTTGAAACCTAGAATCTAAATTTAATAATGATCCAAGAAGCTAAATATTTGAACAATTTTTATACTTAAGAATTTATAGGATCTTTAATGATATATTAAATGATATGCAAAGCTAAAGATGAATCTCAAAGAAAATAAAATATATTACTCTTAAATCCAAAGAAAATTACTTTAAGTGAAAACTCAAATGATAATAAAAATAAATTATTTTTATAATTTTTTTAAAAAAAATATAAAAAAATATAAGACAAATCTAATAAGAATAGAAGAAAAAACTAAGAGTAATATTAAAAAAAAAGTAGAATATGCTATGAATATAAAGAGCCATAATATTTACAATTGAAGAAGAAATTATCATCCAAAAAAACACATACATTTAAAGCGAGGATGAATATAGTGCATGAAAAGTGTAAAAATAAATTAATAAAAATAAATAAATAATTATAGATATTTAACTCTTCTAAGATTTTTTTAATCATATTTCATGATTTATATGATAAACTTAATAAATATTAAAAAATAATTTACTAAAAAATCATACATCACTTATTAATAAATATGATGTATTAAAATATAAATATGATAATTGTATATTAATATCTTATACTTCTTGTACTAAGTATAAAATTTTAAAATCATTTAATCTTAAATTAAAATTTTTATTTCATAAATTACTTAAATTATATATTTTAAAAAAATAAATAAATTTATCAAAAAAATAGATCATTACAAATCTATTGATAGTGATGATCCAATGAAAAGCTTAAAAAAATATATTTTTAAGATAAATATTAAAAAATAAATTAAAAATAAATTGTTTGACATGACCCTTATTATATAAGATTGTATTGAGAAATAAAAATATTGATGCTTTTATCGAAAGCCTTTGTAGAAAGATTCATTTTTACATATTTATATTTTCTTAAAACTAAATAAAGTTGGATAATTCGATGAATATATTTACACACTCTTTAAAAAAATAATTATTTTTAATTATTTTTAATTTTTAAAAGAATCATAGATAACTTAAAACTAAAACAACCCCTCGCTTGTAGGTATATTTTCTCCTAATCGATTAAAACTGTACTACAAAAATCCTAAAAGAAAATTTCCTTTAATCGATTAAAAACATACTAATTTACTGTACTCCTCCTCGGATGTAAGATCCTTTTACTTCCATTAAGATCCTAAGAAGAAAAAAAACAAAAAAAAACCACCAAAAATTAATTTGATTAGCATTACTAATCCTTTATTCACTATTAGTGTCACAATATGCCCCTCTTGCATTGGCATTACTATTTCTTCTAATTATTTTTTATTTTTTGTTTTGATTTCCTGAACAAACTAACATTTCTGATTATTTACTTCTTTTACTTTTATTTCCTAAAATACAATCAAATTAACAATTATCATCATCGCAACACCATAAACAAACATTAAGCTCACATCATCCAGTTCCTAAATTGACATTAACAGCAGATAATATCTTAGCATCAACGCTGCATACGTCCCTTAGACTCCAACATAGGAAGCGAACGCATGCAAAACCACTCAGAAGCCCACTGGAAGAAGCCCCTCAGCCGGTGCCTCCTCACGTCCTCTTCGCCTCCTCCGCCCGGCTCTGCACGGCCTGTCCCACATCCTTGGTCTTCTGTCCCATCTGCCCGGCAGCCTCCGCCATACGCCGTTTGCCGTAGTCGATCTGTTCCGGCGCCCGCTGCACCACCCCCCTTGCCTGCTTCAGGGTGTACCCCAGCGACGACAGCCCGGTGAGTCCGAAGGCGCCCGACGCAAGGAAACCCGCTACCGCTAGCGCCATCAGCAGCGCCGCGGGGACCAGAACGGGGCTGAAGAGGAGGAACACCGGGGCAAGGACGACGAGGCCGATGACGGAGCCGGTTAGCGTGAGGCCCGCGAGGGTGAGGAGGAGGCCGCCGAGGGGGAACATGATGGCCACCGTCAGCGCCTGGGTGGCCGTTGGGCCCTTCTCCGGAATCAGATCCTTCGCGGCTTCCATCGGGTGCCGCTCGCGATCGGCCATGACGCAGTTGCAAGCGCGTTGCGTGCGTGAGAGAGAAAATTGATGATGACGCTGATGGGAAGAGCGGAGGAGGAGGAGGTCATGCTGTGATTATAAAGGGCGGGAAGGGTGGACACGTGTGGGAGGGAGGGTGACGCGTGGTGGAGAGAGCGGGGGAGGTGGGAGCCTGCATGGGCTGCATGGTGGAGGAGGAGCACGGGCACCGATTTCGCCCACTCCGACTTGTCCCGCTTCTTACTCATTCGTGAGAAGCAGGTGTCATCGTCGTCCGATGAAGGCGGGTCCCATAGGTTCCCAGACGTGGGTATGTTATCTTCGAAAAATTGTTTTTCTGAGAGATCGGAGAGGGGACTAACAACCTTGGCTTGGGTTTTCAATCTCACCCATGACCCGACCCGGCCCGGCCCAATCCAGTCCGATGGAGGATTAGGTTCGGCGAGGCATATCACTGTATTCGATCAAAGACCACCACCTGAATCCGACCTGCTTACCCATGGTAAAGCCATTTTGTGGAAACCCTCAGGTAAAAATGGCTCGGGTTTCTAATTTTCACCTTCTCTTTTTATCCCCGTTTCGTTTTGCCCTTAATTTCCACCTTCTCTTTTACCCCCCATTTCGTTTCACCTTTTTTTATACCAAAAATATTCACCTTCGATAATAGATAAAACCCCTCAATTGCCAACAACATATATCGCCCTTTTTTTTCTTTTCTTTTCACTAAGAACCTATTTTCTAGTAAAACTATGATGATGTTTTAGATGGTGGTGCTTCCGTTGTCAACAATATAGCAAGTAACCTTGTCGACAGGATAATAATCAGCAGCAAGAATTGATAACACAATGTTGGCCGTGACTGGAAGAGGCGAGGTTCTTTCAAAGGATTAACGCAAAATGTGGATACCAGCAGCCAGGTCAGATGGTTCACCTTCTCGAGATATCATACCAATGGATTCGTAGTCAATAATTGATCTGACTACTACTTAAGACTATAATTAGTTAATTAAAGATTGATGGATCATCAATATCGTTGACTAGTGAGTTGGTATAATTGATCCATTATTGAAGGTGTAGGTTCATCCAGGTGCCTCTTTCTGATTCACGTGGGAGACTTGGTGAGGTGAGACCGTATAGGGTGCTCGATCGAAAGTCGTTCTATTGGTGTGGACTTGGTTTGAGATGAATGGGTAAGCGGATTGAGATTTGCTTAGCTGTGAGGTCCCTCCCTAGAGGTTGGGTCATCCGGGTCTCTTCTAGCGATCGAAGATCATGCATGATAGGCTGGCATTGGGGGTTGCCCGATACAGGCCCTTTGATGCTTAAGTTAATGAAGGGGAAAAGATAGCAGTGTAAGCTGTATGATTGAGTTAGTATGTAGAGAGCCCCCCTTTTCAGTGTGTGCTCACGGGTAGTTTTTATATCTCTTTGGTGATCTACCGTTTGTAGGTTGTTAGTGTCCGTCGATTTTTTAGGTAAGTGGTTTGTTTATTCTGGGGTGACTATTCTAATCTCGTGCTATGCGAGGTTGTCCCCCTACTTTTGTGTGCTACTTCGTGCGATTTCGAGCAGTATGGATTTTGTTTTGTGTCGCTTTTAAGTCGGGTGGTATCGCTTCGGGACACAACTGTTTTGAGTTGGGCTATGTATGCATGACTCCGGTTAGAATGGTGCCACGTGTGATCTGAGGTAACTGCCAGCTAGATGGTACCAAAATATCCTCTATCATTTTCTCCCTCCCATAGAGGCATACCTCGTGTTTCTCGTAGGGGGCTTCAAGGTGCATCTTTTGTGTGTTTCTATTGATGGCTTCCTTTCTTGATGTTGAAAAAAAATATTAGCTCAGTCGAGATGCAGACCTTTATTTTTCATGTTGAGTGCACGACTAAAGAGCTCATAGGTTCGGTCTAGATGCAAGCATCGGGTCTTCATACTGAGTGCACGGCTAGGAAGCATATAAGCTCGGCCTAGTTGCAGCCCTCGGGGCTTCTTGTCGAGGTGTAAGGCTAGGGGATGCATAGGCTCGGCCTAGGTGTAGTCCTAGGATCTTCATGCCAAGTGCACGACTAGGGAGCGTGTAAACATGGCTTAAGTGCATCCCTCGAGTCTTTATGTTGAGGTTAACGGCTAAGAAGCATGTAAGCTCGGCCTAAGTGCAGCACTTAGGGCTTCATGCTAAGGTGCATGGCTCAGGAGTGAGTCCTTTTTAACTCTTACTCATTCAAGGTGCAGGCCTTAGGCCTTCTTGCCGAGGTGCATGGCTAAAGAGTGTATAGACTCAGCCTAGGTGTAACCCTCGAGGCTTCAAACCGAGGTGCATGGCTTGAGAGCGAGTCTTTTTTAACTCTTACTAATCCGAGGTGCAGGTCTCAAGTCTTCTCATTGAGTGCATGGCTAGAGAACATGTAAGCTCAGCTTAGGTGTAGGCCTTAGGGCTTCTCGCTGAGGTGCACAACTAGGGAGCACATAGGCTCGGCCTAGGTGTAAGCCTCAGGTCTTCATGTCCAGTACACGGCTAGGGAGCATGCAAGCTTAGACTAGGTATAGCCCTCAAGTAGCTGAGCTTAGCCGCATTGAGGTAGAGGATGGGACCTATTCGGGGTCAGACTCAATCGCGTTGAAGTGGAGGTCTGAACCCATCTGAAGGTTTGGCTCAACCTCATTAAGGTGGAAAATTGGATTCGTCCAGGGTCGAAATCAATTGCGTTGAAGCCGGGATCCGGACCCATTCGGAGGTTCAACTCAATCGCATTAAGGCAGGAGAGAGGATCCGTTCGGGGTCGGACTCAACCGTGTTGAAGCAAGGGTCTAGACCCATCCGAATGTTTAGCTCAACCACATTAAGGCGAGATAGAGGATCCATTCAGAGTCGAATTCATCCACGTTGAAGGTGGTTTTTGCCATTATGAGGTATTTCGCTCGGGATATGATGTGCCACCTTATCCTGATTGCTTACGCCCCTTTTGGTGGAATCCTCCTTCGTAGGCTTGATCCACTTGGGGATTCGAGCGCCCCTCTTTTGATGCTTTTGTGATTATGTTAGGGTAGGCGATGTTGGGAAATCTTGGGGGCGACATCACATGCGCAGCAGAAGAACAAGAAAACAAAATCCCCGATTCCCAAAGAGATGTTCCTCGTCGTGCGAAGATTGGTGCATAAAATCCGCGAAACTTAAAACTGCGTATAGAGTAGGTTGTGTTACCTAGGGATATCGTATATGCTAGTCATAGGTGCCCAGCAAGCCAATCACGTGAGTGATGGCACGTGTGACTTGATACAGAATCTTTTTGCTTATTATATTTTGGCGTATATCACTTTATAACTATTGTATATGTGCATACATATATTGTGATGTCTTTGGATTTGTGCAATGGGAATCGGATCGTGATGAGATCACGATAATGAGATCGATTCACCTTTAAACACATATCCTAAATGATCCCGGTCATAGGTTACTCGAGAGGGACATCGTGATAACCGGATAGACTGGTGTGCTGTATACCCGTCCATATGATGGATGCAGCTGGTCTCATAGCTGCTCGTGTAGGGACACTAGGGATACAGTACAGGTGCTCATTGGAGAATGAGTTCATTGATTGATCCGCTTACGGAATGCTGGATGGTTGATGATGCCTTATTGTCAGACAACGATTCCATAGTCCTAGTGGTGTATCTGGTCCTTAGACTTGAGACACCAAGGATGTCCTATATGAGTGCTCCACTCTTTGATACCAGACTTATAGGTTTGGCTGTCCCAGATCTAGTACAGCTGGTCATTGGGAGTGGTAGTCGACCTTATGAGGGCTATTGAGTGTCGATAGAGGATCATCCACTCTCGGCGTCATGAGAGGAATATCCCATGTGTTCTTGCTCAGACAAATCCCTAGCCAGGGTCATTCGGGTTGAGAGAGAAAGAGTTCTCCAGGAGAATCCGATTAGAGCGAGGCTCGAGTAGAAACCGTATGGGTCTGACAACACCATGCTCGATATACGGTCTCTGGGATATTAGATGGATGAGGGACTATAAGAACACGGTAACTGAGGACAGACAGGTCCAATGGATTGGATTCCCCTGTATCGTCTGGGGACTACGGCGTAGTGGCCTAGTACGTCCGTAGTCGATGAGTTGAGTGAATTATTACAGAGATAATAATTCACTGAGTTAGAAGGAGTTCTGACAGGTATGACTCACGGCCAGCTCGATATTGGGCCTAGAGGGTCACACACATATGGTAGGTATTGCGATGAGTAGAGGTTCTGATATGAGATATCCGACGGAGCCCTTTGTCTTATTGGATGCAGATCCAATACCCACTAGGGGAAGACCCATTAGGGTTTGACAAGGGACCTCTATAAATAGGAGGGATTCAGAGCCTCATAGGCTAGAGTCTTTGTTGTCTTTCCTATTCTCCTCTTCCTCTCCATCTCAGACGGAGCCTCACAGGAGCAGCGTCGCAACCCTGCTGATTTACGATCTCCCTAGGTAACAGGGATATACGATCTCCCTAGGTAACACAACCTACTCTATACGCAGTTTTAAGTTTCGCGGATTTTGCGCACCAATCTTTGCACGACAACGAACATTCTTTTGGGAATCGGGGATTTTGTTTTCTTGTTCTTCCGCTGCGCATGTGATGTCGCCCCCATGATTTCCCAACAGTGGTATCAGAGTCATATTGTTCGTGCGAATGATTGATTTTGAACTGCGTGTGTTGTATTTAGGAAGAAATTTGAGACGCAAAAACAAGGAAGGGCAGCAACAGTTGCTGCCCTCGATCTGCGTGCGTGCAGCGCAACCGAAGGCGGGCAGCACAGGGGCTACGTCTGCAGCAGCCGGCCGGCGGCCTGCTTGCAGCAGGCTTGTGTCCGGCGGGGCTGGCAGCCCGCGGGCAGAGGCGCCTGCGGCCGCTTCTCCCGCGGGGTGAGGCACCGCAGGGCAGCGGTGCCTGCCACCGCTGCTCCCGCGGGCGAAACCCCACCCCCCACCCCCCCCCCCCCCCCCCACAAGGGCGGCCGCCCGGCGGGACTGCACCGCCTGCGGGCATTGCCCCGCCGGCAGAACCGCCCGCGGGGGAGCCCACCTGCAGCGGCAGCGCCGCCAGCGGGCGTGCCACCTGCAGGCCAGGGCAGCGCCCTCGCCCCGCCGCACAGGCCGCCGCCAGCAGGGTGGCGGCGGCGGCGGCAGCAGCAAAGGATAGCAGGGCATTAGGGTTTTCTGGGCAAAAGACAGTTTTGCCCCTCAGAATTTGAGAAATTCCAGTTTCTATCTTTTGTCCAAATTACGAAAATACCCCTATAAATTCAGCCATTCCCTACATGTCCCTGATTTCAAAAAATATTAATTAATTAAAAGGTTTAGTTGATTATTAATTTTATTATTATCTAGTAGTCCTTCATGATGATGATTATTTATACTTGTGATGTATGATATGTGGACGGATGATCATGGACCGTGTGATGTATATACTTGTGATTATTATTATTGAGGTCTGCGAGCCTCCATTATATTTCTCGTTTATTGTCGGGCCTGCGTGCCTATGATTAAGTTGTAATCACATGAGGAGGCGCAGCGGGAGCGTGGATGCGATAGCGGGACCCACGAGACGGACGATCGTGATGCATGGAGATGCATCAAGATGTCGACGGAACCGACGAGGACGAGATAGACGATCACAGGGCATGGAGATGCACCGTTGCATACATAGATCTTGATGTGAGTGATTAGGCCTACTGGCTCGGGCCTAATCACATTTGGTTGTGGTCCATGATCATCTGGTGTGATTGCTTATACATATACTAGATATGTATATATATTTGCATGCGATGTAGATATATATTAAATATGTATATGTTGCTAGTCATAAGTGCCCAGCAAGCCAATCACGTGAGTGATGGCACGTGTGACTTGATACAGAATCTTTTTGCTTATTATATTTTGGCATATATCACTTTATAACTATTGCATAAATGCATATATATTGTGATGTCCTTGGATTTGTGCAATGGGAATCGGATCGTGATGAGATCACGATAATGAGATCGATTCACCTTTAAACACATATCCTAAATAATCCCGGTCATAGGTTACTCGAGAGGGACATCGTGATAACCGGATAGACTGGTGTGCTGTATACCCGTCCATATGATGGATGCAGCTGGTCTCATAGCTGCTCGTGTAGGGACACTAGGGATACAATACAGGTGCTCATTGGAGAATGAGTTCACTGATTGATCCGCTTACGGAATGCTGGATGGTTGATGATGCCTTATTGTCAGACAACGATTCCGTAGTCCTAGTGGTGTATCTGGTTCTTAGACTTGAGACACCAAGGATGTCCTGTATGAGTGCTCCACTCTTTGATACCAGACTTATAGGTTTGGCTGTTCCCAGATCTAGTACAGCTGGTCATTGGGAGTGGTAGTCGACCTTACGAGGGCTATTGAGTGTCGATAGAGGATCATCCACTCTCGGTATCATGAGAGGAATATCCCATGTGTTCTTGCTCAGACAAATCCCTGGCCAGGGTCATTCGGGTTGAGAGAGAAAGAGTTCTCCGGGAGAATCCGATTAGAGCGAGACTCGAGTAGAAACCGTATGGGTCTGACAGCACCATGCTCGATATACGGTCTCTGGGATATTAGATGGATGAGGGACTATAGGTACATGGTAACTGAGGACAGACAGGTCCAATGGATTGGATTCCCCTGTATCGTCTGGGGACTACGGCGTAGTGGCCTAGTACTTCCGTAGTCGATGAGTCGAGTGAATTATTACAGAGATAATAATTCACTTAGTTAGAAAGGGTTCTGACAGGTATGACTCACGGCCAGCTCGATATTGGGCCTAGAGGGTCACACACATATGGTAGGCATTGCGATGAGTAGAGGTTCGGATATGAGATATCCGACGGAGCCCTTGTCTTATTGGATGCAGATCCAATACCCACTAGGGAAAGGACCCATTAGGGTTTTGACACGGGATCTCTATAAATAGGAGGGATTCACAGCCTCATAGGCTAGAGTCTTTGCTTGCCCTTCCTATTCTCCTCTCCCTCTCCACCTCAGAGTAGGCCTGGAGTTTTGAGGAGCGTCGTCGCAACCCTGCTGTGTGGATCACCGCTAGAGAGGAGGACGCTTGACCTCCTTCACCCTCTCCTAAGGATCTGCAAGGAAACAGGGATATACGATCTCCCTAGGTAACACAATCTCTATACGCAGTTTTGTGTTTTTGCGGATTTTGCGCACCAATCTTCGCACGACAATGAACATCTTTTTGGGAATCGGGGATTTTTTGTTTTCTTGTTCTTCCGCTGCGTATATGATGTCGCCCCCCCCTATGATTTCCCAACAGTGGTATCAGAGCCAGGTTGTTCGTGTGAATGATTGGTTTTGAACTGCGTGTATTGTGTTTAGGAAGAATTTTGACGTCAAAATCGTTGACGCAAAAGCAAGGAAGGGCAACAACAGTTGCTGCCCTCGATCTGCATGCCTGCAGCCACCTGCAGCGGCAGCCGCAGCCGCAGCCAGGCAGCACAGCGCCGGCGCATGCGCAAGCGCTGTGCCTGCAGCAGCCGGCCGGCGGCCTGCTTGCAGCAGGCTTGCTGCCGGCGGGGCTGGCAACCCACGGGCAGAGGCGCCGCAGGGCAGCGGCGCCTACCGCCGAAAGGAAGCGGCGCCTGCCGCCGCAGGGCAGCGACGCGCGACGCCTGCCGCCGCTGCTCCCGCGGGCGAAACGCCCCCCACAGGGGCGGCCGCCCGGCGGGACAGCACCGCCTGCGGAGGCAGCGGCGCCCGAAGAGGGCGCCCACCCGCAGCGGCATCGCCGCCAGCGGGCGTGCCGCCTGCAGGCGAGGGCAGTGCCCTCGCCCCGCCGCACAGGCCGCCGCCGGCAGGGTGGCGGCGGCGGCAGCGGCAGCAGAAAGAGGGAATTAGGGTTTTCTGGGAAAAAGACAATTTTGCCCCTCGGAATTTGAGAAATTCCAGTTTCTGTCTTTTGTCCAAATTACGAAAATACCCTTAGGAATTGAGAAATTCCCTATATATCCCTGATTTCAGAAAATATTAATTAATTAAAAGGTTTAGTTGATTATTATTTTTATTATTATCTAGTAGTCCTACATGATGATGATTATTTATACATGTGATGTATGATGAGTGGACGGATGATCATGGACCGTGTGATGTGTGTACTTGTGATTATTATTATTGAGGTCTGCGAACCTCCATTATATTTCTCGTTTATTGTCGGGCCTGCGTGCCTATGATTAAGTTGTAATCACATGAGGAGGCGCAGCGGGAGCGTGGAAGCCATAGCGGGACCCACGAGACGAACGATCGTGATGCATGAAGTTGCATCAAGATGTCGACGGAACCAACGAGGACGAGATGGACGATCACAAGGCATGGAGATGCACCGTTGCACACATAGATCTTGATATGAGTGATTAGGCCTACTAGCTCGGGCCTAATCATATTAGGTTGTGGTCCATGATCATCTGGTGTGATTGCTTATACACATACTAGATATGTATATATATTTGCATGCGATGTATATATATATTAAATATGTATATGTGTGACATGTCATATTAGGAGACCAAATCATAGAAACATCTCTCGATAATATTAAGTCGGTAAACGTGAGGCAATTAGATTGACCCACGTGGCCTTCCATCGTTATGAGTAGGAACCGAATCCCGGTGTAGGTTGAGTTGGTCGAGTCCCTCGAGACTCACCTATATCGCGATTCGCTATCTTGCTTACGACATAGAGATGTCACCGGTGACCTGAGGGCATGATATGCTTGGTCGAGTCCCTCGAGGGTATATCATCAAATCAGACTCATCTTGTAACGAAGGTGTTGACTTAACCGAGCATCATGGTTGGTCGAGTCCCTCGAGGCCATGGTGATTCGGAGGCCGAACAGGACGGGAATCATAAGGAGTTGTGATCGGCAAGAGTTGTCTACCTTTTAGGCTTAGTGTGATTGGTCGAGTCCCTCGAGGTTACACTAAGACGCTGATTGGATCCTGATCCCCACTAGAAGTCTGCCGGAGACTTCCGTTTCACGTGCTGAGGGTGTCGCGTGACTCGTTAGTAAAATAGTGGGAGCATATTAAGATAGAAGTCCATATCTTGATAGTTTATTTCTTGCAAAATCTGCATGTTATTCATTTTTGCTACATCTTTATTTTCAGAAAATGTCGCTTTCAAATCCCTTACGTGGCATACTTGATGTCAACCGCCTCACTGGTCCAAATTATACGGATTGGCTCCGTAACTTGAGAATTGTTCTCACAGCGGAGAAAATCGTGTACGTCCTTGATACAGTGATGCCTACGCCCGAAGAAGGGGCAAGCGAGGATGAGATCGCTCGCTACGTGAAGTACATTGATGACTCCACTCTTGCTCAGTGCTATATGTTGGGCTCTATGACTCCAGAGTTACAGAGACAACATGAAAAGATGGATGCCAGATCCATTCTCCTACATGTCCGTAAATTGTTTGAGGAACAGGGAAGGACTCAACGATATGAGATATCCAAGAACCTTTTCCGCGCTAGGATGACTGAGGGGACACCGGTTCAGAACCATGTCCTAAAGATGATTGAGTGGATAGAGAAACTCACAGGTCTAGGAATGGTCCTAGAGGATAACTTGTGTGTGGACATTGTGCTTCAGTCCCTACCAGATTCCTTTTCACAGTTCATAATGAACTTTAATATGAACAAGCTTGAGGTGACTCTCCCAGAGCTCCTCAATATGTTGAGGGAGGCAGAGAGTACTATTAAGAAAGAGAAGCCAGTTCTCTACACTGGTGAGACCAGAAAGAAAAGGAAAGCAGAAAGGTCCCTTAAGAAGGGAAAGGGCAAGGGCAAACAAGGTAAAGCAAAGGTTGCTAAGAAAGACCCAACAAAGGACAAAGGCCAGTGCTTCCACTGTGGTAAAGATGGGCACTGGAAGAGAAACTGCAAAGAGTACTTTGCAGAAAGGGCGAAACAAAAGCTTGATGAAGCTTCAGGTACATTCATGATCAGTCTCCATTTGTCAGACTCTTATGATAACACATGGGTATTAGATACCGGTAGTGCTTATCATATATGTAATTCGTTGCAGGTTCTGGCAAGGCCTAGGAGACTAGAGAGAGGCGAGATGGACCTCAAGATGGGTAATGGAGCAAAAGTTGCTGTATTAGCTGTTGGCGAGGTCGCCCTACATCTGCCTAGTGGAGCTTTTATTGCATTAGATGCATGTTATTTTGTTCCTTCTATTATCAAAAACATTATCTCCATTTCATGTTTAACAGTTAGTGGATATAAATTTGTTTTTGAGAACAATGGTTGTTCGATATTATTAGATGATAAGATCATCACGAAAGGAACATTGCATAATGGTTTATTTATGTTAGACACCACTCCACATATCATGAATATAAATGTGTCCAAAAGGAAACGAGATGAGTTGAACAGTGCATACCTGTGGCATTGTAGGCTAGGTCACATCCATGAAAGAAGGATTCAAAAGTTGCTAAATGATGGATATCTAGATCCATTCGACTATGTGTCATATGCAACTTGTGAGCCTTGCATTCGTGGAAAACTGACCAACTCTCCATTTAGTGGAACTGGAGAGAGAGCCACTGAGTTGTTGGAACTCATACATAGTGATGTATGTGGACCCATGTCAACTCATGCCATTGGAGGTTACTCCTACTTCATTACATTTACTGATGATTTCTCAAGGTATGGATATGTGTACTTAATGAAGTACAAGTCCGAGGCCTTTGAGAAATTCAGAGAGTATAAGAATGAGGTGGAGAACCAGACTGGAAAGAGTATCAAAACTCTTCGATCAGATCGAGGAGGTGAGTACTTAAGTACAGAGTTTACTCACTTCCTCAAGGACCATGGGATATTATCCCAATGGACACCTCCTTATACACCTCAGCTCAATGGTGTCTCTGAAAGGAGAAATCGTACATTATTAGATATGGTACGGTCCATGATGAATTTCGCTGACCTACCCATCTCATTCTGGGGATATGCCCTAGAAACCGCAGCTTACCTTCTGAACAGAGTTCCAACTAAGTCGGTGGTGTCTACACCATATGAGATATGGAAAGGGAATAAGCCTGATCTTAAAGTAGTTAAGATTTGGGGCTGCTCTGCCCATGTTAAAAGACACAACCCCGATAAGTTAGAATCAAGGACAGGGCGATGTAAATTTGTGGGATACCCCAAGGAAACTTGTGGGTATTACTTCTATCATCTCGAGGACCAAAAGGTCTTTGTAGCTAAGAGAGCAGTGTTCCTTGAGAAGGAACACATTCTTGACGGAGACAGTGGGAGAATGATAGAATTGAGCGAGGTTGGAGAACCAAGCTCAAGCACCACTCTACAGCCCGAGTCTGTTCAGGTATCTAATACACAAGTTTCAACTTTACGCAGGTCTGATAGAGTAACCCATCCTCCTGAGAGATATGTGGGACATATTAGAGCAGAGGATGTAGAGGATATTGATCCTCAGACCTACGAGGAGGCTATTATGAGTATAGACTCCGGGAAGTGGAAAGAAGCCATGAATTCTGAGATGGATTCTATGTACTCCAATAAGGTTTGGAACCTAGTTGATGCACCCGAAGGTATTGTACCCATCGGTTGCAAGTGGATCTTTAAGAAAAAGATCGGAGTAGATGGAAAGGTAGAGACCTATAAAGCAAGGCTAGTGGCTAAGGGGTATCGTCAAAGGCAAGGTGTTGACTACGACGAAACTTTCTCACCCGTAGCAATGCTAAAATCCATCAGAATTCTATTGGCTATTGCAGCACACTATGATTATGAGATCTGGCAGATGGATGTGAAAACCGCATTCCTCAACGGGAACCTGGAGGAGGAGGTGTATATGATGCAACCTGAGGGATTCGTGTCCAAGAACTGCCCAGATAAGGTGTGTAGGTTGCTTAGATCCATTTATGGACTAAAGCAAGCTTCCCGAAGTTGGAACATAAGATTTGATGAGGCAATCAGATCTTATGACTTCGTTAAGAACGAAGATGAGTCTTGTGTATACAGAAAGGTAAGTGGGAGCGCTATTAGCTTTTTGGTGTTATATGTGGATGACATCCTCATCATTGGGAATGACATAGGAATGCTATCCACAATAAAGGCTTGGTTATCTAGACACTTCTCCATGAAGGACTTAGGAGAAGCATCTTATATCTTGGGGATTAGAATCTATAGAGATAGATCCAAAAGGATGCTTGGCTTGTCCCAGTCCAGGTACATAGAAACTATTGTCAAAAGGTTTGGCATGGAAAATTCCAAAAGAGGTCTCATACCGATGAGACATGGGATATCGCTTTCTACGAGTATGTCCCCAAAGACTCCAGAAGAAAGGGCGAACATGGATATGATACCTTATGCCTCAGCAATAGGGTCTATCATGTATGCCATGCTATGTACTAGGCCTGATATAGCGCATGCTCTGAGTGTCACGAGCAGGTATCAGGCGGATCCAGGCTTGGAGCATTGGAAAGCAGTAAAGTGTATCCTTAAGTACTTGAGAAGGACTAAGGATCTTTTACTAGTATATGGAGGTAATAGCCTTAAGGTTGAAGGCTACACTGACTCAAGTTTTCAGTCTGATGTCGATGATAGCAAGTCGAATTCAGGGTATGTGTACACCTTGAATGGAGGAGCAGTGTGCTGGAAGAGTTCCAAGCAAGATACCACTGCTGACTCGACCACAGAGGCGGAGTACATTGCTGCATCAGATGCAGCAAAGGAGGGAGTCTGGTTGAAGAAGTTCATCACAGATTTGGGAGTCGTGCCGGATAGTGAGGAGCCGATTTCCCTATATTGCGACAACAACGGGGCAATTGCTCAAGCGAAGGAACCTAGGTCTCATCAGAAATCTAAGCATGTTCTGAGGAGGTTCCACCTTATCAGAGAGATCGTGACCCGAGGAGATGTAGCAGTGGAAAGAGTTCCATCCGAAAATAACATTACAGATCCACTAACAAAGCCATTGTCTCAGATTGTCTTTGAGCGTCACAGGGGTCTGATGGGGATCAGACACATAGGTGATTGGCTTTAGGTCAAGTGCGAGATTGCTAGTCATAAGTGCCCAGCAAGCCAATCACGTGAGTGATGGCACGTGTGACTTGATACAGAATCTTTTTGCTTATTATATTTTGGCATATATCACTTTATAACTATTGCATAAATGCATATATATTGTGATGTCCTTGGATTTGTGCAATGGGAATCGGATCGTGATGAGATCACGATAATGAGATCGATTCACCTTTAAACACATATCCTAAATAATCCCGGTCATAGGTTACTCGAGAGGGACATCGTGATAACCGGATAGACTGGTGTGCTGTATACCCGTCCATATGATGGATGCAGCTGGTCTCATAGCTGCTCGTGTAGGGACACTAGGGATACAATACAGGTGCTCATTGGAGAATGAGTTCACTGATTGATCCGCTTACGGAATGCTGGATGGTTGATGATGCCTTATTGTCAGACAACGATTCCGTAGTCCTAGTGGTGTATCTGGTTCTTAGACTTGAGACACCAAGGATGTCCTGTATGAGTGCTCCACTCTTTGATACCAGACTTATAGGTTTGGCTGTTCCCAGATCTAGTACAGCTGGTCATTGGGAGTGGTAGTCGACCTTACGAGGGCTATTGAGTGTCGATAGAGGATCATCCACTCTCGGTATCATGAGAGGAATATCCCATGTGTTCTTGCTCAGACAAATCCCTGGCCAGGGTCATTCGGGTTGAGAGAGAAAGAGTTCTCCGGGAGAATCCGATTAGAGCGAGACTCGAGTAGAAACCGTATGGGTCTGACAGCACCATGCTCGATATACGGTCTCTGGGATATTAGATGGATGAGGGACTATAGGTACATGGTAACTGAGGACAGACAGGTCCAATGGATTGGATTCCCCTGTATCGTCTGGGGACTACGGCGTAGTGGCCTAGTACTTCCGTAGTCGATGAGTCGAGTGAATTATTACAGAGATAATAATTCACTTAGTTAGAAAGGGTTCTGACAGGTATGACTCACGGCCAGCTCGATATTGGGCCTAGAGGGTCACACACATATGGTAGGCATTGCGATGAGTAGAGGTTCGGATATGAGATATCCGACGGAGCCCTTGTCTTATTGGATGCAAATCCAATACCCACTAGGGAAAGGACCCATTAGGGTTTTGACACGGGATCTCTATAAATAGGAGGGATTCACAGCCTCATAGGCTAGAGTCTTTGCTTGCCCTTCCTATTCTCCTCTCCCTCTCCACCTCAGAGTAGGCCTGGAGTTTTGAGGAGCGTCGTCGCAACCCTGCTGTGTGGATCACCGCTAGAGAGGAGGACGCTTGACCTCCTTCACCCTCTCCTAAGGATCTGCAAGGAAACAGGGATATACGATCTCCCTAGGTAACACAATCTCTATACGCAGTTTTGTGTTTTTGCGGATTTTGCGCACCAATCTTCGCACGACAATGAACATCTTTTTGGGAATCGGGGATTTTTTGTTTTCTTGTTCTTCCGCTGCGCATATGATGTCGCCCCCCCTATGATTTCCCAACATATGTGTGACATGTCATATTAGGAGACCAAATCATAGAAACTTCTCTCGATAATATTAAGTCGGTAAACGTGAGGCAATTAGATTGACCCACGTGGCCTTCCATCGTTATGAGTAGGAACCGATTCCCGGTGTAGGTTGAGTTGGTCGAGTCCCTCGAGACTCACCTATATCGCGATTCGCTATCTTGCTTATGACATAGAGATGTCACCGGTGACCTGAGGGCATGGTATACTTGGTCGAGTCCCTCGAGGGTATATCATCAAATCAAACTCATCTTGTAACGAATGTGTTGATTTAACCGAGCATCATGGTTGGTCGAGTCCCTCGAGGCCATGGTGATTCGGAGGCCGAACAGGACGGGAATCACAAGGAGTTGTGATCGGCAAGAGTTGCCTACCTTTTAGGTTTAGTGTGATTGGTCGAGTCCCTCGAGTTTACACTAAGACCCTGATTGGATCCTGATCCCCACTAGAAGTCTACCGGAGACTTCCGTTTCACGTGCTGAGGGTGTCGCGTGACTCGTTAGTAAAATAGTGGGAGCATATTAAGATAGAAGTCCATATCTTGATAGTTTATTTCTTGCAAAATCTGCATGTTATTCATTTCTGCTGCATCTTTATTTTCAGAAAATGTCGCTTTCAAATCCCTTACGTGGCATACTTGATGTCAACTGCCTCACTGGTCCAAATTATACGGATTGGCTCCGTAACTTGAGAATTGTTCTCACAGCGGAGAAAATCGTGTACGTCCTTGATACAGTGATACCTACGCCCGAAGAAGGGGCAAACGAGGATGAGATCGCTCGCTACGTGAAGTACATTGATGACTCCACTCTTGCTCAGTGCTATATGTTGGGCTCTATGACTCCTGAGTTACAGAGACAATATGAAAAGATGGATGCCAGATCCATTCTCCTACATGTCCATAAATTGTTTGAGGAATAGGGAAGGACTCAACGATATGAGATATCCAAGAGCCTTTTCCGCGCTAGGATGACTGAGGGGACACCGGTTCAGAACCATGTCCTAAAGATGATTGAGTGGATAGAGAAACTCACAGGTCTAGGAATGGTCCTAGAGGATAACTTGTGTGTGGACATTGTGCTTCAGTCCCTACCAGATTCCTTTTCATAGTTCATAATGGATTTTAATATGAACAAGCTTGAGGTGACTCTCCCAGAGCTCCTCAATATGTTGAGGGAGGCAAAGAGTACTATTAAGAAAGAGAAGCCAGTTCTCTACACTGGTGAGACCAAAAGGAAAAGGAAAGTAGAAAGGTCCCTTAAGAAGGGAAAGGGCAAGGGCAGACCAGGTAAAGCAAAGGTTGCTAAGAAAGACCTAGCAAAGGACAAAAGCCAGTGCTTCCACTGTGGTAAAGATGGGCACTGGATGAGAAACTACAAAGAGTACCTTGCAGAAAGGGTGAAATAGAAGCTTGGTGAAGCTTCAGGTACATTTATGATCAATCTCCAATTGTCAGATTTTTGTGATAGTGCATTGGTATTGGATACCAGTATTGCTTATCACATCTACAATTTATTGTAAATCTAGCAAAGCCGAGGGGAGATTGACGAGAGGAATATTGCATAAAGGTTTGTTTATGCTAGACACTACTCTACATATCATGAATGTAAATGTGTCCAAAAGGAAACGAGATGAGTTGAACAGTGCAAACCTGTGGCATTGTAGGCTAGGTCACATCAATGAAAGAATGATTCAAAAGTTGCTAAATGATGGATATCTAGATCCATTCGACTATGTGTCATATGCAACTTGTGAGCCTTGCATTCGTGGAAAACTGACCAACTCTCCATTTAGTAGAACTGGAGAGAGAGCCACTGAGTTGTTGGAACTCATACATAGTGATGTATGTGGACCCATGTCAACTCATGCCATTGGAGGTTACTCCTACTTCATTACATTTACTGATGATTTCTCAAGGTATGGATATGTGTACTTAATGAAGTACAAGTCCGAGGCCTTTGAGAAATTCAAATAGTATAAGAATGAGGTGGAAAACCAGACTGGAAAGAGTATCAAAACTCTTCGATCAGATCGAGGAGGTGAGTACTTAAGTACAGAGTTTACTTAGTTCCTCAAGGACCATGGGATATTATCCAAATGGACATCTCTTTAGACACCTCAACTCAATGGTGTCTCTGGAAGGAGGAATCGTACGCTATTAGATATGGTACAGTCCATGATGAGTTTCGCTGACCTACCCATCTTATTCTAGGGATATGCCCTAGAGACCGCAGCTTACCTTCTGAATAGAGTTCCAACTAAGTCGGTAGTGTCTACATCATATGAGATATGGAAAGGGAAGAAGCCTGATCTTAAGGTTGTTAAGATTTGGGGCTGCCCTGCCTATGTTAAAAGACACAACCCCGATAAGTTAGAATCAAGGACAAAGCGATGCAAATTTGTGGGATACCCCAAGGAAACTTGTGGGTATTATTTCTATCATCTCGAGGACCAAAAGGTCTTTGTAGCTAAGAGAGTAGTGTTCCTTGAGAAGGAACACATTCTTAGCGAAGACAGTGGGAGAATGATAGAGTTGAGCGAGGTTGGAGAACCAAGCTCAAGCACCACTCTACAGCCCAAGTCTGTTCAGGTACCTAATACACAAGTTTCAACTTTATGCAGGTCTGATATCACATCCTCCTGAGAGATATGTGGGATATATTAGAGGAGAGGATGTTGAGGATATTGATCCTCAGACCTACAAGGAGGCTATTATGAGTATAGACTCCGGGAAGTGGCAAGAAGCCATGAATTCTGAGATGGATTCTATGTACTCCAATAAGATTTGGAACCTAGTTGATGCGCCCGAAGGTATTGTACCCATCGGTTGCAAGTGGATCTTTAAGAAAAAGATCGGAGTAGATGGAAAGGTAGAGACTTATAAAGCAAGGCTAGTGGCTAAGGGGTATCGTCAAAAATAAGGTGTTGATTACGACGAAACATTCTCACCCGTAGCAATGCTAAAATCCATCAGAATTCTATTGGCTATTGCAGCACACTATGATTATGAGATCTGACAGATGGATGAGAAAACCGTATTCCTCAATGGGAACCTCGAGGAGGAGGTGTATATGATGCAACCTGAGGGATTCGTGTCCAAGAACTGCCCAGATAAGGTGTGTAGGTTGCTTAGATCCATTTATGGACTAAAGTAAGTTTTCCGAAGTTGGAACATAAGATTTGATGAGGCAATAAGATCTTATGACTTCGTTAAGAACGAATATGAGCCTTGTGTGTACAGGAAGGTAAGTGGGAGCACTATCACCTTTTTGGTGTTATATGTGGATGACATCCTCATCATTGGGAATGACGTAGGAATGCTATCCATAGTAAAGGCTTGGTTATCTAGACACTTCTCCATGAAGGACTTAGGGAAAGCATCCTATATCTTGGGGATTAGAATCTATAGAGATAGATCCAAAAGGATGCTTGGCTTGTCCCAATCCAGGTACATAGAAACTATTGTCAAAAGGTTTGGCATGGAAAATTTCAAGAGAGGTCTCATACCGATGAGACATGGGATATCGCTTTCTACGAGTATGTCCCCAAAGACTCCAGAAGAAAGGGCAAACATGAATATGATACCTTATGCCTCAGCAATAGGGTCTATCATGTATGCCATGCTATGTACTAGGCCTGATATAGCGCATGCTCTGAGTGTCACGAGCAGGTATCAGGCGGATCCAGGCTTGGAGCACTGGAAAGCAGTAAAGTGTATCCTTAAGTACTTGAGAAGGACTAAGGATCTTTTACTAGTATATGGAGGTAATAGCCTTAAGATTGAAGGCTACACTGACTCAAGTTTTCAGTCTGATGTCGATGATAGCAAGTCGAATTCAGGGTATGTGTACACCTTGAATGGAGGAGCAGTGTGCTGGAAGAGTTCCAAGCAAGATACCACTGCTGACTCGACCACAGAGGCGGAGTACATTGCTGCATCAGATGCAGCAAAGGAGTGAGTCTGGTTGAAGAAGTTCATTATAGATTTGGGAGTCGTGCCGGGTAGCAAGGAGCCGATCTCCCTATATTGCGACAACAACGAGGCGATTGCTCAAGCAAAGGAACCTAGGTCTCATCAGAAATCTAAGCATGTTCTGAGGAGGTTCCACCTTATCAGAGAGATCGTAGCCCGAGGAGATGTAGCAGTGGAAAGAGTTCCATCCGAAGATAACATTGCAGATCCACTGACAAAGCCGTTGTCTCAAATTGTCTTTGAGCGTCACAGGGGTCTGATGGGGATCAGACACATAGGTGATTGGCTTTAGGTCAAGTGGGAGATTGCTAGTCATAGGTGCCCAGCAAGCCAATCACGTGAGTGATGGCACGTGTGACTTGATACAGAATCTTTTTGCTTATTATATTTTGGCGTATATCACTTTATAACTATTACATATATGCATACATATATTGTAATGTCCTTGGATTTGTGCAATGGGTATCGGATCGTGATGAGATCACGATAATGAGATCGATTCACCTTTAAACACATATCCTAAATAATCCCGGTCATAGGTTACTCGAGAGGGACATCGTGATAACCGAATAGACTGGTGTGCTGTATACCCGTCCATATGATGGATGTAGCTGCCACCTCCATCATATGGACGAGTATATAGCACACAATTCTATTTAGTTATCTCGATGTCCTTCTCGTAACCTATGACCAAGATTATTTAGAGTTCATGTTTAAAGACAAATCGGTCTCATTATCGTGATCTCATTACATAGATTTATGAATATCACAATATATCCAGCATATGATGTAAAATGAAAAAATATTGATAACAATAATAATAATAATATAATAAATAATAATAATAATAAATGAAAAGACTACGTAGCATGTCACATATGTCATCACTCACGTGATTACCTTACCGAGCACCTATGACTAATAATCTCATACTTAACCTAAAATTATATATATATATATATATATATATATATATATATATATATATATATTGTGGTATTTGACTCGACTTCTCGCAGCATGTAATTGAAGATGCATTGCCTATTGATTGTAATATATTATGATACTGGGCATTATCTAAATGCACATGATTGTAATATATTATGATACTTCTATTTTTTAAGATATATGGATTAAGCAGGATTTGTATAGTTGAATATCTGAATGCTTATTAATTGTGGTTATCAACTTTTGGAGATGATGAATGAAACTGCAACTTTTGAGGTACTTATGAGCATTCGGAACCTTAAAAAAAAAATTAATCACAGTATCTTGTAGTTGTTATAATCTTTAGCATGAATGATTTGATTTAGGACATCTCATGTCACTAAAGAGAACTTATTCAACAGTTTAACTCCGCTCCTGTAGATTTAGATTCGTTTTTTCAATTGAGTTGTGATATCTTTGTTTCTTTTAGATCAGGCAACTAAAAGGACTTCTTGTTACATATCATAGGTGATTTATAATATTTAAGATCCACTTGTTTCAGTCAAACTACTGTGGTAGCGGTTGGTGAACAAACGTGTCGTGACTGGTGAGTCAGCACGGCCTAGTCCGCGGGTCGATGTTGGGAGTCTTCTATCGGTCGAGCTGGATGCCGAGGTTGGCTGGACCCTCGCGACGGGGTCTTGATCAGTGTCTCTCGATCCGAGCACCATTTGCGTTGAGCAGCGTCTCTCCGTTCCTAAGCTGGTTGGTAGCTCGCCTTCATTCGCCTGCAAAAATGGCCTTTGTCGGGTGATTCCCGACTTTGGCCTTTTCGACGAGCAAGTTAGTGATGGGTTCAATTGTTTTTTGCCTCCTCTGGGCCGGATGCCGGCCAAAGGTCTTTATACTTCTGTATGAGGGTCGGTCGTATATGGGTTGGCATGGTGGATGTACCAAATAGCGCCTTGGTATGGATTCTGACTTGGCGTGTCTTGGGGGCAGCATCTTCGTTAGACTTGTTCCGCGATTTTCGAAGTTCGCGCTGGAACTCGTCCAAGCGTTGGTTGACCCGGGTCAGTTGGACCCTGAATGAGTCGTCTGTTGAGTCAGACGATATGGTGTCAGGCTCGGAGCAAGGTGGCGTGATTCGGTAGGGGGTGGGTGCGCTCTGCTTGGGCGGACCTCTCGGGTCCATTGTTTGCTCTCGAGCTTCTCCTGTCTCGACCTGTTGGGTCGGGTCCGTTGGGGGAGCAGCTAGCCGCATGATATGGGGAATGAGTGGAACAAGCATCTACATCATCCCTGCCATTACTTGCACATGCTTGGTTAGGCTAAGGAACGCCTTAGGCGATACGGTCGAGGATCTTGTGGTAAGTCTGGGGGGCGACAACTCCGGGTCGTTGAATAGGCACCAGTAACGATCTGGCGTCGAGACCGGGATCCCCCCGTCTCGGGGGGCGGGAAGGGACTGATCTCCGAGCCCGGCGGAGGGGTGACCAGTTGGTGGTTCTCCTTTAGGGAGAGCTCCTGCGAGATGCTCCTATGATATGGCCCTCTTTCTAGCGCCAAAATATTGGTAAACAAACGTGTCGTGACTAGTGAGTCAGCACGGCCTGGTCCACGGGTCGATGTCGAGAGTCTTCTGTCAGCTAAGCTGGATGCCGAGGTTGATCGAGCCCTCGTGATGGGGTCTTGATTAGTGTCTCTTGGTCTGGTCGTCATCTGCATTGAGCAGCGTCTCTTCGTTCCCGGGCTGATTGGTAGCTCGCCTTCGTTCGCTTGCAAAAATGGCCTTCGTTGGGTGATTCCCGACTTTGGCCCCTCTGACGAGCAAGTCAGTGGTGGGTTCAATTGATTTTTGCCTCCTTCGGGTCGGATGCCAGCCAGAGGTCTTTATACTTCTGTATGAGGGTCGGTCATACGCGGGTTGGCGTAGTGGACGTACCGAACAGTGCCTTAGTACGGATTCTGACTTGGCATGTCTTGGAGGCGGCGTTATCCCAGGATTCCTGAGACGTGCTGAGCAGCGTCTTGGTACGGTCTCTGACTCGACGTGTCTTGGGGGTGATATCGTCTCGGGATTCCCGGGACGAGACGTGCCGAGCAGTGCCTTGATACGGATTCTGACCTGACGTGTGACATTGACTGTGATGTGTCTTGGACCCCAAATAGACCGTATTAGTAGCTATGTGCTGTATGTAACCTTTTATCCCAAACTTATTATGATATTCTGATTAACACTGTTTTATATCTTAAAGAACTAATTAATACTATGATACTTTTGGAGAAATATTAAGCTAACTCTTCTAAACCATTTCCTCATATTGTTGCAGTTGGAAGTGATACACTTAATGAACGACACTTAAAACATTGCGTGGATACAGCAACCTGATTGACAGCTCATGTCAACGGTCCAAGTTAGAGGCCCTTTGAGTCTCTTTTCCAACAATGGTAAGTGTGATGTTGAAAATTTTTTAATTCAAAATTGTATTTGGGCTCAATGTAGTTTCTGATTAGTTTTTTTTTTCCCCTTTATATTCATTAATATATGCTGTTAATCAATGAGAATATATTATAACAATAATAAAGTCATAAGTCCTGAATATTTCACTTTCAGCTAGATGGGTCTTTTGTCATTTTTAAGATATATAAGTATTCACATATTTAATTAAGTTCGAAGTATTTAAATATTTATTTATAGTTTCCATTAAGATCTTTTCATGTTTTCCTCTACATCTTATTGTACTACTAAAATTAATCATTTCACTTCTTCTGATTATTACATTTGGAGGTCTTCTAAATATGTGCTCATACCATTTTAAACGATGATATTTCAGCTTATCCTCCATCGAAATGATATTTAGTTGTTCACGAATAAAAATATTTATTTGTATATCTTTTATAAGAACTTTACATATCCACCTTAACATTTTTTATCTCGATAACATAAAAAACATAATTTTTTTTATGTATGTTGTTTCTTAGTTGCCTAACACTCAGGGTTATAAAGTACTACTAATCTTGTAACTATCTTATAAAATTTTTCTTTTAATCTCAAATGTATCTTATGATCACACTCGCTTACCATTTTAATCATTTTATTTTTATTCTATGAATACTATCTTTATCGATCTTTCTATCTTGTTGAATAATTAATTCAAGATAACTAAAGCTTCCATTTAAAGGAGCTTGTTATCCATATAACTTAACTATAATCTCATGTCTATTCTTAGAATTACCAAAATTATATTTCATATATTCCTAGAATTGTATAAAAAGCTTTTGATTTTTAAGGATTGTCTTTGTAGCTCAAGTTTATAATTAATGTAAAGTTAGACTCTCATCAATTAAAATAATATTATTAACAAATAACATACACTAGGGAGATCGATCTATCATAAGTTCATCCATGTTATTAAGGAAGTATCTCTGTTAAGGCATTCTTCTATCCAATGAGAATTTTCTATTAAGCAATTTGTTAAGAAAGTGTCTTGAGGCATGAGGGTTGGTTAGTCATTGTTATATAGTATAATAGGTCTCAAGTTCAATTCCACGTGATGAGAGCTTCATATACGTTATTTATTATAATGAAAATGTATTCCAATTATTATTATTATTTTTTAAAACTTGGTAAGGAACTAAAGAGTTTAGATGATTCACCTCCCAAAAGACATTTAAGTGGTTGTAAACGATCATGACATTTTTACTAGATTTGCTGATATCGAGGGTCCTCCTGGTATGTGATACTGGACAATATGTTTCCATATAGTTTTTAGCATGAAAAATGAGGGTCGATAAGCTTGTACCACACGGAAACTGCAGCCAGAACTCCATGCGAGAACGGTGAAGCTTTTGCTGTCTTGTGAGGTATTATTATGTTACTGCTATCTAATTTAGCAAGTCATGCTGTTTATAATTGCAACAAATTATCATTTTGCAGGCTACTTCTTGACCAAAATTTTCCATCCAAACATTGCGACAAATGGTGAAATTTGTGTCAACACACTTAGATTAAGACATGTGTTGCTTGTAAGTTCCAAGCACTCCTGATCCACCGTCATGTTCTGTCAATCTCTACGGTCACTCCGGGTCTGGATATGTTGAAAAGCTAGAGCCATTGAGAAGACGATCCTGTTGAATCATCTAACCACTCGAATGTGTTCTTTTTTAGAGCAATCTCTGTTGTTGTTGATGTTTATCTCGAGACTTGACCGGCTGTATTGATGTTATCCGTAGGAGAGTGAAAACTAAGATTTCTGTATGTTATTCATGTACCTTTATGTGATCCATTTTACTGCTTCCAACAGGTAATCAGATAGATGGCTGCTGCTCATAGAACCATTTCCAGAATCCACACTAAATGAACAGGCTGGTAAAATGTTGCTTAAAACTACGAGGAGTATATATGCTTAGACATGCATACCTTTCTCGTTGTTGCACTCGCTACCAGAGCGAATGGAACACCCAAAATGCATTAATTTGCAAGACCTTTTTCTCATTGTTGCACTCACTACCAGAGCGAATGGAACACCCAAAATGCATTAATAGGTGGTAGAATTGTCTCTGCCACTCTTTTGGAATGGATCAAATATTACGCAAGTATGCTTATCCACTTTGGGTTGGTTTTCAGTAACTGCAGAGGATGGAGATTTCTCATGGTTTCATGTTGCACCTGCGCAGGTTATATATATACTGGGAATACATGCTCTCAGACGCAGGTTATATCTGCGAGTCTACCACGGCTTTAAATGTGAATCAGAGAAACACGGAATAATCTAGCGGCAAAGCGCCCCTACCTCCCACCCCATTATCCACGTCTTCCAAAGTACCAGCAGGTATACAAACACGAAAGATCAGAATGCTGTCATCGTCACTGCTGGCAATTCAATTCAGAAGAGCTATGAATTGCCAGTGCTCCAACAACAGCCTCTGCTGAAGATTGATAGAAGAGCACTGGCAATTTATCGTTGCTTAACATGAAAGAAAGCTCAGCTAGATAAGGAAGAAGAGCCCGAAAAGACTATAATGTATCTATCTATCTATCTATCTATCTATCTATCTATGTATCAGGTGGGGATTGAGAGTGCAATTCCACAAATTGTAAATCTTAATCTCGTTTTTTTACATGCAACCAACTCTAATTGCTGAGTAACTTTTGCGGTGCGCTGTGTGTTTGTCTGCATTGTTGGGGTATTTGATCTTTTTACCTTGTGAAAAGTATTTCTTACAACACGATTAAAATCAATGCTTTTTAGTATGACTAATATTTTTTTATCCAATCAGGAAATGGACATATATCTGATTGATTGAGAAAATATTTCCCTAATCATAAAATTAATATCAATTTTTTTTATATGACTATTGTGTATACATGTGGAGTCAGTCCGATAAAAAAAAAATGGCTACCACATCCCATAAATCAAAACAGAATCAATGAAGATTTAAGCTCTCTTTTTCCCTCACCAAACCTCAAATCCCATCGTGAACTATTTTTAAAGATTTTACTGCCGTGAATGTTTGATGGACAGGATAGCGAGTGTATTAGATCTTCTCAAGCTAGATTTCTTAGGTCGGATATATTCTGCCAACCCAAATTGATGATGACCAACGTCAACACTAATTGCACTTTCAGTATGATGGTACAATTACTATTAAGGCATTTTTATCCAGACAGATGATCTTGATCCGAGTTGCTGCTTCACATCACATCACATCACACATCCAAAGCATTCGATAACCACAACAACCCCTCATCTGCGGAGCAGATCAGGACAAGAAACATGTCCTGATGCAATTTCACGTCCAGATTGCACGAGTCACTCATGGCGTCTCTGGTGCTGCTGGAAGCCGAGGCAGCCGATGCACATGAGATCACAAAGCGAGCCAGCCAGAAAAGCTAGCGGCCTTCGTTGGCACCGCGACCGCCTCGTAGAAAAAGCCAAGGCCGAGTTCACGGCGTCGCTTTCCCATCCCGTGGCTCTGCAAAGTGACAAGATCTCTCTCTCTCTCTCTCTCTCTCATCGTTGAGGTCCTCCAACATGATATATCCTTTAAGTCATTTCTGTGGTCCTTCTTGCTTGCTTTGGAAGTAGTGGTCGCTCGATCGATCCGTTAGGCCATCACTTGAGAGTTAGGAATGTGAGCTGATCAAGTGATACAACTATAATGTGAGCACACGTGGATATCTCCAGGATCTCGTGTTCGCCCGCTCCGCCGCCACTCGCATGCGTGACGCCACGTTGCCCCGGTGTTGCCATCGTACGACGACGTCATCGCGTCCAAGTAACATCCAATGATAACAATGGTTATATATCTTCCAAATCCTTGATTATTCCTGTTAATTTTTCAACACTAAAACAACATGGAACGAGAGTTTTTGTTGGGTGCACCACGAATCAGTCTTTGCGCAACTATATCCATCCTAACACCGGAGTCACAGTAATACTTTGACAAAAACCAGGGGAATCCCCGGAGCCTCGGACATTAGGATTTCTGCTTTTGGTTCACAGGCATGCATGCTTCGTTGTAGTGGGCAAGTCTCTAAAAGACCAAACTAGCTAGCTTCTTCCCTGATGGCCTGGTCTGACAAAACTGAAGTCCTCATCTTCCTCTTCTTCATGGACTGCTCTAGCATCGAGCTTGTCTAAAAGTTCTCATCCACTACATGATTTATCATACTAACAGTCTAGTTGCTAAGGATACAGATTAACTGTTCCTCGTGAAACTGGCAGACCTGGAAAGCCTAGCAAGTGACTAAAGTAAACCGATTTGAGGTGGTCCTATGTTACTTCTAACACACTATTTCATTGATTAGAGGATATAAACTTCTTAAATACAAGTGTATGGGAGCTTTTTATATATAGCTTACTGTAGTATTTTTTTAATGAATACTCTGATGCTATCTATTGGAAGCTTGAAAAAGTGCCTACTCTCTGTATCCTCCTAACACTATCATTGTATTTCAAAACAACCAAGTTTTAATTATCTTCTAATCTACTGTGGGTCAAATGACACAGCTGTGTATCACTGATAATGCTTAATTCAACAAAGCAAATTTGCATAATACTCCAACAAACACACACAGGAAAAGGGCTATCATCCAATGATTCATGGTGGGAAGCAACCATAACCTACTTTATTTGAATATATAAGTAGGTGCCTTTTCCAAGTCTTAACATTTCTCAACACACACATTGGTATATCCGCACAAGTTAATTGAGAGCAAGCAATGCAGAAAGCCAAGTATTATCACATAATCGCATGATCTGAAGTCTAGTTACCATATAAATATTTAGATTTTCATCTAATCTGAATTTTCAAAATGTTGAAGAACATATGAAAGATATATATATACATACATACATATATATATACATACATACATACATATATTATAATCTTACTGTTTAACACCTTCATCCTTCTCTTATCTGAATGGGTCTTATCTAAATTTCTGGGGAAGGAAATGGAAAGTATATGGCCAATATCTTGCCTCAAACAATGTCACAGAAAGATGTTTTTCTAATTCTTCAAGTTTTTCATATAAAGTATCATCCACAAAGTGTTACAGGCAAATTTTGCTATAAAGTTACCAAAGTTGGTCCTGGTTGTGCTTGCAAAGAGGCAATGAACTGTTGGTCATATGACATTTCATTAGCATATCATTGTTTCAGGATAGAGATAGACTAACGAGTGAACATGGTTGTGGAAATATTTATCACCTGTCATGTACAAAAGGTATTAATGTCTTTTATTTCTTCCTACTTCCCCTTCTGCATGATTTTGCATCCGGTTTTGCATGATTGTTTAAGAAGGCAAAAGGTACCAAGACACAAATGCAGGTAAGGACCGCTTAATAGCAAAGCAATTTACATACTTCAGTTTCCATAATGGCAGAGATAAAACACTCAGAAATTACCTTAATAAAAAAAATTCAGAAACTTATTTACCCAAATGTACTAATGCATACTTTTGCACCGGTGAATAATGCTGTTTTTGCCAAAAAAAAAAATCAGAAAATATTTTGCATCATGATCATAGACATAGTTGTCCCATGACAATTAAATTCAGGAAAAAAAATCAAAACATACTGTTGTTTCAATTCTGCAGCTGCAAATAAATCACAAACAGCTTGGTTTAGGTAAGTCGAAAATGAATGTAGGTATCCATTCCTCATCGTCCAAATGAAAGCTCTTCAACCCTGACATGAACAAAATGATATTGAGTGAGGTCCAAAAGAAGATAATGGACACTAAAAATCCGAGTGCATCGCATTTGATTTACACTTTACACTGCATGTAATATTTCATTTACAACACCAGAATCGCCCGATTAACTTTTTCTAGTGCTGTGTCAATGACTATGGTTGGTGTTAGATCACACTCAAGAAAGATTATTTTCCTTGCCATGGAGTATTCAATAAAAATGGGACCGCAAAAGCACAAAAAAAGAAAGGCTCAAAAAACGAAGTTGCTATGTTTTGAGTCCAAAGAACATTAACATATCCTTGTGTGAACCAGAGCAGGCCCACAATGGAGATTAAACAGAAAGCAGATAGAACATGAAATTTACCCAGAAATGCTTCCATACACATGATAATTTGAGCTTATTCTGAAAACAACATTCTACCAGTATGCGAGATAATTAATAATAAAAAGATTCACTTGAACAATAATTCCTGACAAATTTTAAAGCCAACTTAGCAGCTAAGACTCCGTAGATTGGGGGTTACAAGGATAAAGCTACTATTCCAATATAAATAATTTCATGCCAATCTTTGTTGTTTCCCCTGGAAAATGTATGTCATTTTTGCTGCAGTCAAAATACTTAACGGACTCAGGAATGGGGAATCTAGACAAGCTAAAAATAATCCAATTACTCAACTAGTTTGCAACTGCAATGCATGATGATCTTTAACCCTTTATGATAATTTCTGTTCCCGGCGGATTGGAACAGTATTGTAAACTGTAACTCTTAATTCTTATTTTAGCAATAAGAATAAAGCAAAATCGATCCATAACCTGTAACCCAAATCTTGCAGTCAAACATATTTCGGTTGATTATAAGACCAGTTAGAACTTTTAGGTTGATTCGAAACATCACGAATCGAATCATAATCTAAAGATAATAGTCTTCGTTTTAACTCCAAAACCATGACGGAACATCAAGGACAGAGATACGGGTCGACCTGGGAGGATCGGTGGCCGGCAGCGGCGGCGTGCTGCTGGTGCTCGGGGTGGCAGCGCTCCTCGGGGAGGGCGACGAGGTAGGAGAAGATCATGCCAACGAAGCAGACATGGTAGAGAGGCTGGATGGAGATTGTCTCGATGTACTTCTAGATGTAGCGATCAACCGCCTGGTCCGCGCTCTTCTTGATGTGATCCCATGACAGCTTGGGCTTCAGGTTCGAGGGAATCTCCCTCACCTTCATCCCCTTGATCTCGTTGTAGAACGCTCGCAGCGCCATCGGAGCACCACCATTGCTAAAATCCCTAACCCGATAAATCGAGATAACACAAAAGAGGCGGACTTTGCGGATCCACGACCCCAGTTTCCGATCTGAATTCGAAAATTCTCGTATTTAGACTCACATTCGGGTCGCATGTTTCTCACCAGAATTGGATTCGGGCATTCAGTGAGATCCGATCCGATAGCAATCTGCGCGTTCACGAATCGTTTTCCTTTTTGACGGATTTTGCCTCGCTGGCGGCAACTACGGTGCATCAGCCCGTGTTCCGAAACGTGGACGGTGCAGATCAATTGTGTGACGTGTCGGGCTTGATTTATTATAGCTGCTGCCTGAGGAACAACATACGGCTCAACTCGCTCCATATCTCGCTCCGCGAAACACATCGTTTCCGTTTTCCCTTCGGCGATGGCGGAAGAACCCCAAACCTATCGCTCTCATCCCCATCCGACACCTCCAACCACGAATAGCGCTGTTACACCTCAGGTGCGTGTAATCGTTTCGATCCCTTCGACCCCGCCCATGGCTTGGCCGTCTCTTTTTGATTCATTTGCTGGATCGGATCGGTTTCGTTAGAGGTAGGGTTTGTGTCTGCCGACATGTGGGTGAAGCACGATTCTTCTGCTTTCTTGTCCATTTCGGAATTTTATGATTATACGTCTCGCTTCCATTCGTTCAACTCTGCGTTTGGTGACTTTCGTCCTGAGAATCGATATCTGGGCTTCACCTGTTTTCTCCGAGTCATTGGTTTATAACTCGAGTTTGGAGGCGTTAAAGATTTAGTTTTTTTTATCCCTTTTCTCGTTACATCTCGTTTCTGATGGGTAATTGGTGTCATTCGGGAATATATGAGCCATATGTGCGGTAAGTAACCATCTGAAGCGAAGTGATAATTTCCCCTCTTCTCGAGGAAAATATAATATATCAGCTTGTGTAAATTCTTCAACGTAGATGTTAAAGTTGGATATATTTTTTTTAGTGCACATCTCTTTTCTGTGCACTATTAATTGCATTGGAGAAATTAATTCCTCTAAGAAGGGCCCAATTATTTTGTCTTTTGATGGTTACTGACCTCATATGTGTTGGCAATTCAGGTACCTGGTATTTCTGGCTTCCAGGTGTCTCCACTCATTTTGCCTGGAATGCTTCCTATCCAAAATCCAGATTACACTGAACATGGATCAGGAATTTATGCTATTCCATATCTTCCATACACTAGGCCAATGGCTGGGTTTTCTCCTAATACTCTCATTCCATTAAAGTATAACATACCAACGTACGCTTTTATTTCCTTCTGCTAAAATCATATCATCTTTTCATTTGGGTTTAATCAAATTGTAGGCATTTAAATCGAGTCGCTTTTAGTTTCTTAAGACTTCCCCCTGATATTTGTGTTGTTAAAAGCAAGGAACCAGGCTCACCTGTGAAGCCTCTGCAATGTAAAGATACTTGCCTAAAACTGGATATAAAATGAGGTGTAGCTTTGTCATGTTTGCATTCAATCAATAATTTTCAATTTTTGGAGACAATATTGAAGTTCTTCTTTGAGAAAAATTTACTGTTACGCAGTATTGCCCATTTGATCCTTCGTTAAACTTAAGTACACACATAAACTTGAGAACGTATTTTTGTTTAATTATTTTTCACTGTAATAGCTGATGCTTTTTCTGGTAATTGACTTTTGCCAATTTGTCAGAGGGTTTTCTGTTAGAACATTGTTACCGTTATTTTCCTTGCTGTTTTGTCCTTGGTTTTGGTGACATTAATCCTAACTGTGCCTTCTATTTTCTGATTATCATTTGTCAATCCGTCGTATAAATCAATGTCCATCTTTTGAAAATTTGTTTTGCAAGATACTGTTTCTTGAAAAGCAAGATATAAGACTGTGAAGAATGGACTATATTCAGTCTAAATATTATTAATTATACAATTGGTAACCATATAAATTTACATTGCTATTGTGCATTAGCATGTTATTTAAACAGGTAAGAGTATACAAACAGCATCCTTCTGCCTAAATAACTTCCATGAAAATAGAACACCTATTGCTTTGCAGAATCATACTTTTTGACCGTTGACCACTTTATTATAACGATTTTGCTGCAGGATTATAAGTTTTATAATATTTACATAGTAAGCTGAACAGAATTCGTTTTTGCCTTTCTTTCATCTTAGAATCCTTCTGCTCCTTCTTCCCTCTTCTTTACTCTTTTGAGGATGTCCAATCAGCTACGAATATTCAAAATCCAACAACTTTGGTTGCATTTGATTTATTCTGGCCAATTCCAACCTATTTCTGGCTATAAGGTTGGCAAATCAATTACACCAGATCAGTGTTGGATGAGGAATCAGATGTACTGTGCTAAAATTGGCCGAAACTGCAACTGTGCTTGTTGGTCTATGTCATAAACAGAGTGAAAGTATACTAGAAACAATAATGTGAACACATTCTTTTCTTATATCTTATGTGCATCTTTCAGGAGGCCAAGTTTTGGAGGAGCTAGTGATGAGCATGGGCAGGAAGCGAGGCAGCAACATGGCCCTCAAAGACAAGTAGCAGTAAGGAGATTCCACTTTGCATTTCAGCTTGACTTGGGTCTGATCATCAAGTTGGCGGCGATGGTCTTTCTTCTCAGTCAGGATGGATCACCACAAAAGCTCATTCTCCTTATTTTCTTTGCATCATTGGTTTATCTGTGAGATCAAATTCTTTCACTATAATACCTGGAATATATTTGTGCTTTCATTTGCCACAGTTTGCATTTAGTCCCAGTCAATCACCAACAATCTACAATCCTTTGGCTATTATCAGAAATGTAAATGTGATAGTAGAGTCTTGGCTGGTGTCTTAATAGCTTTTCTGGTGGATTGTGTCTCAACTTTTAATTGTTTTATGCCTTCCTAATTCATAGATATCAAACTGGTGCTCTTGCTCCTTTTATACAATGGCTTCAGCAAGCAGGAGCTCCTCGATTGCAAGCTCCTATATGGCTACAGAATGGCCCTCCTGTTGGTCGTGATGGTCAGAATAATCCTCAACCTGGTACGCATCTAAACCTGTGAAGAGTATGTTCCTTGATGTCCTCTTTAAGTCTTAACTACTATTTTGCTTTTCTTCATCTCAATCTATAACATCGTGCCAATGAGTTTTGGGAACATCACCTAAGTGAATCATTGAGATAATTGTACTCATGGTACCAAATTTTCCTTTTGTGGATTATGCAATTGCTTCTTTGTGGATGGACCTCTATCAAATTCTGGAAAGCCATTTCAAACAAAGTTGAGCTGGAACCATGTGTTTTTTCTGTACTAAAACATGCCTTTTTAATGGCGGCAGTTGAAAATCATGGTGTTGACGATCAGAATCGGAACCAACCCGCCGAAAACCAGGAGCAACCAGATACCAATGACAATCATCCAGAACGTGAAGGACATGGAAACAATTTTTGGGGAGTGGTGAAAGAGATTCAATTGTTTGTTGTTGGGTTCTTGACTTCTCTTCTTCCAGGCTTCCATAACAACAATTAAGTTATTTCCATAAGTGTTTTCCAAACAATCAATAGGTTGTGATTATTTAGGTCTGAAAATGAGCAAAAAGGGTAACTGGGAAGGTTATAGTCTGTTCCTACCATTACCTTCAGGTTTTTTCGAATTCAAGTGGATTCTTATGTCATGTGGAAAGTTTGATTTTGATTTTAACCGATACTGTGTATGATATTGGTTCGATGTGTTTGATAGATATCACTTTGGAAAAGTTATAGGCCTCACTTGCAAACCATTGTGAAATGTCCCAACTTGATCATGCCTTTGTGTGCACATTCAATCTAAAGTTGAGACAGTACAAATGTACATACATCGCATTGCAAGCTGAAAAATCACATTTATCTCGTCGCCATTCATATCCAATGGTGTCATATGAAATTAACCATGCAAACCCAACTAGAAGAGAGCACAACAAAAGGTTTGGTTTATGTTAGTTGTGACCATTAGTGCAGTCTGTAGCACTCACACTGTGAGCTTTGTGGATATATTGGTTTTTGCAAAAAAAAAAAAAAAACCTTTTTTTTTCTGTTTATATATAGTTGAATCAGTAGCTTAACTTGGGATTCTTGTCACGTGTCATTCGTGGAGGTGATCAAGTAGGAGGCTTTTGGGTTGGGTCGAGGGTCACGTGGTGTTTTTAAAGTTGATAACTTATGCCTCCCTAAGGCCCTTTTGGTTGGGTTGTGGGTGACGGAATGGCTTCAAAGCGGTAAACAGGAAGGGAATGTGTAAGGTGACTTCTTTGTCGGGGGTTTTAGGTGAGGTCCACCGGGTTCTGAAGCTAGAACGCACATGAAAAATGTGACTTTGGGTTAGGGCGCGGTATCACGTGGCATTCTTGGAGCCGATTAAAGTGCCGCTTGTGTAAGACCTCCCTCGGGATTGGTTGCAAAGCAACAGGCAGAGGGGACGATGCAAGATGCTTCTTAGATGAGCACTCTAAGTGGGTCCACTGGTTGCTAACACGTAACACGCAACAGAAACAGAAGCCGGATCGCGCATGCCGATCTCACCCATGTAACGGTAGAAGGAGATCCTTTCGCTAGCCATGTCACGGAAACAATGGAATGCATGATAAAAGTGTCTCTACCTAATAGAATTTAATATGCTTCTAACATCAACATGTGCAGCAACCCATCATTAGGTGTACTGTTAACATCAACAGCTTCATTCCTAAACCTCCTTAGAGGGGATAAATGAAAAGGTTTGTGCCATCCAATTAATTACTTGAGCATCTTAGGTATTCATGAAGGGAGTGGGGAAACATCACTCTTAAATTATACTTACTGCACTCTAAATTTTCATAGATTTTTTGCTTTGGATGCATATTGGGTTAAATTATACTTACTGCACTCTTAAAATTTTCTTTTAATTTGTATTGTATATCTATCGGGCAAATCATTTAAATTGCCAGATACAATATCACATTTTCATGAGACTATTCTCCATTTTATCTTTCTAAATCAGGTTATGAAGACAAAGCAGAATGACATGTGAACCAGTTTTGAAGGCAGTTAGTTATTCATGTGCATTAGAATAAAGTTGTCATGATTCCAAGACTGCAATTGCATCGATATAAACTAAACAAATACATAAACAAAAAAGTTATTTAAGGCCTGCAGCTACCAAAGTTGCAAAATTATTGACACCGTACATAGCAAATGGATATACTTTCATGACCAAAACTCACGTAAAGCCCAACCTCCCATTTCTAATGAGAACACAAAATAGTACGTGCCATAGGTTCTTACAAGACCTAGACACTAGTGGGGCAAGCTATCTACATTCTACTGATCATAGTGGGAAAAGATAAATCAACTAAAAAATTTTGCCACTTAGAATTGCGGAGAAACACTCAAATTCTTGGATTGTGCTTTTATTTTTAGCCTGTAATTGGACATTGGAGCCTCTAACTTCCTTTCTCTTTCTTCATTGCATTGTGGTTGGAAGATTCCATCATTGAAGTGCAAGATCTTCAAAGAGATGCAGAAATGAATTAAAAAATATTATTTTTTGTCATGCAAAATTACAATCAGAATTGATAAAAAGCTCATACAAGTTACTTGAACCAAAGCACTTTTTTCTATAAAACCATACTGCAATCTCAAATTGTCTAGTTCAATTCTGCTTTAGGAAATCCTATACATACATACATACATGTATATATATATATATATATATATATATTTGTATATATATATATATGTATATATGTATGTATATATATATGTATATGTATGTATATATATATGTATATGTATATATATATACATATACATATACATATACATATACATATACATATACATATATATATATACATATATATATATATATATACATATATACATATATACAAATATATATATGTATATATATATATATATATATATATATATATATATATATATATATTTCTCATCTTCTCTTATATACTGCTACGGTCCTACTTAGGATATGAAATGAAAAATGATGTAGGCATGTACAAACCCTGCAATAAAGCTTGAACTTTGTGAAATAAAGGTTGTCTGCCATAACTATCAAAGCATGCTGGCGCTTTCTTGAGAACCACTGCCATTTGCATGACTCAACATGTCAAAAGACAACAGAAATATCTTTCTATATAAATATAATATATCTTTTAATTCCTTTAAAGAAAAGGCTTCTCTTTTAAAAGGTAAAGTTAATAAAATGTGCATACATTTGCTCCAAGAAAAGGACATCTTCACTACAGTAATGTTACAACATGAAAATGCAGATGCTGTTTTATATCCTATAAAGAGAACGATGACTTTAACAGTTAGAAATGCATGAAACTTGTAATAATTGCTCCTAATCTCAACATATGCTCGATGAAATGGAATTTGACAGGCTAATGCATCTCTTTGCCTATATAGAAGCCTGTTAACAATTGAGGTGGCAGCGCAGCAAAGGGTTAGAATTTAATCCTATGAATAGAGCCAATAAGATAGATAAATAATCTAGGTGAGCTCCACTTCTCAGGCCTTACTGGGATTCTCTATCGTGGCAAACAGTCTATCAAACCACAAAAGGCTGGCTGGTCCACCAAGTGAATTTGCCTAAAGAAACCATAGAGAATAAGGCCACATGAACCCCCTTGCTTATAAACCACCAAGAACCATTTCAATTTCTCCGCTAACCTTTTAACAGGTTGGTTATAGCAAGTCAGCTGGTTCTCAAACCATCATCATGAAAATTGATTTCCAATTTATTGCTTTAGATTTAAGATTTTGATTCAAAATACCTAGCTGCAAAAGAAGAAAAAGAAAAAGGGACATTATACTAAACAAAAGTAATACCGAGATAATGAAAAATGAAATTTGAAAGACTGATAATTGTATTTACTGGAATAACTTTTTTGGATTGAAAAGAAATAAAATCAAGATAATATTTTCATAAAATCGATAAATAACTTATTACCGAATTTAAAATCATAAATAAATACAAAAAAATTTATCACCCCAAGGATACTAAATAAGTATATAAAACTAAAAATAAATGACTTACCGCTCAAGAAAATATCCAAGAGATATAGAATGAAACCTACCATTCTATGATAAACCAAAGAGATACAGAGTTAAAAGAGAACTCAAAGAGTTTTAGCAAATACCATCATATTCTAAACCATTTCTAACTTTAAAATATTAAAATAAGTACTAGTGCATGAAATAACAAAGGGAACTACGAAATTTATTGTTTTGCAACGACTAACTAAGCCATTTAATGCATTCCTTGGTCACGAAGAAAAGTTGAATTAACTCTCTTTTTGAATTTGCTCACTAGTTGGAAAATTAAGAGTCAGAGCTTTTTCAACTTATACAGACATGCCGCTTAACTCTTTAGTAATTAATTTGGGCTATTCAATTAAATTGAACCATCTAGATAATGGGCTTGCAATTTATTTGGCTCATGAGTTGTCACATTTGAGAGGTCTGGATTAAAGGCTATGAGACAAGCATTTTGAATTGTAAAGAATATCATAGGATCATCAAGATTGACGCGAGCTACTTATAAAAAATTAGACACTCCCGTGTCATCAAGAGATTCAATTAAAAAAGATCAAAGAATGGACGAGAAGACCATAAAGAACCAATTATCATGAAAAAAAAATCTCTAAGTTCCAAATTCTTCAGCCTCTTACTTCTCAGCAATATCGATCATCTCAAAGACTAACATCTTTCACTTTGTCAACATGCCATTTGTCTGAAGTTCAACCTCCAGTATTAGCAGACAATATATGTATTGGTGTATGATGCATTGCCACTTGAAATCAAGATATTGGGATTGGACTTGTCAATCGATTCATAACCTTCAAAACACACTCATCCAATCCCCACCACCATCAGGTAACATCTTCAACCGAACAGAGAGCAGTTCAGTGTTTAGCTTTAAACGTCCTTGTATTCAGTAAAATCTTTCTAATCAGATAGTTTATCAAAGGGAGTCTTCAGTCTGCCTAGCCCACCACCTTTCATAGCAAAGTCCATCTGACGATGCTAATTTCATATTATATTATTAACTAACTTAATAGGTTCTTTGACCTATGCCACCAAGTTCTCCTCCATGCTGGTGCTAAAAGTACAAAACCAGTAAATGAGAATTGTTTGTGTGTTTTAGTCTTTCTTCTCTATCCACTCCATGCCATGGCTATCAACGATTGGTGTCAAGTCTGTCCCTCGCAAACAAAAAACTGATGATTCTAAGTTTTATAGTAGAGTCGGAATAGAAGAGTCTGTTGTCTGCAAATATATTACAATATGCCCTTTTCCAAGGCACGTATCAACTAAACCAACATGAGCTTAGGAATCACTGTATGTCATCGGTTATGCTCTCCATATTCAGATTGAAAGTATGTAGATTAGATGGATGAAGGAATGGGAAATAGGGGAAATGAAATGGTTGAAATTCATGCCCAATTTCCAATTTCCAATTTCCAATTTCCAATTTCCAATTTCCAATTTCCAATTTCCAATTTCCAATTTCCTTGCTATGTATGTACCTGCGCATTTTTGGATCTAACTGAATTGGACTATAGCAGTTATTCTCTTCTCATAAAATATTTTTTTTCCTTCTCTTCAATAACATGTGTAAAATTTTCTACTTTCTCCTCGTCCTTATTTGCTCAGTTTTGATCAATCTGTTCTTTCTTTCTCTTCAATAACATGGGTAGTTCAGTTTTATTAAGTAAACTCTACACTGAAAAATAAGAAAAAGTAAGTTTACCTGTGAATCCTTCCCTTCAATCTCAGGCAACATATGCTCAGTATATCTTGGCATTATCATGTGCACCTGGAGGATCACAAAAGCTGTAACAGTCTCAAACAATGTAAAAATAAAACTGTAAATTAGTGTTGTAACAGTCGGATGAAAATAATACATCAGAAAAAGCAGTTCATCTGCTGACTATAGAAGGAAAGGGCAGTCCGGTGCATAAGGATCCCACATGAACAGGACGTGGGAATAGCACGATGGGTTCTTTGGCCAGTGCAGACGAGGGAGGGTCTTACCTGTCAATGATTGACAGCTGATATTTGTTCCCATCAGATAGTTTGTTTGTACACATAATCAAAGTTACGAAGGGGAACGCATCAGTATTCATTTCATTGGTAGAAGAGCACAACAAAGTTATATCGAGAATACATGTTTCGATCACCTGTCAGAAAGCAAAACAAAAATGTTGATTATTGTCATGGTCCTGGAGTGCATTTTGCCAAGAGCCTCCTTTCTTGCCTCAACCATGCAAGTCTCACCCCAAACAACCTGGTTGTACAAAATGTTATGTTCAAACAGTAGTTCTCGAAAACAAGCTCAAGCAAACAACATAATACTAGAATTTCGATAACGCAAAAAGACTGATCTAAAAGGAAATGATCACTAAAATTGCTGGATTTTTCAATTTATAAATTCAAAAACTGATAGATCGACTTTAATTATTCATGTTGATGATCAGGATTATCTGCCTCGATTATCAGTATCGTCACAATATATAAGACTAAAGAGATGCATTTTTAGTTGTAGATACGATATTCGTGAATATTTGTCCATATCAAGAGAATAATATAAAATGGTTTTACACATTTTATGATTTCTGTCGTGGTCTCCTAAAATCTAAAGGAAAAAATAAATTTTTTTATCTTCTTTCCATCACTCAATCTCAAATATATGGAATAAAGCCACTCTTATGAGGTGACCATTACCTTCGAGCTATGACTTTTTTGCTGTAATAACTTTAATGCAATAAAATTGATAGCCAACCGAGTAATTTCAGGTCGGAGTATCTCACTATTTATATACTTTTACATTAAAGTATGGATCTAATGATGATTATATATAAACTTTATGATTGATTGTGCTTAAGCTACATAATTCTTGATCGCGTTCAGCTCACCAATATCCTTCAACATTAGATCTATGCAATGAGTTAAACATGAAGCCCAAAACAAAGTTTTTTTTTTTTTTAATCAATTACAAACCGACCTTCTTGAAATTCGCTCAATTATTAGTTATTATTTAGATAATATACTATTATCCGATCTCCTCTACTATAGTGTCCATCAAGCTCTTAATGTAATTTGCATCTTGGATCTTTTCGGAAGAATTAATTGATTTATGAAATACCACTTTTCTATTGTAATAAATAAGAAAGTTGATGATACTCATTCTTGTTGGTCCTGTCAAACTATCACACATCAGTGTCACCCCATATTTGTCTCATTATCTCTTGAAGTATTTGATTAAATCCTTCAGTTCTGCCACCTTCGGTGTTGGAGGTTGGATCCCCGTGCCAGAATTTTGAATAGAAGAGACCATGCTTTGATAATATGGACCTTGGGCTATGTTGGCTGGAATCTTGTGGAAGTTGAACCATTTTGAAATTACCTTTCCAATATCCTGCTTCTTTTCTTTTGTGTATACATCATCAATCCGTGTCTGTTTCACTATTTGTGGAGGATAGGTTTATGGATCAATATCAACAATATCAGGTGTAGATCTCCTGCAAAGACCTCTCATAAATCACGGAGTCTGCTATATCTCATACTACTAGTTCAGCCTAACTGAGGAGCAGTTGGTTGTCTCATACTGGCCGACCTTTGGATTCCACTATCATTACCATGCTCTAATTGTGAGTCAGGTCATCGATGCCTCATTGCTTCATCGATTGTATACTAATGCTCTAATGATGCACAAATCCCAACTGTGAGATCTAGATCGACTTGATTGCCACAACCCTCATACTGATTATAAACTAGTTCCTACGTAGCCCTATAATATTCTTTTTCAACTCTTGCCTTCTTTTTTAATGTATCTTCCTTTTTTTGTAGCTTGTTTTGATATAATTTATGGATCTCTGTCGGAATCTTCTTACATTTTACAACATCAGGATATCCGCCGACCAAATGCATCTTCACTCGTTATTCCTCTACCCTTGCCAATGTAGTCACAATAAATACATTACCAGTGATGATTAGTCTCATCTATCTTTCGGGCATGAACTCATGCATTATCATATGGCTGTTCTTTTGGTATCATAATCTAACCAAATTTAAATTAAATAAGCTATAAAATATAAACATATTGAATTGATCAAATATCGATAAAAAATCATTAATTGTAGCATTAAATAATTTTATTAAAATATAATTAATTCTATTTTATCATCGTAAATATGTTACATACATAAAAGAAGCATCAAATATGTAATTTTGATTAGTTCAAATTACGATGAAATAATCATTAGATGCACTAATTATATGATTAATATAGTTAATTACCCATTAATTATTTTTCTTTCAATATTATAAACATAGCAAAATATTAAACACATAAAATCGATCAAATTTCAATTAAATCATCATTAAAATGACTAATTATAGCATTCAGTAACTTTAATAAAACCTAATTAAACTTATTTTACTATCATAAATATCTTTCAATATTTAATATGCATGAAATATAAATATTTAACCTATTAAATGTCTAATTTTGATTTAATCAATATTAAACATACTAATCATAATGTTAAAGATCTTAATTACTCTCTAACTAAAGAAAGAGATTACATACCTCTTGATTAGAAAGTTCTTCCTCTTAATCTTCCCAAATTAATATCGACTCAATTCATAAATTATCGTTTCGTAGAGTTTAGAAGAATACAAATATGAGAAAAAAAGATTTTAAGATAATTTAAGAGAATATAAAAATAAAATAGAGTGAAATGGGAGAGAAGATGTGTTTAAAAACTTACGAGAAAGACTTTGCCAATATATTTCAATTATCTTGGATTAATAATAATATTCCATGTAAAGAGCAACATATACCATCTAATGATCCAAACAAATAAAATAGGTTCGTTTTTTTGCCTGATTTATTCGATAGACATGTTTATTGCTAATTTGTCTCTTAACAATGTCAAACTATATACTGATTATAACCTAAAACCAGAAATCAATTTTCTAGTTCACAAGGGTTCAATTAACAGCTTATCCATCTCATGATTACTCTATTATGCTTGGTTATTTATTCCAGTCATATTTTAAATAAGACTGATTAATATATGTGGATAAGCAGGTACCATTTCGACATCATAAAAAAAGTTTGAGTAACTCAGGGAAATGTCCACATAGGTCTTGAGTCAAACACTTGAAAGTAGAATAAATGGAAAAAAAAGTAAAAAACGTATTTTTTCCTTGCAAAAAAAAAGAAGAACTGAAGTGCTTCAACACATGGGAAGAAAAGACAAAATCCACAATGTGATCAAAGCCTTGAACGCAAAGTAAGCTTGTCCAAGTGGGGCTCTTAAAAAAAACTACTACAGCTCTTCAGATATCCTGCCTGATAGAGTGATAATTACCTTACCATATCTTGTAGTTATGCTGAAGGAAACTTAGGGAAACCTGTGTAATTAGGCAACCGTGAATACATAAAAAACATTTTCATACCAGTCATATAATTTTTTTGGCTTCTCAATGAATCATAATTACTAAATCAGAGGTTAAATCTGGTACAAAAGTATTTATGCTAAGCTATGTTCATAAGGTTGCCTTCCATTTTCTGTTATGTTTCCTGGTTTATCTCATTAAAAGAAAGAAGGTTGTAATTTTAGTTAGTTTGAATTATGCAACCATTCTGAAAAAGGAATAATACAATCAAGAAAATAAAAGGAAATGTATAACTAGGATAATTCCCGCTAGTAAATTTGGACAAGCAGTCAAGGGTAAGGTAACAATAAAAAATTTGACATTTGTGATGCAACCCACTTGCACCAGTTTAACTTCATCATTCTCTGCTCTTCTGCGTTATTTGTAAGTTGTGGTACTGCATGCCTACTAGGAATACCAATGTGATATTTGCCATTACCTAGCTGCCTCATATGTTCAATGGTCATGTATAGGTAATAGATTGAGATTTAAGGAATAATGCTTGAGATGTGGGAGAAGCTTAGAAGGGCAAAGGGGGGGGAGGATGGGGGAAGAGGACTATATATGAGATTGGGAGAGACTTACAGGGGTAAAGAATTAAGTATAAGTAGTAGGAGAAGAGGATTATAATAAAGGTCATAGTCATTTTTTTTTATAATAATAATCCACTTATTTCAATGTTTTAAAGTAGGAAACAAATTGATTAAACGTATTTCATGCTATTAAGAAGTAGAACCTTTATCCGAGGATAAGGAAGCAAAACGAAGATCTTAAATTTAAATCCATTATGATGCATCACAAAGATGTGAAGATTAAAAATGTTCCTATACTCACAAGCTTATTAATTATAGTTATTTGATTTATCTATTGATATTTTTAAGTATTAATTTGTTGCTTGAGTGAGGTTTGAGCAGTAAAATAATTTGTTCTGATTAACACATTGTTGATCATTTTAGTTACTATTTAGGCAGTCAAATAATAACTTTTACAAAAGTTAATAAGAGCAAGCTTATTATGTGATGGGCTCTGAAATGTAAAGCCATACATTGAAAATCTGTTTATGCTAGAAAAGCATATTTACATTAATTACTACTACATGTTTTTTTATTATCTCTATAAACAAGTCACATCAAGGATTATTGTGCTGGTCAGCATCGGTTGCAACACTAAAGAGGTATTTGATAGAACTTTAGATTGATCTTTGAGAGGATCAACCCTTGGAACGCTACAGGGGTTCCTCCCTCCTAGAAGTTGACCAAATTGCTACAAAATTAGATAGATATTATTCTCAAAGAGATGAGGTTATATGCTTATATAGGACTCCAAACCAAGCCCTAGGGGCTGCTTCCTAAGTGAGTTACACTTTTTGCCCTCAACCCTAGTCAACCGGCCCAGTAAAAGAGAGCGACGACTAGAAAGCCCAAATTCCCAAATATAAACCCTAGTCACTTTTATAGAGGTGTTGTAAAATCTTGGGAGCGACATTACTGATAGCAGATAAGATTTCCTCAATTACATGAGGAAATCTCTCTACTTTGTTGAGGGAAATCCTCTATTCTGTTGAGGAAAATCCTCCCTCCTAATCTATATAAATAGGAGAGGACATGTTAATGTATTAAAGCTAAAGTTACTTCAATAAAGCTTCTTCAATAATTGTTCTTATCTTCTATTCTTTCCATTATGGTATTAGAGCCACTTACCTAAAGCAAGTTTTCTTCTCGCTGTCGATTCATCACTATTGCTTCTCCACCTTCGGCGGCAAAAGAAAAGACTTTCTACTACCGCTTTTCCGTCATCAGGCCGTCGATATGACAAATCTTTCCTCCTCGGCGAACAACAACTGTCTTCTCTACTGCCACTCTACGCCAACGTCTGTTCCCTTTCGCTGTGGCGTCTCTAGTGCTGCGCTCACCAGCACTGCCCCATCTTTCCTCCTCCGCTATAGCCTTCTTCTCTAATGTAGCATTGTTGCAACTTCCTCCTCTACTGTACCTCTATTGCAGCTTTCTCCTCTGCAGCACCTTTGTTGTAGATTCCTCCTCTACTGTAGCATCACTGCAATATTGCTACAACTTCCTCTTCTGTTGCAGTATTGCTATAGCTTTTTCCATTGCTGCAGCTTTCTCCTCTGCTACAGCCATCGCCGTTGCCGTTGCAGCCGCAACAACAGCAACAACAACAACAGTAGTAGCAATCTGCTCTTGCCCTACTCACGAAGCCTCTAGCTCATAAACTATTTGCTTTGCATCAATCTAAGATTAATATCCTTCATAGGAGCACCATCTTACACGGGCATGATAGCAAATAAGATTTTCTCAACTATATGAGGAAATCTCTCTACTCTATTGAGGAAAATCTTCTATTCTGTTGAGGAAGACACTGTTAGGACTCTAGCTAGGAGAGTCCTAATTGAGAGGGACATTCATATAAAACTGTTAGGACTCTAGCTAGGAGAGTCCTAATTGAGAGGGACATTCATGTAAAACTGTTAGGACTCTAGCTAGGAGAGTCCTAATTGAGAGGGGCATTCATGTAGGAGGTTTTTTCTTAGAGAAGAATTAGGAGTTGTAAGGGAATAGAAGTCTTGAGTAGGAGTCCTATTATGAGTTGGTTAGAAGTAAGAGTCTTAAGTAGGAGTCCTATTAGGAGTTAGGGTTTAGAAGCCCTATAAATAGTCATGTATTCCTTCTCTTTTCATAAGCAATAGATGAATATTTTCTGCAGCCTTTGAGCAGCAACTTGGAGGGAGGAACCCCTATAGAGTTCCAAAGAGGCCGATCCCCTAAAGAGATCAACCCCAAGTTTAGAATCTGCAAGGGTTCTAACACCTGGTATCAGAGCAGCATTCTTGGCATCTCGCTACCCTTCCATTGCCATCCATCAGCCCTCCACAACCTCCCAAAGCAATTTTCACAATTGCTTAAAAGATCATCGCCGAATTTCGCCATCATCTCCACCACCGTGGATCATCCTTTGATCTCCCCGTGAATTGCAACAGGTTCTGGTTTCCTACCTTACTGCTGCTGCAATTTAGTTATCCTTATTCGAAAATAAAAAGAAAAACTGTTCCTATATTGTTGCATAAACCTTTCGTCACAAAGTTTTCATCTCTACGACGAAAGATACATTACAGAATTTTAGTCGTATAGTACCATCTGTTTGATCTTGCTACTATGCTTTTTCTATCCAAATTTCTATGAAATTTTTATGACATCTTTGACACTTCCTAACAGCAGATTTCCCTTTGGTTTTTTCAAAAAATTCTCAATATAAACCATTGATCTTTTACGTCTAATCTGCTATACTTGAAAATCTGCACCGTAAAATTTCAGCCGCATAGCACTGTTTGTTTGATCTTGATACTATATTGTTTCTATCCAAATCTCTACGAAATTTTTATGACAGCTTTGAAACTTCCTAACATTGGATTTCCCTTTGGTTTCATCAAAAAATTCTCAAAATAAACCACTGATCTTTTACATCCAATTTGCTATACCTAAAAATCTGTGCTACAGAAAATTTCAGCCGCATATTGTTGCCTTAACCCATCTATTTGTAATCTTTTTTGAATAAAATTTCTTATACACTTCATAGATCATCTTGGCTTCCATCTAAGATTGATTTATTAAGAAATTCATCTCTAAAAATGATTTTATGTTGCTACAAATTTTCGTCGTATCCTGCTGAAATTTTTCGACGAGAATTCTGCAATTGCAACTTGCACCAATTTCCTTGCTATTATACTGCCGAAATTTTCTTGATTAAATTAGATATCCTTGCTGTCATATAAACAGTGATTTTGCTATCAATTCTCTCCTCAATTCTCTCAAGTTTTTGGTGGAAATTACGTCGAGAAACCGTTGTTTCTTCGACGACAATTCTACTCTTACAAGACAGCACATACTTGCTGCAACTTCCACTTATTTCTATCAAACCTTTGCTACCATCTACCATAGATCCAAAACTTTCAACTACAGCCCTAAAACTCCACCAAACCACACCCTCAAACTGCACCCAAAATAGCCACAAATCAAGCCTAAACCGTAGCCTACATCCACCGATCTACCAACCCTTTCGACCATCACCTCTCTCAACCAATATATGCCTTTAACCCGACAACAAAAGAGAGATCTTAACATCACAGATTTGGCGGCATATACTATGGCATCTGAGGAGGTAATCAATGCTAAATTCGAAGCCTTCGAGGCGCGAATGGAGGATAAGATTCAGACGCTCTTTACCGAACTCAGATTGGGCCGATCACTAAGCACGAAGAAATCACATCAAGGAGAGAGCTATGCCCAATCACACCAAACCCAAAGATATGACTTCCAAGAGAGGGGAAGCTCTATGACTGACCCCAACTATCCATGCATGAGAGTGGACTTCCCTAGATGGGAAGAAGGAGACCCGATTAGTTGGATCTCGCGCGTGGAGCGATATTTTCAGTACCACAAAACCACGGATGCATCTATGGTGAAAATTGCAGCTATACATCTTGAAGGGGATGCTATACAGTGGTTTGACTGGTTTGAACATACTTATGGAGTTCTTTCATGGCGACAATTCAAAGAAGGACTGCTAATCCGCTTCAAACCAACCGATTACGAGAATATTGACGGACAACTAGCAAAGATCCGACAAACCTCCACCATTCAGGAGTACCAAACTAGGTTTGAAAGGTTATCTAATCAGACTCATGATTGGTCTCAAAAATAGCTATTGAGGACCTTGATTGAGGGCTTGAAGCCGGAGATTCGAGGAGAAGTTAAAGCGCGACAACCGTATACGCTGATGGCAGCCATCTCTTTCGCATGACATCAAGAGGAGCAATTGAACCATGAAGCTCAGAGGACTAGGGTCGCTCCTCAACTAGTAATATTGAAGCCCTTAGCCCCCGCTACTATTGACCAAGTCCCTACACCAAAGAGGTTAACAAGAGAAGAGCTTCGGGAGTGATATTCGAAGGGGTTATGTTGGCATTGTGACGAGTCGTGGAGCCGTGAGCATCGCTGTAGTAAAGGAGGACTTCTTATGATTGAACCGATAGAAGAAGAGGTCATTGAACATTCAGAAGAGAGCCTTGAACATGAAGAAAAAGATGCAGAAGAAGAGCCACAACCGACCGAAGTTACGGTACATACACTAGCTGGCTACTCAAACCCGCAAACGATGAAAGTTGGAGGCCTTCTCAAACAACAACCGATCACTGTTCTTATCGACACGGGCAGCACTAATAACTTCCTAAATAGTAAGGTTGCTGTCCATATGAACTTACCTATTGAGAATTGCAGCAGGTTTGTCGTTAAGGTCGCCAACGGATTGATTTTGAAGTGTGATCATAGGTGCCCGCAGGTGAAACTGTTGCTGCAGAACCAAGAGATAATTGCAGATTTCTTCCTCCTCCCTCTTGATGATCATAAGGCCATACTCAGAATTAAATGGTTGATGACATTAGGTGATATTTCTTGGAATTTTATGCAACTATTTATAAAATTTTACAGTAAGGAGAAACAGGTGATACTGCATGGGAAACGTGAGGGCGACGTAATGATGATTTGCACACATCAAATGGAGAAGGTTTTGCATAAAGCATGCAGGGGCTTTTTGGTACAACTTGAGCAGCAAATTAAAGGAGAGCCAATAGAATTTGAAGTTCCAAACCTATTTCCTTTGCTTGCTGAATTTTCAGATATATTTGACGAGCCGCACAACCTACCTCTTACTCGTCGGCATGATCATTGTATAATGATTTTTCCAGTCAAATCTCCAGTAAATGCTCAGCCATATCGGTATCCACATCTCCAGAATGATGAAATAGAAAGGATTTTAAAAGAGATGCTTGAAACAGGAGTTATTCGGCCAAGTTGCAACCTCTACTTTTCACCGGTGCTACTTGTACACAAGAAGGACGAAACATGGCGAATATGTGTTGATTACCGAGCTCTCAATGGCATAACCATCAAGAACAAATACCTTATTCCAATAGCAGATGAATTGCTAGATGAAAGGGAGCATAAATCTTTGCAAAGCCGGACCTTCGATCCGGGTATTATCAAATACGAGTGTATGAAGAAGTCATACCGAAAACCGCCTTTTGAACACACAACGTCCACTACGAATTTTTACTTTCTTCAACAAAAGGTGAAATATTTTGGGCATATCATATCAGAGGAAGGTGTGATGGTGGACCCCTTCAAAATTGAAGCAATGCAAAACTGGCCTACCCCGAGGAACATAAAATTGCTACATGGCTTTTTGGGTTTAACAGGCTACTACCGTAAGTTCGTGAAAAACTATGGAGAGATCAGTGCACCACTTACTTCCTTACTGGAAAAAGATGTCTTCCAATGGTCGGACAGAGCCTCCACTGCCTTCGACAAACTTAAGGCAGTCATAACGATGACGCCGGCGCTAACACTACCAGATTTCAACCAACCCTTCGTTATTGAGGCCGACACATCTGGAGTCAGAATTGGAGTCATTCTCATGCAAGATGGTTGATCACTCGTATACACTAACAAGGCATTATCTCCCTCCCATCAAAATAAGTCAACATATGATAAGGAGTTGCTCGCCATTGTGCGCGCAGCAACGAGGTGGAGACCCTACTTGATTGGTCGACGATTTCAAATTAAAACTGACCATAAAAGCCTCAAGTACTTTTTGGAGCGAAAGATATTATCCCCTGAGCAGCAAAAATGGGTAACAAAACTTCTTGGATTTGATTATGAAATAACTTACAAAAGGTGGAAAGAGAATGTTGTTGCAGATGCGCTTTCGCAGCTACCTGAGCAAGCTGAATTTTCGGTCGTTTTACTTTCAACCAACTACTTCCTTGAGGATATTAAGATGAAATGGTAGGAAGATTCGGAGACCAGTAAGATAAAAAAAAAAAATTAGAGGAAGCACCAAGCTCCGTGGCTCATTACAATCGGGACTCAAAAGAATTATGCTATAAGGGACGCATTGTGCTTGTGACAAATTCTACTTGCATCTTCAAGAGCAGATTTTGGACAAAGTTATTCCATATATAGGGTACTAAATTGAAAAGGAGTACGACATATCACCCACAAACCAACAGCCAGACGAAAGTTTTAAATAGGTGCTTGGAGACAGCCCAAAGCCACCCACCAAATATGACTACCCAAAGAGAACTCCAGACCCAGCCAAGTGCCATTATTGATCGATGGATCGTGACTTGACGACGACGACCCACTAATGAAGTGCTAATACAGTGGGCGAACCTACCAATAGAAGATGCCACTTGGGAGAACTATGACGACTTGAAGATCAAATTACCAGAATTCACGAATCATCAGCCTCGAGGACAAGGCTGATTTGAAGAGAGCGGGTCTGTTAGGACTCTAGCTAGGAGAGTCCTAATTGAGAGGGACATTCTATTAGGACTCTAGCTAGGAGAGTCCTAATTGAGAGGGACATTCTGTTAGGACTCTAGCTAGGAGAGTCCTAATTGAGAGGGGCATTCATGTAGGAGGTTTTTTCTTAGAGAAGAATTAGGAGTTGTAAGGGAATAGGAGTCTTGAGTAGGAGTCCTATTATAAGTTGGTTAGAAGTAAGAGTCTTAAGTAGGAGTCCTATTAGGAGTTAGGGTTTAGAAGCCCTATAAATAGCCATGTATTTCATCTCTTTTCATAAGCAATAGATGAATCTTTTCTGCAGCCTTTGAGCAGCAACTTAGAGGGAGGAACCCCTATAGAGTTCGAAAGAGGCCGATCCCCTAAAGAGATCAACCCCAAGTTTAGAATCTACAAGGGTTCTAACAGACACTTTAATATATTAAAGTTAAAGTTACTTCAATAAAGCTTCTTCAATAATTGTTCTTATCTTCTATTCTTTCCATCAATTACATATGCAACGGAAGAACAGAAAACAAAATCCCTAATTCCTAAAGATATGTTGTCGTCGTATGAAGATTTGTGTACAAAAATCAGTGAAATAAAAAATCATGTGTGAGATAGATTGTGTTACCTAGGGAGATTATATATCCTTGAATCCCTACATATCTCTAGGAGAGGGTGAATGAGGTCAAACGCCCTCCTCTCTAGCTGTGATCCACACAACAGGGCTGCGATGATACTCCTAAAAACTCCAAGCCTGCTTTGAGGTGGAGAGGGGGAGGAGAATAGAGAGGAAGCAAAAAGCTCTAGTGTATAAACTATTGAAAACCTCATATTTATAAAGGTGCCCTATCAACTTAACCCTAATGGATCCTCCCCTACCTCTACTCATTGCAATGCCTACTATATGTGTGTGACCCTCTAGGCCCAGTATCGAGTTAGCCATGAGTCATACCTATCAGAACTCCTTTTGGCTCAGTTAATTATTATCTTCATAATAATTCACTTGACTCATCGACTACAGACGTACTAGACCACTATGTCACAGTCCCCAAACGATACAACGGAATCCAATTCATTGGACCTATTTGTCCACAGTTACCATGTATCTATAGTCCCTCATCCATCTAATATTCTAAAGATCATATACTGCGCATGGTGCTGTTAGACTCGTACGATTTCTACTCGAGTCTTGCTCTAATCAGATTCTCCCGAAGAACTCTTTCTCTCTCAATCTGAATGACCCTAGCTAGGGATTTGCCTAAGTAAGAATATATGAGACATTCCTCTCATGACACTGAGAGTGGATGATCCTCTATCGATACTTAATAGCCCTCGTAAGGTTAACTATTACTCCCAATGATCAGCTATGTTAGATCTAGGACATCCAAACCTATAAGTCTAGTATCAAAAAGTGGAGCACCCATATAGGACATCCTTAGTATCTCAAGTCTAAGGACCAGATGCACCACTGGAACTACAGAATCACTATCTAATAATAAGGCATCATCAACCATTCAGCATTCTGTAAGCGGATTAATTAGTGAACTTATTCCCCAATGATCACTTGTATTGTATCCCTAGTGTCCACACACAACCAGCTATGAGACCAACTGCATCCATCATATGGACGGGTATACAACACACCAATATGTTCGGTTATCTCGATGTCCCTTTCGAGTAACCTATGACTGGGATTATTTAGGATTTGTATTTAAAGACGAATCAGTCTCATTATCGTGATCTTATTATGATTCGATTCTCATTGCACAGATCCAAGGACATCACAATATATATATATATGCATATATGTAACAAGCAATATAAAGTGATAAATGCCAAAATATAATAAGCAAAAAGATCGCGTGTCAAGTCACACATGCCATCACTCACGTGATTAGCTTGCAGGGCACCTATGACTAGCAATCTCCCACTTGACCTAAAGCCAATCACTTATGTGTCTGATCCCCATCAGACCCCTTTGATGCTCAAAGACAATTTGAGACAACAACTTTGTCAGTGGATCTGCAATGTTATCTTTGGATGGAACTCTTTTCACTGCTACATCTCATCGGGTCACGATCTCTTTAATCAGATGGAACCTCCTCAAAACATGCTTAGATTTCTAATGAGACCTGGTGTTAGAACCCTTGCAAATTCTAAACTTGGGGTTGATATCTTTAGGGGATCGGCCTCCTTGGAATTCTATAGGGGTTCCTCCCTCTAAGTTGCTGCTCAAAGGCTGCAGAAAAGATTTATCTATTGCTTATGAAAAGAGGAGGAATACATGACTATTTATAGGGCTTCTAATCCATAACTCTTAATACGACTCTTACTCAAGACTCCTACTTCTAACCAACTCCTAATAGGACTCATACTCAAGACTCCTACTGCTAACCAATTCCTAATAGGACTCCTACTCAAAACTCCTATTCCTTTACAACTCCTAATTCTTCTCTAAGAAACAACCTCCTAACCCTAGCCGACCTCTTCACCTCTTTAATAGGGGTCAGCTTAGGTAGGTTTTACATGAATGTCCCTCTCAATTAGGACTCTCCAAGCTAGAGTCCTAACAAACCCGTCTTCTTCAAATCAGCCTTGTCCTCGAGGTTGATGATGCTAGTCATAAGTGCCCAGCAAGCCAATCACGTGAGTGATGGCACGTGTGACTTGATACAGAATCTTTTTGCTTATTATATTTTGGCGTATATCACTTTATAACTATTGCATAAATGCATATGTATTGTGATGTCCTTGGATTTGTGCAATGGGAATCGGATCGTGATGAGATCACGATAATGAGATCGATTCACCTTTAAACACATATCCTAAATAATCCCGGTCATAGGTTACTCGAGGGGGACATCGTGATAACCGGATAGACTGGTGTGCTGTATACCCATCCATATGATGGATGCAGCTGGTCTCATAGCTGCTCGTGTAGGGACACTAGGGATACAGTACAGGTGCTCATTGGAGAATGAGTTCACTGATTGATCCGCTTACGGAATGCTGGATGGTTGATGATGCCTTATTGTCAGACAACGATTCCGTAGTCCTAGTGGTGTATCTGGTTCTTAGACTTGAGACACCAAGGATGTCCTGTATGAGTGCTCCACTCTTTGATACCAGACTTATAGGTTTGGCTGTTCCCAGATCTAGTACAACTGGTCATTGGGAGTGGTAGTCGACCTTACGAGGGCTATTGAGTGTCGATAGAGGATCATCCACTCTCGGTATCATGAGAGGAATATCCCATGTGTTCTTGCTCAGACAAATCCCTGGCCAGGGTCATTCGGGTTGAGAGAGAAAGAGTTCTCCGGAAGAATCCGATTAGAGCGAGACTCGAGTAGAAACCGTATGGGTCTGACAGCACCATGCTCGATATACGGTCTCTGGGATATTAGATGGATGAGGGACTATAGGTACATGGTAACTAAGGACAGACAGGTCCAATGGATTGGATTCCCCTGTATCGTCTGGGGACTACGGCGTAGTGGCCTAGTACTTCCGTAGTCGATGAGTCGAGTGAATTATTACAGAGATAATAATTCACTTAGTTAGAAGGAGTTCTGACAGGTATGACTCACGGCCAGCTCGATATTGGGCCTAGAGGGTCACACACATATGGTAGGCATTGCGATGAGTAGAGGTTCGGATATGAGATATCCGACGGAGCCCTTGTCTTATTGGATGCAGATCCAATACCCACTAGGGAAAGGACCCATTAGGGTTTTGACACGGGATCTCTATAAATAGGAGGGATTCACAGCCTCATAGGCTAGAGTCTTTGCTTGCCCTTCCTATTCTCCTCTCCCTCTCCACCTCAGAGTAGGCCTGGAGTTTTGAGGAGCATCGTCGCAACCCTGCTGTGTGGATCACCGCTAGAGAGGAGGACGCTTGACCTCCTTCACCCTCTCCTAAGGATCTGCAAGGAAACAGGGATATACGATCTCCCTAGGTAGCACAATCTCTATACGTAGTTTTTGTGTTTTTGCGGATTTTGCGCACCAATCTTCGCACGACGATGAACATCTTTTTGGGAATCGGGGATTTTTGTTTTCTTGTTCTTCCGCTGCGCATATGATGTCGCCCCCCCCTATGATTTCCCAACAGTGGTATCAGAGCCAGGTTGTTCGTGCAAATGATTGGTTTTTGAACTGCGTGTGTTGTGTTTAGGAAGAATATTGACGTCAAAATCGTTGACGCAAAAGCAAGGAAGGGCAGCAACAGTTGCTGCCCTCGATCTGCATGCCTGCAGCCAGCCGCAGCCGCAGCCAGGCAGCACAGCGCCGGCGCATGCGCAAGCGCTGTGCCTGCAGCAACCGGCTGGCGGTCTGCTTGCAGCAGGCTTGCGGCCGGCGGGGCTGGCAGCCCGCTCGGTAGAAGCGCCTGCGGCCACTGAGCCCGCGGGCAGAGGCGCCGCGGGGCAGCAGCGCGGGCTGAGGCACCGCAGGGCAGCGGCGCCTGTGGCCGCTGCTCCCACGGGCAAAAACCCCGTAGGGGCGGCCGCCAGCGAGGCAACATCACCTGCGGGCGCTGACTCGCGGGCAGAATCGCCCGCGGAGGCGGCGGCGCCCGAAGAGGGCGCCCACCCGCAGCGGCATCGCCGCCAGCGGGCGTGCCACCTGCAGGCGAGGGCAGTGCCCTCGCCCTCGCCGCACAGGCCGCCGCCAGCAGGGTGGCGGCGGCGGCGGCGCAGCAGCGAAAAGGGGAAAGGGTATTAGGGTTTTCTGCACAAAAGACAGTTTTGCCCCTCGGAATTTGAGAAATTCCAGTTTCTGTCTTTTGTCCAAATTACGAAAATACCCTTAGGAATTGAGAAATTCCCTATATATCCCTGATTTCAGAAAATATTAATTAATTAAAAGGTTTAGTTGATTATTATTTTTATTATTATCTAGTAGTCCTACATGATGATGATTATTTATACATGTGATGTATGATGAGTGGACGGATGATCATGGACCGTGTGATGTGTGTACTTGTGATTATTATTATTGAGGTCTGCGAACCTCCATTATATTTCTCGTTTATTGTCGGGCCTGCGTGCCTATGATTAAGTTGTAATCACATGAGGAGGCGCAGCGGGAGCGTGGAAGCCATAGCGGGACCCACGAGACGGACGATCGTGATGCATGGAGATGCATTAAGATGTCGACAGAACCGACGAGGACGAGATGGACGATCACAAGGCATGGAGATGCACCGTTGCACACATAGATCTTGATGTGAGTGATTAGGCCTACTGGCTCGGGCCTAATCATATTAGGTTGTGGTCCATGATCATCTGGTGTGATTGCTTATACACATACTAGATATGTATATATATTTGCATGCGATGTAGATATATATTAAATATGTATATGTGTGACATGTCATATTAGGAGACCAAATCATAGAAACATCTCTCGATAATATTAAGTCGGTAAACGTGAGGCAATTAGATTGACCCACGTGGCCTTCCATCGTTATGAGTAGGAACCGAATCCCGGTGTAGGTTGAGTTGGTCGAGTCCCTCGAGACTCACCTATATCGCGATTCACTATCTTGCTTACGACATAGAGATGTCACCGGTGACCTGAGGGCATGATATGCTTGGTCGAGTCCCTCGAGGGTATATCATCAAATCAGACTCATCTTGTAACGAAGGTGTTGACTTAACCGAGCATCATGGTTAGTCGAGTCCCTCGAGGCCATGGTGATTCGGAGGCCGAACAGGACGGGAATCACAAGGAGTTGTGATCGGCAAGAGTTGTCTACCTTTTAGGCTTAGTGTGATTGGTCGAGTCCCTCGAGGTTACACTAAGACGCTGATTGGATCCTGATCCCCACTAGAAGTCTGCCGGAGACTTCCGTTTCACGTGCTGAGGGTGTCGCGTGACTCGTTAGTAAAATAGTGGGAGCATATTAAGATAGAAGTCCATATCTTGATAGTTTATTTCTTGCAAAATCTGCATGTTATTCATTTTTGCTACATCTTTATTTTCAGAAAATATCGCTTTCAAATCCCTTACGTGGCATACTTGATGTCAACCGCCTCACTGGTCCAAATTATACGGATTGGCTCCGTAACTTGAGAATTGTTCTCACAGCGGAGAAAATCGTGTACGTCCTTGATACAGTGATGCCTACGCCCGAAGAAGGGGCAAGCGAGGATGAGATCGCTCGCTACGTGAAGTATATTGATGACTCCACTCTTGCTCAGTGCTATATGTTGGGCTCTATGACTCCAGAGTTACAGAGACAACATGAAAAGATGGATGCCAGATCCATTCTCCTACATATCCGTAAATTGTTTGAGGAACAGGGAAGGACTCAACGATATGAGATATCCAAGAGCCTTTTCCGCGCTAGGATGACTGAGGGGACACCGGTTCAGAACCATGTCCTAAAGATGATTGAGTGGATAGAGAAACTCACAGGTCTAGGAATGGTCCTAGAGGATAACTTGTGTGTGGACATTGTGCTTCAGTCCCTACCAGATTCCTTTTCACAGTTCATAATGAACTTTAATATGAACAAGCTTGAGGTGACTCTCCCAGAGCTCCTCAATATGTTGAGGGAGGCAGAGAGTACTATTAAGAAAGAGAAGCCAGTTCTCTACACTGGTGAGACCAGAAAGAAAAGGAAAGCAGAAAGGTCCCTTAAGAAGGGAAAGGGCAAGGGCAAACAAGGTAAAGCAAAGGTTGCTAAGAAAGACCCAACAAAGGACAAAGGCCAGTGCTTCCACTGTGGTAAAGATGGGCACTGGAAGAGAAACTGCAAAGAGTACCTTGCAGAAAGGGCGAAACAAAAGCTTGATGAAGCTTCAGGTACATTCATGATCAGTCTCCATTTGTCAGACTCTTATGATAACACATGGGTATTAGATACCGGTAGTGCTTATCATATATGCAATTCGTTGCAGGTTCTGGCAAGGCCTAGGAGACTAGAGAGAGGCGAGATGGACCTCAAGATGGGTAATGGAGCAAAAGTTGCTGTATTAGCTGTTGGCGAGGTCGCCCTACATCTGCCTAGTGGAGCTTTTATTGCATTAGATGCATGTTATTTTGTTCCTTCTATTATCAAAAACATTATCTCCATTTCATGTTGAACAGTTAGTGGATATAAATTTGTTTTTGAGAACAATGGTTGTTCGATATTATTAGATGATAAGATCATCACGAAAGGAACATTGCATAATGGTTTATTTATGTTAGACACCACTCCACATATCATGAATATAAATGTGTCCAAAAGGAAACGAGATGAGTTGAACAGTGCATACCTGTGGCATTGTAGGCTAGGTCACATCCATGAAAGAAGGATTCAAAAGTTGCTAAATGATGGATATCTAGATCCATTCGACTATGTGTCATATGCAACTTGTGAGCCTTGCATTCGTGGAAAACTGACCAACTCTCCATTTAGTGGAACTGGAGAGAGAGCCACTGAGTTGTTGGAACTCATACATAGTGATGTATGTGGACCCATGTCAACTCATGCCATTGGAGGTTACTCCTACTTCATTACATTTACTGATGATTTCTCAAGGTATGGATATGTGTACTTAATGAAGTACAAGTCCGAGGCCTTTGAGAAATTCAGAGAGTATAAGAATGAGGTGGAGAACCAGACTGGAAAGAGTATCAAAACTCTTCGATCAGATCGAGGAGGTGAGTACTTAAGTACAGAGTTTACTCACTTCCTCAAGGACCATGGGATATTATCCCAATGGACACCTCCTTATACACCTCAGCTCAATGGTGTCTCTGAAAGGAGAAATCGTACATTATTAGATATGGTACGGTCCATGATGAGTTTCGCTGACCTACCCATCTCATTCTGGGGATATGCCCTAGAAACCGCAGCTTACCTTCTGAACAGAGTTCCAACTAAGTCGGTGGTGTCTACACCATATGAGATATGGAAAGGGAAGAAGCCTGATCTTAAAGTAGTTAAGATTTGGGGCTGCTCTGCCCATGTTAAAAGACACAACCCCGATAAGTTAGAATCAAGGACAGAGCGATGCAAATTTGTGGGATACCCCAAGGAAACTTGTGGGTATTATTTCTATCATCTCGAGGACCAAAAGGTCTTTGTAGCTAAGAGAGCAGTGTTCCTTGAGAAGGAACACATTCTTGGCGGAGACAGTGGGAGAATGATAGAGTTGAGCGAAGTTAGGGAACCAAGCTCAAGCACCACTCTACAGCCCGAGTCTGTTCAGGTATCTAATACACAAGTTTCAACTTTACGCAGGTCTGATAGAGTATCCCATCCTCCTGAGAGATATGTGGGACATATTAGAGCAGAGGATGTAGAGGATATTGATCCTCAGACCTACGAGGAGGCTATTATGAGTATAGACTCCGGGAAGTGGAAAGAAGCCATGAATTCTGAGATGGATTCTATGTACTCCAATAAGGTTTGGAACCTAGTTGATGCACCCGAAGGTATTGTACCCATCGGTTGCAAGTGGATCTTTAAGAAAAAGATCGGAGTAGATGGAAAGGTAGAGACCTATAAAGCAAGGCTAGTGGCTAAGGGGTATCGTCAAAGGCAAGGTGTTGACTACGACGAAACTTTCTCACCCGTAGCAATGCTAAAATCCATCAGAATTCTATTGGCTATTGCAGCACACTATGATTATGAGATCTGGCAGATGGATGTGAAAACCGCATTCCTCAACGGGAACCTGGAGGAGGAGGTGTATATGATGCAACCTGAGGGATTCGTGTCTAAGAACTGCCCAGATAAGGTGTATAGGTTGCTTAGATCCATTTATGGACTAAAGCAAGCTTCCCGAAGTTGGAACATAAGATTTGATGAGGCAATCAGATCTTATGACTTCGTTAAGAACGAAGATGAGCCTTGTGTATACAGAAAGGTAAGTGGGAGCGCTATTAGCTTTTCGGTGTTATATGTGGATGACATCCTCATCATTGGGAATGACATAGGAATGCTATCCACAATAAAGGCTTGGTTATCTAGACACTTCTCCATGAAGGACTTAGGAGAAGCATCTTATATCTTGGGGATTAGAATCTATAGAGATAGATCCAAAAGGATGCTTGGCTTGTCCCAGTCCAGGTACATAGAAACTATTGTCAAAAGGTTTGGCATGGAAAATTCCAAAAGAGGTCTCATACCGATGAGACATGGGATATCGCTTTCTACGAGTATGTCCCCAAAGACTCCAGAAGAAAGGGCGAACATGAATATGATACCTTATGCTTCAGTAATAGGGTCTATCATGTATGTCATGCTATGTACTAGGCCTGATATAGCGCATGCTCTGAGTGTCACGAGCAGGTATCAGGTGGATCCAGGCTTGGAGCACTGGAAAGCAGTAAAGTGTATCCTTAAGTACTTGAGAAGGACTAAGGATCTTTTACTAGTATATGGAGGTAATAGCCTTAAGGTTGAAGGCTACACTGACTCAAGTTTTCAGTCTGATGTCGATGATAGCAAGTCGAATTCAGGGTATGTGTACACCTTGAATGGAGGAGCAGTGTGCTGGAAGAGTTCCAAGCAAGATACCACTGCTGACTCGACCACAGAGGCGGAGTACATTGCTGCATCAGATGCAGCAAAGGAGGGAGTCTGGTTGAAGAAGTTCATCACAGATTTGGGAGTCGTGCCGGATAGTGAGGAGCCGATTTCCCTATATTGCGACAACAACGGGGCAATTGCTCAAGCGAAGGAACCTAGGTCTCATCAGAAATCTAAGCATGTTCTGAGGAGGTTCCACCTTATCAGAGAGATCGTGACCCGAGGAGATGTAGCAGTGGAAAGAGTTCCATCCGAAGATAACATTGCAGATCCACTAACAAAGCCATTGTCTCAGATTGTCTTTGAGCGTCACAGGGGTCTGATGGGGATCAGACACATAGGTGATTGGCTTTAGGTCAAGTGGGAGATTGCTAGTCATAAGTGCCCAGCAAGCCAATCACGTGAGTGATGGCACGTGTGACTTGATACAGAATCTTTTTGCTTATTATATTTTGGCGTATATCACTTTATAACTATTGCATAAATGCATATGTATTGTGATGTCCTTGGATTTGTGCAATGGGAATCGGATCGTGATGAGATCACGATAATGAGATCGATTCACCTTTAAACACATATCCTAAATAATCCCGGTCATAGGTTACTCGAGGGGGACATCGTGATAACCGGATAGACTGGTGTGCTGTATACCCGTCCATATGATGGATGCAGCTGGTCTCATAGCTGCTCGTGTAGGGACACTAGGGATACAGTACAGGTGCTCATTGGAGAATGAGTTCACTGATTGATCCGCTTACGGAATGCTGGATGGTTGATGATGCCTTATTGTCAGACAACGATTCCGTAGTCCTAGTGGTGTATCTGGTTCTTAGACTTGAGACACCAAGGATGTCCTGTATGAGTGCTCCACTCTTTGATACCAGACTTATAGGTTTGGCTGTTCCCAGATCTAGTACAGCTGGTCATTGGGAGTGGTAGTCGACCTTACGAGGGCTATTGAGTGTCGATAGAGGATCATCCACTCTCGGTATCATGAGAGGAATATCCCATGTGTTCTTGCTCAGACAAATCCCTGGCCAGGGTCATTCGGGTTGAGAGAGAAAGAGTTCTCCGGGAGAATCCGATTAGAGCGAGACTCGAGTAGAAACCGTATGAGTCTGACAGCACCATGCTCAATATACGGTCTCTGGGATATTAGATGGATGAGGGACTATAGGTACATGGTAACTGAGGACAGACAGGTCCAATGGATTGGATTCCCCTGTATCGTCTGGGGACTACGGCGTAGTGGCCTAGTACTTCCGTAGTCGATGAGTCGAGTGAATTATTACAGAGATAATAATTCACTTAGTTAGAAGGAGTTCTGACAAGTATGACTCACGGCCAGCTCGATATTGGGCCTAGAGGGTCACACACATATGGTAGGCATTGCGATGAGTAGAGGTTCGGATATGAGATATCCGACGGAGCCCTTGTCTTATTGGATGCAGATCCAATACCCACTAGGGAAAGGACCCATTAGGGTTTTGACACGGGATCTCTATAAATAGGAGGGATTCACAGCCTCATAGGCTAGAGTCTTTGCTTGCCCTTCCTATTCTCCTCTCCCTCTCCACCTCAGAGTAGGCCTGGAGTTTTGAGGAGCATCGTCGCAACCCTGCTGTGTGGATCACCGCTAGAGAGGAGGACGCTTGACCTCCTTCACCCTCTCCTAAGGATCTGCAAGGAAACAGGGATATACGATCTCCCTAGGTAACACAATCTCTATACGTAGTTTTTGTGTTTTTGCGGATTTTGCGCACCAATCTTCGCACGACGATGAACATCTTTTTGGGAATCGGGGATTTTTGTTTTCTTGTTCTTCCGCTGCGCATATGATGTCGCCCCCCCCTATGATTTCCCAACAGATGATTCATAAATTCTAGGAATTTGATCTTCAAGTCGTCATAGTTCTCCCAAGTGGCATCTTCTATTGGTAGGTTCACCCACTGTATTAGCACTTCATTAGTGGGTCGTCGTCGTTGAGTCATGATCCATCGATCAATAATGGCACTTGGCTGGATCTGGAGTTCTCTTTGGGTAGTCATATTTGGTGGGTGGCTTTGGGCTGTCTCCAAGCACTTATTTACAACTTCCGTCTGGCTGTTGGTTTGTAGGTGATATGCCGTACTCCTTTTTAATTTAGTACCCTGCATGTGGAATAACTTTGTCCAAAATTTACTCTTAAAGATGCAAGTAGAATTTGTCACACGCACAATGCATCCCTTATAGCGTAATTCTTTTGAGTCCCAATTGTAATGAGCCACGGAGCTTGGTGCTTTCTCCAATATGTTTATGATCTTACTTGTCTCTAAATCATCCTACCATTTCATCTTAATATCCTCAAGGAAGTTGCTGGTCGGAAGTGAAACAGCTGAAAATTCAGCTTGCTCGGGTAGTTGCGAAAGCGTATCTGCAACAACATTCTCTTTCCACTTTTTGTAAGTTATTTCATAATCAAATCAAGAAGTTTTGTTACCTATTTTTGCTGCTCAAGGGATGATATCTTTTGCTCCAAAAAGTACTTGTGGCTTTTATGGTCGGTTTTAATTTGAAATCGTCAACGGATCAAGTAGGGTCTCCACCTCGTTGCTGCGTGCACAATGGCGAGCATCTCTTTATCATATGTTGACATATTTTGATGGGAGGGAGATAATGCCTTACTAGTGTATGCAAGTGGTCGACCATCTTGCATGAGAATGGCTCCAATTCCAACTCCAGATGCGTCGGCCTCAATAATGAAGGGTCACCTAAAATCTGGTAATGCTAGTACCGGCGTCGTCATCATGGCTGCCTTAAGTTTGTCGAAGGCAGTGAAGGCTTTGTCCGACCATTGGAAGACATCTTTTTTCAGTAAGGAAGTAAGTGGTGCACTGATCTTTCCATAGTTTTTCACGAACTTGCGGTAGCAGCCTATTAAACCCAGAAATCCATGTAGTAATTTTATGTTCCTCGGGGTCGGCTAGTTCTGCATTGCTTCTATTTTGGAGGGGTCCACCATCACACCTTCCTCTGATATGATATGCCCAAGATATTCCATCTTTTGTTAAAGAAAGCAAAATTTCATAGTGGCCGTTGTGTGTTTGAAAGGCAGTTTTCGGTATGCCTTTTTCACACACTCATATTTGATGATACCCGGATCAAAGGTCCAGCTTTGTGAAAATTTATGCTCCCTTTCATTTAGCAATTCATCTACTACTGAAATAGGGTATTTATCCTTGATGGTTATGCCATTGAGAGCTTGGTAATCAATGTATATTCACCATGTTGTGTCCTTGCGTACACGTAGCACCGGTGAAGAGTAGAGGCTGTAACTTGGCCGAATAACTCCTGTTTCAAGCATTTCTTTTACAATCCTTTCTATTTCATCATTCTGGAGATGTTGATACTGATATGGCTGAGTATTTGCTGGAGGTTTTCATAGAAGAATCGTTATATAATAATCATGCCGATGGGTAAGAGGTAGGTTGTGCAGTTCATCAAATATATTTAAAAATTCAGCAAGCAAAGGAAGCAGGTTTGGATCTTCAAATTCTATTGGCTCTCCCTTAGTTTGCTACTCAAGTTGTACCAAAAAACCGCTGCATATTTTATGCAAAACCTTCTCTATTTGTTGTGTGCAAATCGTAGTTATGTCGCCCTCACTTTTCCCGTGCAGTATCACCTGTTTCTCCTTACTGTAAAATTTCATAATTAGTTGCATAAAATTCCAAGAAACATCACATAATGTTGTCAACCATTTAATTCTGAGCATAGCCTCATAATCATCAAGAGGGAGGAAGAAATATGCAATTATCTCTTGGTCCTGCAGCAATAGTTTCACTCGCGGGCGTCTACGATCATACTTCAAAATCTGTCCGTTGGTAACCTTAACGTCAAACTTGCTGCAATTCTTGATAGGTAAGGCCATCCGGACAGTAACCTTACTATTTAAGAAGTTATTAGTACTGCCCGTGTCAATGAGAATAGTGATCGGTTGTTGTTTGAGAAGGCCTCCAACTTTCATCGTTTGCGGGTTTGAGTAGCCGGCTAGTGCATGTATCGTAACTTCGGTCGATTATAGCTCTTCTTCTGCATCTTCTTCTTCATGTTCAAGGCTCTCTTCTAGATGTTCAATGACCTCTTCTTCTACTGGTTTAATCATAAGAAGGCTCCCTTTACTACAATGATGCTCACGGCTCCACGGCTCGTCGCAATGCCAACATAACCCTTTCGCATATCGCTCTCGAAGCTCTTCTCTTGTTAACATCTTTGGTGTAGGGACTTTGTCGACAGTAGGGGGGGCTAAGGGGTTCAATATTGCTAGTTGAGGAGTGACCCTAGTCCTCCGAGCTTCATGGTTCAATTGCTCCTCTTGATGTCGTGCGAAAGAGATGGCTGCCATAAGCGTGTACGGTTGTCGCGCTTTAACTTCTCCTCGGATCTTCGGGTTCAAGCCCTCAATGAAGGTCCCCAATAGCTGTTTTTGAGACCAATCATGAGTTTGATTAGCTAACCTTTCAAACCTGATTTGGTACTCTTGAATGGTGAAGGTTTGTCGGATCTTTGCTAGTTGTCCATCAATGTTCTCGTAATCGGTTGGTTTGAAGCGGATCAGCAGTCCTTCTTTGAATTGTCGCCATGAAAGGACTCCATAAGTTTGTTCAAACCAATTAAACCATTGTATGACATCCCCTTCAAGATGTATAGCTACAATTTTCACCATAGATACGCTCGCGGTTTTGTGGTACCGAAAATATCGTTCCGCACGCGAGATCCAACCAATTGGGTCTCCTTCTTCTCATCAAGGGAAGTCCACTCTCATGCATGGATAGTTGGGATCAGTAATAGAGCTTCCCCTCTCTTAGAAGTCATATCTTTGGGCTTGGTGTGATTGGGCAGAGCTCTCTCCTTGATGTGATTTCTTCAGGCTTGGTGGTCGGTCCAATCTAAGTTCAGTAAAGAGTGTTCAAATCTTATCCTCCATTCGCACCTCGAAGGCTTCGAATTTAGTATTGATTGCCTTCTCAAATGCCATAGTATATGCCTCCTAATCTGTGATATTAAGATTTCTCTTTTGTTTGTCGGGTTAAAGGCATGTATATGTTGAGAGAAATGATGGTCGAAAAGGGCTGGTGGATTGGTGGATATAGGCTACGGTTTAGGCTTGTTTTGTAGCTGTTTTGGGTGCAGTTTGAGGGTGTGGTTTAGTGGAATTTTAGGGCTATGGATGAAAGTTTTGGATCTGTGGTAGATGGCAATAAATGTTTGATAGAAATTAGTGGAAGTTTGCTACAGAATTGTGTTGTCTTGTAAGAGCAGAATTGTCATAGAAGAAACAGTGACTTCTCGACAAAATTTTCACCATAAATTTGAGAAATTTGAGGAGAGAATTGACAGCAAAATCTCAGTTTATATGACAGCAAGGATGTCCAATTTAATCAAAAAAATTTTGGCAATATAACAGCAAGGAAATTAGTGCAAGTTGTGATAGTAGAATTCTTGTCAAAAAATTTCAGCAGTTTGCGGTGAAAATTTACAACAACATAAAATCATTTTTAGAGATGAATTTCTTAATAGATCAATCTTAGATAGAAGCCAAGATGATCTATGAAGTGTATAAGAAATTTTGTTCAAAAAAAAATTACAAATAGATGGGTTAAGGCAACAATATGCGGCTGAAATTTTCTACGGCACAGATTTTCAAGTGTAACAGATTGGACATAAAAGATTAGTAGTTTATATTGAGAATATTTTGATGAAACTAAAGGTAAATCCACTATTATGAAGTTTCAAAGCTATCATAAAAACTTTGTAGAGATTTGGATAGAAAAACCATAGTATCGAGATCAAATAGATAGTGCTATGCGGTTGAAATTTTATAACGTAGATATTCAAGTATAGCAGATTAGACATAAAAGATTAATTGTTGATATTGAGAATTTTTTGACAAAACTAAAGAGAAATCTGCTGTTAGGAAGTGTCAAAACTGTCATAAAAATTTTGTAGAAATTTGGATAGAAAAAATGCAGTAGCAAGATCAAACAGACTGTGCTATGCGGTTGGAATTATGCAATGTATCTTTCATCGTGGAGATGAAAACTTTGTGACAAAAAATTTATGCAGCAATATAGGAATAATTTTTTTTGGATTTTTGAATAAGGATAACTAAATTGCAGCAATAGTAAGGTAGAAAACCAGAACCTGTTGCAATTCACGGGGAGATCAAAGGATGATCCGCGGTGGTGGAGATGACAGTGAAATTTGGCGACGATCTTTTAAGCAATTGTGGGAATTGCTTTGGGCGGCTGTGGAGGGTTGATGGATGGCTGTGGAAGGGCAGAGAGATACCAAGAATGCTGCTCTAATACTAGGTGTTAGAACCCTTGCAGATTCTAAACTTGGGGTTGATCTCTTTAGGGGATCGGCCTCCTTGGAACTCTATAGGGGTTCCTCCCTCCAAGTTATTGCTCAAAAGCTGCAGAAAAGATTCATCTATTGCTTATGAAAAGAGGAGAAATACATGACTATTTATAGGATTTCTAAACCCTAACTCCTAATAGGACTTTTACTCAAGACTCCTACTTCTAACCAACTCCTAATAAGACTCCTACTTCTACCCAACTCCTAATAGGACTCTTACTCAAGACTCCTATTCCTTTACAACTCCTAATTCTTCTCTAAGAAACAATCTCCTAACCCTAGCCGACCTCTTCACTTCTTTAATAGGGGTCGGCTTAGGTAGGTTTTACATGAATGTCCCTCTCAATTAGGACTCTCCAAGCTAGAGTCCTAACACCTGGGTTCCTTCGCTTGAGCAATCACTCCGTTGTTGTCACAATATAAGGGAATTAACTCCTTGCTGTTTGGCACGACTCCCAGATTTATGATAAACTTCTTCATCTAGACTCCCTCTTTTGCTGCCTCTACTGTAGCAATGTACTCCACCTCTGTGGTCGAGTCAGGAGTAGTACCTGTTAGGAATGAGTTGACACTAAGAGGGGGGGGGGGGGGGTGAATTAGTGTAGCGAATAAAAGTATCGGTTTTAAATATCTTTGTATGATAAAAATCGATTTTGACGAAAATCGTTTCGTAGAGATGTTAACTTGAAAGCGTTTTTGTAAGGTAGTGAAAGCAGTAGGCAAGTTAAATAGTTTATAGTAAAGATAAATTGCTCAAATATAAATGCAAACTGTTTTATAGTGGTTCGGTCATCATGACCTACATCTACTCCACCGATTCCTCTTCAGTTGAGGCCACCGTGTTAGAACCTTTGCAGATTCTAAACTTGGGGTTGATCTCTTTAGGGGATCGATCTCCTTAGAACACTATAGGGGTTCCTCCCTCCAAGTTTCTGCTCAAAGGCTGCAGAAAAGATTCATCTATTGCTTATCAAAAGAGGAGGAATACATGACTATTTATAGGGTTTCTAAACCCCTAACTCCTAATAGGACTCCTACTCAAGACTCCTACTTCTAACCAACTCCTAATAAGACTTCTACTCAAGACTCCTATTCCTTTACAACTCCTAATTCATCTCTAAGAAACAACCTCCTAACCCTAGCCAGCCTCTTCACCTCTTTAATAGGGGTCGGCTTAGGTAGGTTTTACATGAATATCCCTCTCAATTAGGACTCTCCTAGCTAGAGTCCTAACAGACCCGCCCTCTTCAAATCAGCTTTGTCCTCGAGGCTGACGATTCATGAATTTTGGGAATTTGATCTTCAAGTCATCATAGTTCTCCCAAGTGGCATCTTCTGTTGGTAGGTTCACTCACTGTATTAGCACTTTAGTAGTGGGTCTTCATCATCGAGTCACGATCCGTCGATCAATAATGGCACTTGGCTGGGTCTGGAGTTCTCCTTGGATAGTCATATTTGGTGGGTGGCTTTGGGCTATCTCCAAGCACCTATTTATAATTTTTGTCTGGCTATTGATTTATGGGTGATATGCCATACTCCTTTTCAATTTAGTACCCTACATATGGAATAACTTTGTCTAAAATTTACATGTGAAGATGCAAGTAGAATTTATTATAAGCACAATGCGTCCCTTATAGTGTAATTCTTTTGAGTCTCAATTGTAATGAGCCACGGAGCTTGGTGCTTCCTCCAATTTTTTTATAATTTTACTAGTCTCTGAATCTTCTTACCATTCCATCTTAAAATCCTCAAGAAAGTCGTTGGTCGGAAGTGAAATGGCCGAAACTTCAGCTTGCTCGGGTAGTTGCGAAAGCGCATCTGTAAGAACATTCTCTTTCCCTTTTTGTAAGTTATTTCATAATCAAATCCAAGAAGTTTTGTTACCCATTTTTGCTACTCAGGGGATGATATCTTTCGCTCCAAAAAGTACTTGAGGCTTTTATGGTCGGTTTTAATTTGAAATCATCGACCAATCAAGTAGGGTCTCCACCTCGTTACTGCGCGCACAATGGCGAGCATCTCCTTATCATATGTTGACTTATTTTGATGGGAGGGAGATAATGCCTTACTAGTGTATGCGAGTGGTCGACCATCTTGCATGAGAATGACTCCAATTCTGACTCCAGATGCGTCGGCCTCAATAATGAAGGGTTGGTTGAAATCTAGTAGTGTTAGCACCGGCATCGTCGTCATGGCTGCCTTAAGTTTGTCAAAGGCAGCGGATGCTCTGTCTAACCATTGGAAGACATCTTTTTCCAGTAAGAAAGTAAGTGGTGCATTGATCTTTCCATAGTTTTTCATGAACTTACGATAGTAGCCTGTTAAACCCATAAAGCCATGTAGCAATTTTATGTTCCTCGAGGTAGGCCAGTTTTGCATTGCTTCAATTTTGAAGGGGTCCACTATCACACCTTCCTCTGATATGATATGCCCAAGATATTCCACCTTCTGTTGAAGAAAGCAAAAATTCGTAGTGGTTGTTATGTATTCGAAAGGTGGTTTTCGGTATGTCTTCTTCGCACACTCATATTTGATGATACCCGGATCAAAGGTCCAGCTTTATGAAGATTTGTGCTCCCTTTCATCTAGCAATTCATCTGCTATTGGAATAAGGTATTTGTCCTTGATGGTTATGCCATTGAGAGCTCGGTAATCAACGCATATTCGCCATGTTCCGTCCTTCTTGCGTACAAGTAGCACTGGTGAAGAGTAGAGGTTGCAACTTGGCCGAATAACTCCTGTTTCATACTTCTGGAGATGTAGATATTGATATGGCCGAGTATTTCCTGGAGGTTTGCCTGAAAGAATCATTATATGATGATCATGCTGACGGGTAAGAGGTAGGTTGTACGGTTTGTCAAATATATCTGAATATTCAGCAAGCAAAGGAAGTAGGTTTGGATCTTCAAATTCTATTGGCTCTCCCTTAGTTTGCTACTCAAGTTGTACCAAAAATCTGCTGCATGCTTTATGCAAAACCTTCTCCATTTGTTGTGTGCAAATCATCGTTACATCACCCCTACGTTTCCCGTTCAGTATCACCTGTTTCTCCTTACTATAAAATTTCATAATTAGTTGCATAAAATTTTAAGAAATATCACGTAATGTCGTCAACCATTTAATTATGAGCATGGCCTCATGATCATCAAGAGGGAGAAGGAAGAAATATGCAATTATCTCTTGGTAAGGCCTCATGATCAGCAACAGTTTCACTTGCGGGCGCCTACGATCATACTTCAAAATCCATCCATCAGCGACCTTAACGTCAAACCTGTTGCAATTCTCGATAGGTAAGGCTATTTGGATAGTAACCTTACTATTTAGAAAGTTATTAGTACTGCCCATGTCGATGAGAACAATGATCGGTTGTTGTTTGAGAAGGCCTCCAACTTTCATCGTTTGCGGGTTTGAGCAGCCGGTTAGTGTATGTACCGTAACTTCGGTCGGTTGTGGCTCTTCTTCTGCATCTTCTTTTTCATGTTCAAGACTCTCTTCTTGATATTCAATGACCTCTTCTTCTATTGGTTCAATCATAAGAAGTCTCCCTTTACTACATCAATGCTCACGGCTCCACGGCTCATCATAATGCCAACATAACCCCTTCGCATATCGCTCCCGAAGCTCTTCTCTTGTTAACCTCTTTGGTGTAGGGACTTGGTCGATAGTAGGGGGGGCTGAGGGCTTCAATATTACTGGTTGAGGAGCGACCCTAGTCCTCTAAGCTTTATGGTTCAATTGCTCCTCTTGATATCGTGCGAAAGAGATGGCTGCCATATGCGTATATGGTTGTCGCGCTTTAACTTCTCCTCAGATCTCCGGCTTCAAACCCTTAATGAAGGTCCTCAATAGTTGTTTTTGAGACCAATCACAAGTTTGATTAGATAACCTTTCAAACCTGGTTTGGTACTCCTGAATGATAGAGGTTTGTCGGATCTTTGCTAGTTGTCCGTCAATATTCTCGTAATCGGTTGGTTTGAAGCGGATCAGCAGTCCTTCTTTGAATTGTCGCCATGAAAGGATTCCATAAGTATGTTCAAATCAGTCAAACTACTGTATAGCATCCCCTTCAAGATGTATAGCTGTAATTTTCACCATAGATGCATCCGCAGTTTTATGGTACCGAAAATATCGCTCCGCGCGCGAGATCCAACCAATCGGGTCTCCTTCTTCCCATCTAGGGAAGTCCACTCTCATGCATGGATAGTTGGGGTTGGTCATAGAGCTTCTCCTCTCTTGGAAGTCATATCTTTGGGCTTAGTGCGATTGGGCAAAGCTCTCTCCTTGATGTGATTTCTTCGGGCTTAGTGGTCGGCCCAATCTGAGTTCGGTAAAGAGCGTCCGAATCTTATCCTCCATTTGCGCCTCGAAGGCTTCGAATTTAGCATTGATTATCTCCTCAGATGCCATAGTATATGCCGTCAAATCTATGATGTTAAGATCTCTCTTTTGTTGTCGGGTTAAAGGCATGTATTGGTTGAGAGAGGTGATGGTCGAAAGGGTTGGTAGATCGGTGGATGTAGGCTACGGTTTAGGCTTGTTTTGTGGCTATTTTGGGTGCAATTTGAGGTTGTGGTTTAGTGAAGTTTTAGGGCTGTAGATGAAAGTTTTGGATCTGTGGTGGATGGTAGCAAAGGTTTGATAGAAATAAGTGGAAGTTGCAGCAAGCATGTGCTGTCTTGTAAGAGTAGAATTGTCGTCGAAGAAATAACGGTTTTTTGACGTAATTTCCACCAAAAACTTGAGAGAATTGAGGAGGGAATTGATAGCAAAATCACAGTTTATATGACAGCAATGATATTTAATTTAATCAAGAAAATTTCGGCAGTATAACAGCAAGAAAATTGGTGCAAGTTGCGATTACAGAATTCTCATCGAGAAATTTCAACGGGTTACGATGAAAATTTGCAGCAACACAAAATCATTTTTAGAGATGAATTTCTTAATAGATCAATCATAGATGGAAGCCAAGATGATCTATAAAGTGTATAAGAAATTTCATTCAAAAAAGATTGCAAATAGATGGGTTAAGTCAACAATATGCGGCTGAAATTTTCTGCAGCACAGATTTTTAAGTATAGCAGATTGGACGTAAAAGATCAGTGGTTTATTTTGAGAATTTTTTGATGAAACTAAAGGGAATTCTACTGTTAGGAAGTGTTAAAGCTATCATAAAAATTTCATAGAGATTTGGATAGAAACAACATAGTATCAAGGTCAAACAAATAGTGCTGTGCAGCTGAAATTTTACAGTGTAGATTTTCAAGTATAGTAGATTAGACGTAAAATATCAATAGTTTATATTGAGAATTTTTTGATAAAACCAAAGGAAATATGCTGTTAGAAAATGTCAAAGATATCATAAAAAATTTATAGAGATTTGGATAGCAAAAATACAGTAGCAAGATCAAACAGACGAGGCTATATGGTTGGAATTCTGCAATGTATCTTTCGTCGTAGAGATGAAAACTTTATGACGAAAAGTTTATACAGCAATATAGGAATAATTTTTTTGGGATTTTCAAATAAGGATAACTAAATTGCAGCAGCAGTAAGGTAGAAAACCAGAACCTGTTGTAATTCACGGGAAGATCAAATGATGATCCGTGGTGGTGGAGATGACGACGGAATTTGGCAACGATCTCTTAAGCAATTGTGGGAATTGCTTTGGGCGGTTGTAGAGGGTTGATGGATGGCTGTGGAAGGGCAGCGAGACGCCAAGAACGCTGCTCTAATACCAGGTGTTAGAACCCTTGCAAATTCTAAACTTGGGGTTGATCTCTTTAGAGGATCGGCTTCCTTGGAACTCTATAGGGGTTCCTCCCTCCAAGTTGCCGCTCAAAGGCTGCAGAAAAGATCCATCTATTGCTTATCAAAAGAGAAGGAATATATGGCTATTTATAGGGTTTCTAAACCCTAACTCCTAATAGGACTCCTACTCAAAACTCCTACTTCTAACCAACTCCTAATAGGACTTCTACTCAAGACTCATATTCCTTTACAACTCCTAATTTATCTCTAAGAAACAACCTCCTAACCCTAGCCAGCCTCTTCACCTCTTTAATAGGGGTCGGCTTAGGTAGGTCCTAACACATCGGCATCCATTAATGATCATTCTTAAATGGGCGAAGATCAACCACCCTTACAACTTGATTCTCCTTTTAAAAAGTTTAGGAGAGAACTTTTACAACCCCTTTTTACAAAGCTTCCCTCACACTCTCCTTTAGAATGGTCTCTAAAGTTTAGGAGGAGGGACTCTATACTTTACAAGAGCTTTTAACTATAGAAACATAGAGTTTTTGTTCACTTTTCTTCCTACTCCATGCAGGAATAGCTGGGGTATTTATAGACCCAAATGGCTTCAAAACATAGAGCCAAAATTCAAATCCCTGAAATTTTAAGGTACGGGCGGTACCACCGCCTACAGCTGACATTGGGTGGTACCACCGTCCAGATTGGTGGTACAATCACCTAACAGTCTTGGAGACTTAGTATGGGCTATAGCACCTCTAAGACTAGCAATACCACCACCTGACATAGTCTCAGAGACTCTACCACGTTGGTTCCACCTGTTGGGTCACTATTTAGGCCTTTTCACTTGGCCCAACATAGCCCAAACTTGGCCCAATTGGCTCCTAATTGAGTTGGCCTAATTCCAATCCAATTATGTGCTAACTACAAATTTTAAGACATTTACTAAGCTAAATAAGTCCATAAGTCTAGGTTTCTTCCAACTAGCTTCCAGCGATCTTCCAGCGAACTTCCGATGATCTCTCAGCAATGTTCCAGCAGACTCCCGGCAAGCTCCTGGACTTCACGATGATCTTCTTGGTGAGTTCCGACTAGCTTCTCTGACAAGCTCCTAGACTTCTCGGTCAATTCTGATAGAACTTCCGACGAACATCTTGACTTTCGACAAACTCTCGAACTCGCAACGAAATCTTGTTCTTGACTCCAGGACTTCATTTTGCTTTATGCCTTGATCACTATCATAGTTAATCCTACACAAATAAAACCTACTTTGATCTAGACAATTATTATAAAACTTAAATCATGTTATTCGACATGTCATTGGTTCATCAACGCTTCGTCCGATTCTTCAGTGCATCGTCCTCTCTTACGGCCTATTGCCCAATCGGCCAGTTGACCTCCGCAACTCCAATTTCCTTTGTGCAATTTCTGCTCTTCTTGGCCCGATGCCCAAACTCATGGCCTGAAGCCTTCTACCGATATGTCGACCGATCCTCCGGCTCGACGTCTAATCTTCTGACATGTTCCACTCCGGCCCAACATAATTTTTCTTGCTTTAATTGTCTCTCCCCGATCAAAGCTTCTTGCGTTACTAAAAACATAGATCAAACTACCATAAACACTATCAATTGGTTTCATCATCAAAATTCGAGATTCAACAATCTCTCCCTTTTTTATGATGACAACCAATTGATGACAGAGTTAACCTTAACTCTCCCTATTAATGTGCCATATTGATAGAACCTTGAATTCAAGTTGAGTTCAAGTCAAAGCAAATTTAATCAAGAGTATTTGTAGTATATCATAATAAAATCATGCATAATCAAATCATTCAATACATCATTCCATGATCATTATCATAACTTCTCTCCCTTTGTCATCAACAAAAAGGAGAAGTGCATTTAGCACATTTCAAATCATTGCATTATAAATATAATCTCAAGTTTTATCATCATGCAAGCAAGTAATTTTCTTTCTTCTCTTTTGAGAAGTGTAATTTTTTGCTTCTTTTACAAAGCATAAGCTAGCAAAATTTTACATCATTTTAGATGCAAGCCAGCAAAAATTTTGAGTCTTACAAGTTTGTAAATTTTTCTAGATGTGCAAGTTAGTATATTTTGCTTCTTGAGATAGACAAGATAGCACTTCTTGGTGATATTCTAGATAGCAAGTTCTATGTCATGCAAGCTAGTGGATTTTACAATATTTTAGAACATACAAGCTAGCAAATTTATATCATTTTAGAGTATGCAAGCTAGCAATTTTACACATATAAAAATTAACAAAATTTTACATCTTTTGAGATGTGCAAGATAGACTAATTTTATATCTTCTTGAAATATGTAACTTAGCAAATATTGCTTCTCTTGAGATTTGCAAGATAGCACTTTTTGCTTCTATTTTGAGATGAGCAAGTTAGCAAGTTTGTCTCTTTTCGTGATGTGCATGCACTCTAGCAATTCTTACTCCCCCTTTGTCATTGGCAAAGAGAGGGGAATAACAATACAATAGTGTAATTCATTTTCCTTTACTACAATCTTTAAATCATGATAAGGATAAATAACAAAGATGAAAAATCAAGTCATGAATGTCAAAATAATTTTTCATCATACATATTTCATCATTGCATGCATCATTAACATAAGTTGAAGTATTGCATCCATAATACCAAATCATCATTCATAATTACATCAATATTCCAATTATTATTTCAATCATAAAAAATGAGAGATCAAATCTAAGATTTTATGCATTTGGGAATCTAAGATCATGATCCGAAAAATATATAATAAGAGTTTATGCATTTGGGAGCTCTAACATGTCTAAGTTTACCATTCAAGCTAGCAAATTTGGTTCTCTTGAGATGTTAGCTATTTTCTTTCCTCTTTTTGTCATTATAAATAAGAAAGAAGAAGGGAAGAATATAATGGTACAAATATTCAAGTCATCACAAAAATACAAAGGTGTCATATGAAAATTATGACATGAAAAATATTAATATCAAATCATGAATGCCACAAGACATTATTTATTTCAACAAATCTCTTCTTTCTATAAATGACAAAAAGAAACATTGGAGATCAAATAATATAATATCTTGATTCATGCATAAAAATCTCAAGTTATAAATATTAAAAAATCACGATAAAGCTCATTCAAATTTAAATCGTTAAATCATCAAAATTACTTTCAAGAGATTCAAAATGACATAAACAACTTTACCAATCTCTTAGTAAAAAAATGATAAGGTAGAATTTTTTTTTTTAAGAAAAATACTTTTATCCTTTTAATTGTTTCAATTCATGTGATTTATTTCATAGAAGCATGCCTTTTTCATTTATGCCAAATAAAAAAAAATGCATCAACGTTTAAAACTGAAAAGGAACTTTCAGATCGATAATCCATAAATCACAAGAATCATCATGCATAATTTTAAAATATAAACTCATTAATCATGATTTCAAATCATCATTACATTTTCATTAAGACATTAAGCATGGTTTAACATAATGTTGAATGATTCTTAAAGATATCTAAACTTCTTTAGTTTCAATTTGTGTGATTGAATTTATATTAGCATGCCCAAATATTTGTTCTTATATCAAAACCATACATCATGTTTAAACTCGAAAACCAAAGACAAGATTCATCACAAAAATCGTCATGCCTTCCATACAAAAGCCATGCATCGTCATCAAAAAGCAATATAGAAATCATAAAGATACTCATTATTGCTTCTTTAAAATATATATAGAATTAATAATTTTAGGTATATAAGCATTATATTTATATCTAACATTTTATTGCATTATCATAAAACATGCAATTGTCATGATCTTTTTCAAAATTACTAGAAAGATAAGCATGATCCTAAAACTTTTAACATTTTCATTACATCATTAAACATGCAATTTAAAAAAAAATTATATAATTTTTTAAAACTAAATTAAAAATAACTCATGAAGAACATCAAGTAATTTTAAAGTAAACTAAGGGGATGTTGATTACCTCGTTGTAGAAAGCCGTTAAAGTGTAGTTTTCCACCTCGCCTTTGTTGGTTTTCTCTTCGTCTTCGGATGAGCTTGATTCGTCCTAGAGTGCATCCTTCTTCTTGTGTTCATAGCAAGTAGTTACATTCTTTTTAAATTTATTTTTATTTTTTAATTTTTGTTTCATGAACTTTTTAAATTTTATAGTGAGAAGTTCAAGTTCACCATCACTTGAGCTTTCGCTCAAGTGGTCTTCTTTTGTTTTAAGTGCAAAATCCTTCCTATTTTTTGGAAGGTTGTTCTCAAGTTTATTTTGTTCTATACAATTCATTTCATAGGTCATTAAAGTTCCAATCAGTTCTTCAATGGAAAATGGTTCAAGTTCTTTAATTCTTGTATTACCGTTACATTAGAATCCCAATTTTTAGAAAGTGAACATAAAACTTTATTAACAAGTTCAAAATTCAAAAAACTTTTACCAAGTGCTTTTAAACTATTTACGATATTGGTAAAACGGGTGTACATATCAACAATAGTTTCGCTTAGTTTCATATAAAATAACTCGAAATCATACATCAAAAAATTAATTTTAGAGTCTTTAACTCTACTAGTGTCATCGTGTATGATTTCGAGTGCGTGCTAAATGTCAAAAGTCGTTTCGTAAGTAGAAACCCGATTGAATTCAGTTTTATCCAAAGTGCAAAATAGAGCGTTCATAGCTCTAGCATTTAAAGAAAAGATTTTCTTCTCCAAATCATTCCATTCTTTCATTGAAGTAAAAGACTTTTTAAAACTATTTTTGATAATATTCTATAAATTCAAATCCATAGAAAGCAAGAAAACTCTCATTCGAGTTTTTCAAAAAGTGTAGTCCGTCCTATTGAACATGAGAGAACGAATGATTGAAAAACCCTCTTGAAATCCAAAAAGAGTCATTTCTCTTAGGTGTTAAATCAAATGAGAAATAACAAGGCTCTGATACCAACTGTTAGGAATGAGTCGGTACTAAAAGGGGGGGGGGGGTGTGTGAATTGGTGTAGCGGATATAAGTGTCGGTTTAAAATATTTTTGTACGATAAAAACTGATTTCGACGAAAACCATTTCAGAGAGATGTTAACTTGAAAGCATTTTTGTAAGGTAGTGAAAGCAGTAGGCAAGTTAAGAAGTTTGCAATAAAGATAAATTGCTCAAATATAAATGCAAACCATTTTATAGTGGTTCAGTCGTCGTGACCTACATCTACTCCACCGATTCCTCTTCCGTCGAGGCAACTGGCATCCACTAATGATCTTCCTTAAATGGGTGAAGATCAACTACCCTTACAACTTAATTCTCCTTTTGACAGGTTCAGGAGAGAACATTTACAACCCCTTTTTACAAAACTTCCCTCACACTCTCCCTTAGAATGGTCTCTAAACTTTAGGAGGAGGGACACTATACTTTACAAGGGTTTTCAACTATAGAAACATAGAGTTTTTGTTCACTTTTCTTCCTACTCCATGTAAGAATAGTAGGGGTATTTATAGACCTCAAATGGCTTCAAAACATGGAGCCAAAATTCAAATCCCCAAAATTTCAAGGTACGAGCGGTACCACCGCTTGTAGCCTGACACTGGGCAGTACCACCACCCAGACTAGCGATACCACCACATGATAATCTTGGAGACTGAATCTGGGTGGTACCACCACCTGACTGGCAGTACCACCACCTGATACAGTCTTGGAGGCTATGCCACGTCGGTTCCATCTATTAGGTCACTGTTTGGGCCTTTTCACTTGGCCCAACACAACCCAAACTTGGCCCAATTGGCTCCTAATTGAGTTGGCCCAATTCTAACCCAATTATGTACTAACTATGAATTTTAAGATATTTACTAAGCTAAATAAGTCCATAAGTCTAGGTTTCTTCCGGCGAGCTTCCGGCGAACTTCTGATGATCTTTTGGCAATGTTCCAGTGGACTCCCGGCAAGCTCTTGGACTTTATGACGATATTCTTAGTGAGTTTCGACGAGCTTCTCTGACAAGCTCCTGTACTTCTCGGTTAATTTCGATAAACTTCCGACGAACTATCACGAACAAATTTTTAAACAAGATGTTTGATGTAATGCTTATGTATGTCCATGTCTTTTGGTATGTTCATATTTTGACTAGCATGTAGAGGGATAGCCGAAGGCTTAATAGTCCCATTTTAGTTCGGTCTGTAATGGATCATTTTACCCTTTGTTGTGTAACTATTCAGAGCTTGTAAAGTTTGTTTGTAATTTGCTTTGTCTATGAAGTGTTTTCGGAAATGTTTGCTTGTGGAACCCGAATGAGGCATTTTCTCTAACCCGTTCTCTCTTTTATGGGTCCTAAGGGACATGGGAGGCTTCGGGGAGGCTGACCTTTGCGGACAGACACGTAAGGGTGCCGCACGGCTTAGGCAAAACCAGCTAAGTCCGTGACATAAATGGTATCAGAGCGGGACAAGCACTCATAGAAACACTTAGCATGCAAATGTAGGGGACCTAGCGGGGCTGCGTTGAGGGCAATCAGCACATGCGCGACCGTTTGGGGGAAAACGGGCATAGAGATATAGGAAAAAGGAGTCGCTCGGAGGAGCGGGCATCTGAAATTGGCATTCAGAGGAATGGCCTGCTAGTCATAGATGCCCAGCAATCCAATCACGTGAGTGCTGGCACGTGTGACTTGATACAGAATCTTTTTGCTTATTATATTTTGGCATATATCACTTTATAACTATTGCATAAATGCATACATATATTGTGATGTCCTTGGATTTGTGCAATGGGAATCGGATCATGATGAGATCACGATAATGAGATCGATTCACCTTTAAACACATGTCCTAAATAATCCCAGTCATAGGTTACTCAAGAGGGACATCGTGATAACCGGACAGACTGGTGTGCTGTATACCCGTCCATATGATGGATGTAGTTGGTCTCATAGCTGCTCGTGTAGGTACACTAGGGATACAGTACAGGTGCTCATTGGAGAATGAGTTCACTGATTGATTCGCTTACGGAATGTTGGATGGTTGATGATGCTTTATTGTCAGACAGCGATTCCGTAGTCCTAGTGGTATATCTGGTCCTTAGACTTGAGACACCAAGGATGTCCTGTATGAGTGCTCCACTCTTTGATACCAGACTTATAGGTTTGGCTGTCCCAGATCTAGTACAGCTGGTCATTGGGAGTGGTAGTCGACCTTACGAGGGCTATTGAGTGTCGATAGAGGATCATCCACTCTCGACGTCATGAGAGGAATATCCCATGTGTTCTTGCTCAGACAAATCCCTGGCCAGGATCATTCGGGTTGAGAGAGAAAGAGTTCTCCAGGAGAATCCGATTAGAGTGAGACTCGAGTAGAAGCCGTATGGGTCTGACAACACCATGCTCGATATACGGTCTTTGGGATATTAGATGGATGAGGGACTATAGGTACACGGTAATTGAGGACAGACAGGTCCAATGGATTGGATTCCCCTGTATCATCTGGGGACTACGGCGTAGTGGCCTAGTACATCCGTAATCGATGAGTCGAGTGAATTATTACAAAGATAATAATTCACTGAGTTAGAAGGAGTTCTGACAGGTATGACTCACAACCAGCTCGATATTGGGCCTAGAGGGTCATACACATATGTTAGGCATTGCGATGAGTAGAGGTTCGGATATGAGATATCCGACGAAGCCCTTGTCTTATTGGATGCAGATCCAATACCCACTAGGGGAGGACCCATTAGGGTTTGACAAGGGACCTCTATAAATAGGAGGGATTCAGAGCCTCATAGGCTAGAGCCTTTGCTTGCCTTTCCTATTCTCCTCTCCCTCTCCACCTCAGAGCAGGCCTGGAGTTTTGAGGAGCGTCGTCGCAACCCTGCTGTGTGGATCACCGCTAGAGAGGAGGACGCTTGACCTCCTTCACCCTCTCCTAAGGATCTGCAAGGAAACAGGGATATACGATCTCCCTAGGTAACACAATATACTCTATACGTAGTTTTGAGTTTCGCGGATTTTACGCACCAATCTTTGCACGACGATGAACATCTTTTTGGGAATCGGGGATTTTGTTTTCTTGTTCTTCCGCTGCGCATGTGATGTCACCCCAAGATTTCCCAACATGGCCAACCCTTCGCGCAAGAGGCACCACGAGAACAGGCAAGCCTGGAAGAATGCAAAGTGCACAAAGGTTGGGATGGTTGAGTTTAAGCTATGGCTCAACGTTGACAACTATACTTGATGGTGCTCAAGGCAAGCGAGGCACTTGGTAAAGGATGAGACCATGTAAGATGGAATGAGTTGCTCAGTGACCGTAAGAGTTGTGCAAAGCTCACAGAGGTGAGGGGAATTGCTAACTCAAAGAATTCAGTACTCATACATGGGCTTGTATATGGACGATGGAATGTTCGCGGCCATCCCAAGGCGACCGAAACTGTTAGTCATAAGTGCCCAGCAAGCCAATCACGTGAGTGATGGCACGTGTGACTTGATACAGAATCTTTTTGCTTATTATATTTTGGCGTATATCACTTTATAACTATTGCATAAATGCATATATATTGTGATGTCCTTGGATTTGTGCAATGGGAATCGGATCGTGATGAGATCACGATAATGAGATCGATTCACCTTTAAACACATATCCTAAATAATCCCGGTCATAGGTTACACGAGAGGGACATCGTGATAACCGGATAGACTGGTGTGCTGTATACCCGTCCATATGATGGATGCAGCTGGTCTCATAGCTGCTCGTGTAGGGACACTAGGGATACAGTACAGGTGCTCATTGGAGAATGAGTTCACTGATTGATCCGCTTACGGAATGCTGGATGGTTGATGATGCCTTATTGTCAGACAACGATTCCGTAGTCCTAGTGGTGTATCTGGTTCTTAGACTTGAGACACCAAGGATGTCCTGTATGAGTGCTCCACTCTTTGATACCAGACTTATAGGTTTGGTTGTTCCCAGATCTAGTACAGCTGGTCATTGGGAGTGGTAGTCGACCTTACGAGGGCTATTGAGTGTCGATAGAGGATCATCCACTCTCGGTATCATGAGAGGAATATCCCATGTGTTCTTGCTCAGACAAATCCCTGGCCAGGGTCATTCGGGTTGAGAGAGAAAGAGTTCTCCGGGAGAATCCGATTAGAGCGAGACTCGAGTAGAAACCGTATGGGTCTGACAGCACCATGCTCAATATACGGTCTCTGGGATATTAGATGGATGAGGGACTATAGGTACATGGTAACTGAGGACAGACAGGTCCAATGGATTGGATTCCCCTGTATCGTCTGGGGACTACGGCGTAGTGGCCTAGTACTTCCGTAGTCGATGAGTCGAGTGAATTATTACAGAGATAATTATTCACTGAGTTAGAAGGAGTTCTGACAGGTATGACTCACGGCCAGCTCGATATTGGGCCTAGAGGGTCACACACATATGGTAGGCATTGCGATGAGTAGAGGTTCGGATATGAGATATCCGACGGAGCCCTTGTCTTATTGGATGCAGATCCAATACCCACTAGGGAAAGGACCCATTAGGGTTTTGACACGGGATCTCTATAAATAGGAGGGATTCACAGCCTCATAGGCTAGAGTCTTTGCTTGCCCTTCCTATTCTCCTCTCCCTCTCCACCTCAGAGTAGGCCTGGAGTTTTGAGGAGCGTCGTCGCAACCCTGCTGTGTGGATCACCGCTAGAGAGGAGGACGCTTGACCTCCTTCACCCTCTCCTAAGGATCTGCAAGGAAACAGGGATATACGATCTCCCTAGGTAACACAATCTCTATACGCAGTTTTGTGTTTTTGCGGATTTTGCGCACCAATCTTCGCACGACGATGAACATCTTTTTGGGAATCGGGGATTTTTGTTTTCTTGTTCTTCCGCTGCGCATATGATGTCGCCCCCCCTATGATTTCCCAACAGTGGTATCAGAGCCAGGTTGTTCGTGCGAATGATTGGTTTTTGAACTGCGTGTGTTGTGTTTAGGAAGAATATTGACGTCAAAATCGTTGACGCAAAAGCAAGGAAGGGCAGCAACAGTTGCTGCCCTCGATCTGCATGCCTGCAACCAGCCGCAGCCGCAGCCAGGCAGCACAGCGCCGGCGCATGCGCAAGCGCTGTGCCTGCAGCAGCCGGCCGGCGGTCTGCTTGCAGCAGGCTTGCGGCCGGCGGGGCTGGCAGCCCGCTCGGTAGAAGCGCCTGCGGCCACTGAGCCCGCGGGCAGAGGCGCCGCGGGGCAGCAGTGCGGGCTGAGGCACCGCAGGGCAGCGGCGCCTGTGGCCACTGCTCCCACGGGCAAAAACCCCGCAGGGGCGGCCGCCAGCGAGGCAGCACCACCTACGGGCGCTGACTCGCGGGCAGAACCGCCCGCGAAGGCGGCGGCGCCCGCGGGGGCGCCCACCTGCAGCGGCAGCGACCCCAGCGGGCGTGCCGCCTGCAGGCGAGGGCAATGCCCTCGCCTCGCCGCACAGGCCGCCGCCAGCAGGGTGGCGGCGGCGGCGGCGCAGCAGCGAAAAGGGGAAAGGGTATTAGGGTTTTCTGCGCAAAAGATAGTTTTGCCCCTCGGAATTTGAGAAATTCCAGTTTCTGTCTTTTGTCCAAATTACGAAAATACCCTTAGGAATTGAGAAATTCCCTATATATCCCTGATTTCAGAAAATATTAATTAATTAAAAGGTTTAGTTGATTATTATTTTTATTATTATCTAGTAGTCCTACATGATGATGATTATTTATACATGTGATGTATGATGAGTGGACGGATGATCATGGACCGTGTGATGTGTGTACTTGTGATTATTATTATTGAGGTCTGCGAACCTCCATTATATTTCTCGTTTATTGTCGGGCCTGCGTGCCTATGATTAAGTTGTAATCACATGAGGAGGCGCAGCGGGAGCGTGGAAGCCATAGCGGGACCCACGAGACGGACGATCGTGATGCATGGAGATGCATCAAGATGTCGACGGAACCGACGAGGACGAGATGGACGATCACAAGGCATGGAGATGCACCATTGCACACATAGATCTTGATGTGAGTGATTAGGCCTACTGGCTCGGGCCTAATCATATTAGGTTGTGGTCCATGATCATCTGGTGTGATTGCTTATACACATACTAGATATGTATATATATTTGCATGCGATGTAGATATATATTAAATATGTATATGTGTGACATGTCATATTAGGAGACCAAATCATAGAAACATCTCTCGATAATATTAAGTCGGTAAACGTGAGGCAATTAGATTGACCCACGTGGCCTTCCATCGTTATGAGTAGGAACCGAATCCCGGTGTAGGTTGAGTTGGTCGAGTCCCTCGAGACTCACCTATATCGCGATTCGCTATCTTGCTTACGACATAGAGATGTCACCGGTGACCTGAGGGCATGATATGCTTGGTCGAGTCCCTCGAGGGTATATCATCAAATCAGACTCATCTTGTAACGATGGTGTTGACTTAACCGAGCATCATGGTTGGTCGAGTCCCTCGAGGCCATGGTGATTCGGAGGCCGAACAGGACGGGAATCACAAGGAGTTGTGATCGGCAAGAGTTGTCTACCTTTTAGGCTTAGTGTGATTGGTCGAGTCCCTCGAGGTTACACTAAGACGCTGATTGGATCCTGATCCCCACTAGAAGTCTGCCGGAGACTTCCGTTTCACGTGCTGAGGGTGTCGCGTGACTCGTTAGTAAAATAGTGGGAGCATATTAAGATAGAAGTCCATATCTTGATAGTTTATTTCTTGCAAAATCTGCATGTTATTCATTTTTGCTACATCTTTATTTTCAGAAAATGTCGCTTTCAAATCCCTTACGTGGCATACTTGATGTCAACCGCCTCACTGGTCCAAATTATACGGATTGGCTCCGTAACTTGAGAATTGTTCTCACAGCGGAGAAAATCGTGTACGTCCTTGATACAGTGATGCCTACGCCCGAAGAAGGGGCAAGCGAGGATGAGATCGCTCGCTACGTGAAGTACATTGATGACTCCACTCTTGCTCAGTGCTATATGTTGGGCTCTATGACTCCAGAGTTACAGAGACAACATGAAAAGATGGATGCCAGATCCATTCTCCTACATGTCCGTAAATTGTTTGAGGAACAGGGAAGGACTCAACGATATGAGATATCCAAGAGCCTTTTCCGCGCTAGGATGACTGAGGGGACACCGGTTCAGAACCATGTCCTAAAGATGATTGAGTGGATAGAGAAACTCACAGGTCTAGGAATGGTCCTAGAGGATAACTTGTGTGTGGACATTGTGCTTCAGTCCCTACCAGATTCCTTTTCACAGTTCATAATGAACTTTAATATGAACAAGCTTGAGGTGACTCTCCCAGAGCTCCTCAATATGTTGAGGGAGGCAGAGAGTACTATTAAGAAAGAGAAGCCAGTTCTCTACACTGGTGAGACCAGAAAGAAAAGGAAAGCAGAAAGGTCCCTTAAGAAGGGAAAGGGCAAGGGCAAACAAGGTAAAGCAAAGGTTGCTAAGAAAGACCCAACAAAGGACAAAGGCCAGTGCTTCCACTGTGGTAAAGATGGGCACTGGAAGAGAAACTGCAAAGAGTACCTTGCAGAAAGGGCGAAACAAAAGCTTGATGAAGCTTCAGGTACATTCATGATCAGTCTCCATTTGTCAGACTCTTATGATAACACATGGGTATTAGATACCGGTAGTGCTTATCATATATGTAATTCGTTGCAGGTTCTGGCAAGGCCTAGGAGACTAGAGAGAGGCGAGATGGACCTCAAGATGGGTAATGGAGCAAAAGTTGCTGTATTAGCTGTTGGCGAGGTCGCCCTACATCTGCCTAGTGGAGCTTTTATTGCATTAGATGCATGTTATTTTGTTCCTTCTATTATCAAAAACATTATCTCCATTTCATGTTTAACAGTTAGTGGATATAAATTTGTTTTTGAGAACAATGGTTGTTCGATATTATTAGATGATAAGATCATCACGAAAGGAACATTGCATAATGGTTTATTTATGTTAGACACCACTCCACATATCATGAATATAAATGTGTCCAAAAGGAAACGAGATGAGTTGAACAGTGCATACCTGTGGCATTGTAGGCTAGGCCACATCCATGAAAGAAGGATTCAAAAGTTACTAAATGATGGATATCTAGATCCATTCGACTATGTGTCATATGCAACTTGTGAGCCTTGCATTCGTGGAAAACTGACCAACTCTCCATTTAGTGGAACTGGAGAGAGAGCCACTGAGTTGTTGGAACTCATACATAGTGATGTATGTGGACCCATGTCAACTCATGCCATTGGAGGTTACTCCTACTTCATTACATTTACTGATGATTTCTCAAGGTATGGATATGTGTACTTAATGAAGTACAAGTCCGAGGCCTTTGAGAAATTCAGAGAGTATAAGAATGAGGTGGAGAACCAGACTGGAAAGAGTATCAAAACTCTTCGATCAGATCGAGGAGGTGAGTACTTAAGTACAGAGTTTACTCACTTCCTCAAGGACCATGGGATATTATCCCAATGGACACCTCCTTATACACCTCAGCTCAATGGTGTCTCTGAAAGGAGAAATCGTACATTATTAGATATGGTACGGTCCATGATGAGTTTCGCTGACCTACCCATCTCATTCTGGGGATATGCCCTAGAAACCGCAGCTTACCTTCTGAACAGAGTTCCAACTAAGTCGGTGGTGTCTACACCATATGAGATATGGAAAGGGAAGAAGCCTGATCTTAAAGTAGTTAAGATTTGGGGCTGCTCTGCCCATGTTAAAAGACACAACCCCGATAAGTTAGAATCAAGGACAGGGCGATGTAAATTTGTGGGATACCCCAAGGAAACTTGTGGGTATTATTTCTATCATCTCGAGGACCAAAAGGTCTTTGTAGCTAAGAGAGCAGTGTTCCTTGAGAAGGAACACATTCTTGGCGGAGACAGTGGGAGAATGATAGAGTTGAGCGAAGTTAGGGAACCAAGCTCAAGCACCACTCTACAGCCCGAGTCTGTTCAGGTATCTAATACACAAGTTTCAACTTTACGCAGGTCTGATAGAGTATCCCATCCTCCTGAGAGATATGTGGGACATATTAGAGCAGAGGATGTAGAGGATATTGATCCTCAGACCTACGAGGAGGCTATTATGAGTATAGACTCCGGGAAGTGGAAAGAAGCCATGAATTCTGAGATGGATTCTATGTACTCCAATAAGGTTTGGAACCTAGTTGATGCACCCGAAGGTATTGTACCCATCGGTTGCAAGTGGATCTTTAAGAAAAAGATCGGAGTAGATGGAAAGTAGAGACCTATAAAGCAAGGCTAGTGGCTAAGGGGTATCGTCAAAGGCAAGGTGTTGACTACGACGAAACTTTCTCACCCGTAGCAATGCTAAAATCCATCAGAATTCTATTGGCTATTGCAGCACACTATGATTATGAGATCTGGCAGATGGATGTGAAAACCGCATTCCTCAACGGGAACCTGGAGGAGGAGGTGTATATGATGCAACCTGAGGGATTCGTGTCCAAGAACTGCCCAGATAAGGTGTGTAGGTTGCTTAGATCCATTTATGGACTAAAGCAAGCTTCCCGAAGTTGGAACATAAGATTTGATGAGGCAATCAGATCTTATGACTTCGTTAAGAACGAAGATGAGCCTTGTGTATACAGAAAGGTAAGTGGGAGCGCTATTAGCTTTTTGGTGTTATATGTGGATGACATCCTCATCATTGGGAATGACATAGGAATGCTATCCACAATAAAGGCTTGGTTATCTAGACACTTCTCCATGAAGGACTTAGGAGAAGCATCTTATATCTTGGGGATTAGAATCTATAGAGATAGATCCAAAAGGATGCTTGGCTTGTCCCAGTCCAGGTACATAGAAACTATTGTCAAAAGGTTTGGCATGGAAAATTCCAAAAGAGGTCTCATACCGATGAGACATGGGATATCGCTTTCTACGAGTATGTCCCCAAAGACTCCAGAAGAAAGGGCGAACATGGATATGATACCTTATGCCTCAGCAATAGGATCTATCATGTATGTCATGCTATGTACTAGGCCTGATATAGCGCATGCTCTGAGTGTCACGAGCAGGTATCAGGCGGATCCAGGCTTGGAGCACTGGAAAGCAGTAAAGTGTATCCTTAAGTACTTGAGAAGGACTAAGGATCTTTTACTAGTATATGGAGGTAATAGCCTTAAGGTTGAAGGCTACACTGACTCAAGTTTTCAGTCTGATGTCGATGATAGCAAGTCGAATTCAGGGTATGTGTACATCTTGAATGGAGGAGCAGTGTGCTGGAAGAGTTCCAAGCAAGATACCACTGCTGACTCGACCATAGAGGCGGAGTACATTGCTGCATCAGATGCAGCAAAGGAGGGAGTCTGGTTGAAGAAGTTCATCACAGATTTGGGAGTCGTGCGGATAGTGAGGAGCCGATTTCCCTATATTGCGACAACAACGGGGCAATTGCTTAAGCGAAGGAACCTAGGTCTCATTAGAAATCTAAGCATGTTCTGAGGAGGTTCCACCTTATCAGAGAGATCGTGACCCGAGGAGATGTAGCAGTGGAAAGAGTTCCATCCGAAGATAACATTGCAGATCCACTAACAAAGCCATTGTCTCAGATTGTCTTTGAGCGTCACAGGGGTCTGATGGGGATCAGACACATAGGTGATTGGCTTTAGGTCAAGTGGGAGATTGCTAGTCATAAGTGCCCAGCAAGCCAATCACGTGAGTGATGGCACGTGTGACTTGATACAGAATCTTTTTGCTTATTATATTTTAGCGTATATCACTTTATAACTATTGCATAAATGCATATATATTGTGATGTCCTTGGATTTGTGCAATGGGAATCGGATCGTGATGAGATCACGATAATGAGATCGATTCACCTTTAAACACATATCCTAAATAATCCCGGTCATAGGTTACTCGAGAGGGACATCGTGATAACCGGATAGACTGGTGTGCTGTATACCTGTCCATATGATGGATGCAGCTGGTCTCATAGCTGCTCGTGTAGGGACACTAGGGATACAGTACAGGTGCTCATTGGAGAATGAGTTCACTGATTGATCCGCTTACGGAATGCTGGATGGTTGATGATGCCTTATTGTTAGACAACGATTCCGTAGTCCTAGTGGTGTATCTGGTTCTTAGACTTGAGACACCAAGGATGTCCTGTATGAGTGCTCCACTCTTTGATACCAGACTTATAGGTTTGGCTGTTCCCAGATCTAGTACAACTGGTCATTGGGAGTGGTAGTCGACCTTACGAGGGCTATTGAGTGTCGATAGAGGATCATCCACTCTCGGTATCATGAGAGGAATATCCCATGTGTTCTTGCTCAGACAAATCCCTGGCCAGGGTCATTCGGGTTGAGAGAGAAAGAGTTCTCCGGGAGAATCCGATTAGAGCGAGACTCGAGTAGAAACCGTATGGGTTTGACAGCACCATGCTCAATATACGGTCTCTGGGATATTAGATGGATGAGGGACTATAGGTACATGGTAACTGAGGACAGACAGGTCCAATGGATTGGATTCCCCTGTATCATCTGGGGACTACGGCGTAGTGGCCTAGTACTTCCGTAGTCGATGAGTCGAGTGAATTATTACAGAGATAATTATTCACTGAGTTAGAAGGAGTTCTGACAAGTATGACTCACGGCCAGCTCGATATTGGGCCTAGAGGGTCACACACATATGGTAGGCATTGCGATGAGTAGAGGTTCGGATATGAGATATCCGACGGAGCCCTTGTCTTATTGGATGCAGATCCAATACCCACTAGGGAAAGGACCCATTAGGGTTTTGACACGGGATCTCTATAAATAGGAGGGATTCACAGCCTCATAGGCTAGAGTCTTTGCTTGCCCTTCCTATTCTCCTCTCCCTCTCCACCTCAGAGTAGGCCTGGAGTTTTGAGGAGCGTCGTCGCAACCCTGCTGTGTGGATCACCGCTAGAGAGGAGGACGCTTGACCTCCTTCACCCTCTCCTAAGGATCTGCAAGGAAACAGGGATATACGATCTCCCTAGGTAACACAATCTCTATACGCAGTTTTGTGTTTTTGCGGATTTTGCGCACCAATCTTCGCACGACGATGAACATCTTTTTGGGAATCGGGGATTTTTGTTTTCTTGTTCTTCCGCTGCGCATATGATGTCGCCCCCCCTATGATTTCCCAACAGAAACTCGGTGCCATGGAGCATTGAAACTTTCTCTTCGGCATGTGAAGGATACATACATATGAGGCTGAAGGGTGCAACTAGTTCAGCATATTGCTAGGCCTTGAGGGGGCAGCGGGGCTGTATTGACGTGGAGTCACAATCTAGCAAGTGCGTTTGCAAGAGGCAGAACAATGCATAGTTTGTTCAGTAGATCGGAGTAGTCTAAGGGGATGGTGGTCTCCGAAACGAAGAGAGATGTTGCTCCAATGGGATAGTTATCCAGGAGGGATAAGTCTCAGCTCTCCAAAGGGAAAATCATGTGGGACGGACCTCACAAGTTGAGGAGGAGTACCTCAACAAATAACAACTCCACGAAGCTCAACGGACTGAGCAAGTAGCGAGGAGTCGTCGCATGATCTCGCTCGAGAGAATGCATTGGTAGATGCATTGTGAGATCAAGTGGGGGAGCGACCCAAAGCAACTCAAATGAAGGCACACTTGGAGTCAATATGGAGATCGGACTCAAGGGAGGGCTGACCCGTGGAATGGTGGGTGCGAGGGCCACCATCGACTCAATGCAAAAACGAGGAGCGGAGCAACTTGGGTGTAACTTGGTGAAGTACCCAAGTCGCATGAAGGGAGCCAGCATAGAAGTTGGAACATGGAGCAGAGGCACAATGCTTTCCTTAAACAGAGGTCAAGGACATGAACTCTTGTAGAGGCAAGAGTAGGATCATGTTGTTCCATGGGTCCTTCATTCTAACGGAGTGGACTCATCTTGCATGGTACTAAAGACAAAGGGAGCTTCTAGGCACATGCACCTTATCTCGGAAAAGCATTTGATGGAGGAACTAAGGCGACTCAATTTGCGGAGGCAAAGTTGGGTTCGGAAGGCCTTAGCACGGGGCAAGAGGACGCAGAGGCGGGTACTCTTGAAGAATATGCCACAATGTTGCCATTCAAGTTGCCATGAAGGAAGCGGTGCGCAACGAAGATTGTGCTGGTAGGAGTAGAGGCCTAGGATACAGACAATGGTGCACTAATTGCAGCGAAGTTGGGGGACTTCGGGAGCTACTAGGCGACGGACTATCCTAGAGCGGTGCTTCATCTAGGTGTGACCCAAGAGTGGGTGGATGAAGGTCGATTGCCAAAGGATCGAACAAAATCGAAGGTGGAAGAGACCCTGCGATGTATTGGCAGAGGCCACACATGAAGGGTTCACAATTCGAGTTCATCTCACAAGGATCAGAATGCAATAGAGATGTCACCAAGAGGCGACATGGTGCAGCGGATCATGGTGGAATAGTTCATGGCAATGTGATACACACAACATAGTCCCATGAGGGATTAGATCATACAAAGGCATGATCGGGAGCTACTAGAAGCTCCACTTCGGTGAACAACACGATGGCAAGAAGGGCTATGAATTCAAGGAGTGAAGGCTATGGTACCGCAGAGGCGGGTCTTCCGTGCATGCATCGAATTTTGCATCGGATGAAAGCCTTGGTCATTAGCATATGGGGGCTGTGTTCCACTAAGGGAAAAGTTTGAATGCAAGTATCAGTAAGTCCCATGGGAGGGACTTGATCATACAGAGGTATGATCGAAGTAGTTGGAGAGTTGGACTGCTCTAGAGCTCATATTCGCTTAAGGGTGCCCGACAAGTCAAAGGACAAAGTCGAGTAAGCGAACGTTGCTACCAAGGAAGCTAAGGAGAACGGAATCGGTGCAAACCCTACAATGTGATGGCAGAGGCCATGCATGGGAGTTGCAGTCTGTCTTTCCATTGACCAAAGGGAGCTGCTTGGATAACACAGAGGTGTTGAAGCAAGGGGTCGAAAGGGGCAAGGAAGCGACGACGAGTCCAGAGGGACTTAGCTACCCAAAATCAAGCATCAGTTAGAATAGAGGTGAACTCAGAGGAGTGCCACGGTGACATATCTACTGATCCTGAAGAAAAGGATGCAGATGCGAGGCGACGGATAGTAGGGCCATGGGCATGGCAGCGCTATGGTACCGCAGAGGCGGGACTTTCATGAAAGGCATTGATCCCTTGCTCTCATGGAGGGAGAGCGCTTGGTCGTAAAAGGGGCCGAGGAGGTAGAGCATGCAGAGGCAAATCTCCAAGTACCGAGACAAGGCTGCAGGGCCGAGGCCAAGGAACTTCATAAGATCGATGTCAACGAGCTTCTCATCAAGATAGCCGAAAGTAGAGGACTTCGGGTCATGTAAGAGTGCACGACCAAGGAACGAAGTAGGCAATACGCAGTGCTATACCTTTGCTACTCAGGGGAGTAGGCAGCAGGGTTGATGGAGAAGATGGTACAATCCCAGAGACGACCAAATCTATTAGAGAATTACTCCAAGTTGGGGTGAAAACTTCTTGCATTCCAAAAGTTCGATGGCATTGAGAAGGTGAATCACAGTAGCTAACTCAACGCAAGGAGTGCAAACACTTCATGTGCTTCAGAAGTGTGAGCAAAGAGTAGGCAAAGGCCAATAACCAGCTCGATGCATGGAGTACAACCTCGAGGAGGCGAGCGAAGTCAAGTAACCTTTGCCTTCTCAATCCTTAAGAGAATGGGTGAAACCGAGTACCCCAATTCTTTTATCTATCCAGCAGAGGAGCTCTACACAAGTTCAAAGACTCTTCAAAGATAATGAAAGACAATAGTTATCAAATCCTCACCAACGGTGATCAGTGCTACTGAGAGTAGATTGTCCGCTTCATTTCCCAATGAAATTCCAATCGAAAGCGGAAGTGATGCGAACCTACTTGGAAGTGACAACTAAGTGAAAAAAGAGTCAATGGGCAAATTTTGTGGAGGAAGGACCCAAAACTTCAGAAGTTTGCGAGACGATGCTCGTTAAAAGCTCCAACAAGAATTCACCCAGTTCAAACAACATGAGGCATTTGAGAGACTAGCGCAGTAAGGATGGTTTTTTTCTTCATTTGGAGGATCCGCATGAATCAACAAGGATCAACGCAACTCAGCCAACCCCACACCAGAGTCAGAGTCATTGGTGAGTTGAAGCAGCATGGCAGATCAAAGGTTTGACTACTCAAAAACAGCAGCGGAGAGCAGTTGGGAGCCAAGAGGCGCATTGTAGCTAGAGCAGAAGATTGAAGACTCAGCAAAGGCGAGGAGTTGTTGTGTCGACAAAGGCTTCAACGAGGACGTTGAAGGAATAAGTGGGGGAGAATGTCATGGACAAACTTCTAAACAAGATGTTTGATGTAATGCTTATGTATGTCCGTATCTTTTGGTATGTTCATACTTTGACTAGCATGTAGAGGGATAGCCGAAGGCTTAATAGTCCCATTTTAATTTGGTCTGTAATGGACCATTTTACCCTTTGTTGTGTAACTATTCAGAGCTTGTAAAGTTTGTTTATAATTTGCTTTGTCTATGAAGTATTTTCAGAAATGTTTACTTGTGGATCCCGAATGAGGTATTTTCTCTAACCCGTTCTCTCTTTTGTGGGTCCTAAGGGATATGGGAGGCTTCGGTGAGGCTGACCTTTGTGGACGGACACGTAAGGGTGCCGCATGACTTAGGCAAAACCAGCTAAGTCCGTGACAGAATGTCCGGAATTTCGACGAACTCTCGAACTCCCAACGAAATCTCATTTTTAACTCCGGGACTTCATTTTGCTTTATGCCTTGATCACTATCATAGTTAATCCTACACAAATAAAACCTACTTCGATCTAGACAATTATTACAAAGCTTGAATCATGTTGTTCGGCATATCATTGGTTCATCGACGCTTCATTGGATTCTTCGATGCATCGTCCTCTCTTATGGCCTATTGCCCAATCGGCCAATTGACCTACATAACTCCGATTTCCTTGGTACAATTTCCGCTCTTCTTGGCTCGATGCCCGAACTCATCGCCCGAAGCCTTCTGTCGATACGTCAACCGATCCTTTGGCTCAACGTCCAATCTTCTGACGTGTTTCACTCCGGCCCAACAAGATTCTTCCTGCTTTAATTATCTCTCCCTGATCGAAGCTTCTTGCGTCACTAAAAATGCAGATCAAACTATCATAAACACTATTAATTGGTTTTATCATTAAAATCTAAGATTCAATAGTATCTTACTTGGAACTCTTCCAGCACATTACTCCTCCATTTAAGGTGTACACATACCCCGAATTCAACTTGCTATCATCGACATGGGACTGAAAACTCGAGTCTGTGTAGCCTTCAACCTTAAGGCTACTACCTCTATATACTAGTAAAAAATCTTTAGTCCTTCTCAAGTACTTAAGGATACACTTTACTGCTTTCTAGTGCTTCAAACTTGGATCTGCCTGATACCTGCTCATGACACTCAAAGCATATGCTATATCAAGCCTGGTACAAAGCATGACATACATGATAGACCCTATTGCTGAGGCAGAGGGTATCCTATCTATGTTTGCCCTTTCTTCAGGAGTCTTTGGGGACATACTCCTAGAAAGCGATATCTCATGTCTCATCGGTATGAGACCTCTCTTGGAATTTTTCATGCCAAATCTTTTGACAATGGTGTCTATATACCTGGACTGGGACAAGCCAAGCATCCTCTTAGATCTATCTCTATAGATCTGAATCTCTAAGATATAGGATGTTTTCCCTAAGTCCTTCATGAAGAAGTGTCTAGATGTTAGAACCCTTGCAGATTCTAAACTTGGGGTTGATCTCTTTAGGGGATCGGCCTCCTTGGAACTATATAGGGGCTCCTCCCTCCAAGTTGCTGCTCAAAGGCTACAGAAAAGATTCATCTATTGCTTATGAAAAGAGAAGGAATACATGGTTATTTATAGGGCTTCTAAACCCTAACTCCTAATAGGACTCCTACTTAAGACTCTTACTTCTAACCAACTCCTAATATGACTCATACTCAAGACTCCTATTCCCTTACAACTCCTAATTCTTCTCTAAGAAAAAACCTCCTAACAGAATGTCCCTTTCAATTAGGACTCTCCTAGTTAGAGTCCTAACAGAGTGTCCCTTTCAATTAGGACTCTCCTAGTTAGAGTTCTAACAGAGTGTCCCTCTCAATTAGGACTCTCCTAACTAGAGTCCTAACAGACCCGCCCTCTTCAAATCAACCTTGTCCTCAAGGCTGAGATTCCATGAACTCAGGGAATCGGGTCTTCAGCTCCTCATATGGTTCCCATGTGGCGTCTTCAAGTGGTAGATTATTCCAATGCACTAGTACTTCAGTAGAGGGATGTCGGCGACGCATCACGATCCTGCGATCGAGGATGACCTGTGGTTGGGCTTGAATATCTCCATCCTCAGTTGTGTTGGGCAGTTGGATCTGGGGTGACTCGTGTTCTCCCAACTTGGGCTTTAGGCATGATACGTGGAAGACAGGGTGAATTTTGGCATCTTCAAGTAATTTAAGTCTGTATGCCACGGCTCCAATACGCTCTGTGATCTGATAGGGCCCATAAAAATATGGGGATAGCTTCATGGAGGCTCGAGTGTTGATAGAGAGTTGCTTGTATGGTTGTAGGCGAAGATAAACCCAATCTCCCACTGAAAATTCTCTTTCACTTCGTCGTGTGTCGGCTTGCTGCTTCATTCTGGCTTGAGCGGTAGAGAGATTATCTTTTAACAGTTGTAAGAGTTTATCCCTATCAATCAATTCTTGGTCAACCTGATCTACCTTGGCTGAGCCAATTACATACTTTGGAATCACAAGTGCTGGTCGACCATACAATGCTTCATAAGGGGCACATTTTGTAGATGAATGATATGTAGTATTATACCACCATTCGGCCTAAGGAAGCCATTTTGCCCACTCTTTTGGTTGGTCGCTAGCGAAACACTGGAGGTACGTCTCTAAGCACCTATTTACCACCTCTGTTTGGCCGTCAGTTTGTGGATGATATGCTGTCCTCATCTTGAGTTTGGTGCCTTGTAACTGAAATAACTCGGTCCAAAATTTACTAGTGAAGATCCTGTCACGATCACTTACGATGGACCTTGGCATCCCATGCAGTTTAACAATATTTTCTATGAAAATCTGAGCAATACTAGCAGTAGTGTAGGGATTTCTCACAGCACAAAAATGAGCATATTTCGTAAGTCGATCAACCACCACGAGAATCGTGCTTTTACCTTTGGAAGATGGCAGCCCTTCAATGAAGTCCATGGAGATGTCAGTCCACACTAAGTCTGGTATGGGTAGTGGTTGTAGCTTCCCTGGATTTGCCACAGTTTCACCCTTGTGCTGTTGACATACATCACATTGTGCCACATATTCAGCAATAATTTTTTTCATCCCTCTCCACATATTCAGCAATGAAGTCCATGGAATCCAGAGTGCCCTGCTGAAGGTATAGAGTGCATTTCATGCAAGATGATTGCGATGCAAGGGGAGTCAGGTATAAGCACAATGAGACCTTTGTAGCGTAAATCCCTCGAATCCCAGGTGTAGTGGGCTATTGCACTTGGATCCTCCTCCAATTTTTTTATGATCTTGCTGATCTCTGGATCCTTCTTCCATTCTTCCCTAATGTCCTCGAGGAGACCGGTGGTAGGAAGGGAGATGGCTGAAACCTTAGCTTGTTCAGGTAGCCGTGAGAGTGCATCTACAACAACGTTTTCTTTCCCCTTTTTGTAAATAATTTCATAATCAAATCCAAGAAGTTTGGTTACCCATTTTTGCTGCTCAGGGGATGATATCTTTTGCTCCAAAAAGTACTTGAGGCTTTTATGGTCAGTTTTAATTTGAAATCGCCGGCCGATCAGGTAGGGTCTCCACCTCGTTACTGCGTGTACAATGGCAAGCATCTCCTTATCATATACTGACATATTTTGATGGGAGGGAGATAATGCCTTGCTAGTGTATGCGAGTGGTCGACCATTTTACATGAGAACGGCTCCAATTCCGATTCCAGATGCGTCGGCCTCAATGATGAAGGGTCTATTGAAATCTGGTAGCGCAAGCACTGGCGTCGTTGTCATGGCTGCTTTAAGTTTGTCGAAGGCAGCAGAGGCTTTGTCCGACCATTGGAAAGCATCTTTTTTCAGTAAAGAAGTGAGTGGTGCACTGATCTTCCCATAGTCCTTAACAAATTTTCGGTAGTAGCCCGTTAGTCCAAGGAACCCTCGCAGTAATTTCACGTTTGTAGGTTTCGGCCAGCCTTGCATTGCCTCAATTTTTGTTGGGTCTACTGCCACTTCTTCTGATATTATATGCCCAAGGTACTCTACTTTTTGTTGGAGAAAGCTGCACTTTGGTTGCTTAACAAAAAGAGTATTCTCCCGAAGGATCGTCAAAACAATCCGTAAATGCTGAAAGTGAGTCTTAAGAGAAGGGCTGTAAACGAGAATATCATCGAAAAATACCAGCACAAATTTACGAAGAAAGCTCCAAAATATATCATTCATGAGACTTTAAAAGGTTGAAGGAGCATTAGTGAGTCTAAAAGGCATTACCAAGAATTCATAATGGCCATCATGTGTGCGAAATGCAGTTTTTGGAATGTCATCGTTATATACCCGAATTTGGTGGTAACCGGATCGGAGGTCCAACTTCGTGAAGACTCGAGCTCCTTTCAATTCATCAAGAAGTTCATCCACCACTGGTATTGGGTATTTGTCCTTGACGGTGATGCCATTTAAAGCTCGGTAGTCGATGCACATCCGCCAAGTTCCGTCCTTCTTGCGTACAAGTAGCACCGGTGAGGAATAGGGGCTGCAACTTGGTCGAATCACCCCTGTTTCAAGCATCTCCTTTATGATCTTTTCAATTTCATCTTTCTGGAGGTGAGGATATCGGTATGGTCAAGTGTTCGCTGGTGGCTTGCCCGGAAGGATTGGAATTCGATGGTCATGTTGCCGAGAAGGAGGAAGACCGCGCGGTTCAGCAAATATGTCGGCAAATTCAGTAAGCAATTGGGCAAGATTTTGATCTTCAAATTCTATTTTCTTCCCCTCTGGTTGCTGCTGGAGGTGCATCAAAAAGGCACCATTTACCTTGTGTAAAACTTTCTCCATTCGTTGGGTCGAAACAGTGGTAACGTTGCTTCCGCGCTTCCCGCGTAGGATGATTTGTTTGCCCTTACAGTAGAATTTCATAATTAATTTAGAAAAGTTCCAAGAGACATCACCTAGTGTAATCAGCCATTCTATACCAAGCACTGCCTCATAGTCATCGATTGGTAGGAGGAAGAAATCGGTGATAATTTCTTGGTCTTACAGTAATAATTTCACCTGCGGGCATCTTTGGTCGCACTTTAGGATTCTACCGTCGGCAACCTTTACATCGAACTTGCTGCAACCTTCAATATGTAGTGCCATCCGAGCAGCAACCTTACTATTCAGGAAGTTATTAGTGCTACCCGTGTCGATGAGAACAGTGATCGGCTATTGTTTGAGAAGGCCTCCAACTTTCATCGTTTGCGGATTTGAATAGCCGGCTAGTGCGTGTACCGTAATGTCGGTTGGCTGTGGCTCTTCTTCCATATCTTCTTCTTCATGTTCAAGGCTCTCTTCTAGATGTTCAATGACCTCTTCTTCTACTGGTTCAATCATAAGAAGTCTACCTTTTTTACAGCGATGCTCGCGGCTCCACGGCTCGTCGCAATGCCAACATAACCCCTTCGCAGATCACTCCCGAAGTTCTTCTCTTGTTAACCTTTTCGGTGCAGGGACTCGGTTGATAGTAGGGGGGGCTGAGGGCTTTAGTATTGTAGGTCGTGGAGTGATCCTTGTCCTCCGAACTTCATGGTTCAATCGCTCCTCTTGAAGTCGTGCGAAAGAGATGGCTACCATAAGCGTGTATGGTTGTCGCGCCTTAACTTCTCCCCGGATCTCCGGCTTTAAGCCCTCAATAAAAGTTCCCAATAACTGTTTTTCAGACCAATCACGAGTTTGATTAGATAACCTTTCAAACCTGGTTTGGTACTCCTGAATGGTGGAGGTTTGTCGGATCTTTGCTAGTTGTCCGTCAATGTTCTCGTAATAAGTTGGTCCGAAGCGGATCAGTAGTCCTTCTTTGAATTGTCGCCATGAAAGGGCTCTATAAGTGTGTTCAAACTAGTCAAACCATTGTATGGCATCCCCTTCAAGATGTATAGCTATAATTTCCACCATGGATGCATCCGCAGTTTTATGGTACCGAAAATATCGCTCAGCGCACGAGATCCAACCAATTGGGTCTCCTTCTTCCCATCTAGGGAAGTCCACTCTCATGCACGAATAGTTGGGGTCGGTCATAGAGCCTCCCCTCTCTTGGAAGTCATCTCTTTGGGCATGATGTGATTGGTTAGAGCTCTCTCCTTGATGTGATTTCTTCGGGCTTGGTGGTCGGCCCAAACTGAATTCGGTAAGGAGAGTCCGAATCTTATCCTCCATTCGTGCCTCAAAGGCTTCAAATTTAGCATTGATTGCCTCCTCAGATGCCATAGTATATGACTCCAAATCTGTGATGTTAAGATCTCTCTTTTGTTGACGAGTTAAAGGCATATATAGGTTTGATAGAAATCAGTGAAAGTTTGCTGTAGAATTGTGTTATCTTGTAAGAGCAGAATTATCGTCGAAGAAACAGCGGTTTCTCGACGAAATCTCCACAAAAAATTTGAGAGATTTGAGGAGAGAGTTGACAGCAATATCTCAGTTTATATGACAGCAAGGATGTCCATCAAGAAAATTTCGACAGTAACAGCAAGATAATTGGTGTAAGTTACGATAGCAGAATTCTCGTCGAAAAATTTCAGCAACTTACGATGAAAATTTGCAGCAAAATAGGAACGAATTTTTTTTTTTTTTTTGGATTTTCGGATAGGGATAAATAAATTGCAGCAGCAGTAAGGTAGGAAACCAGAACCTGTTGCAATTCACGGGGAGATCAAAGGATGATCTGCGGTGGTGGAGATGATGGCGGAATTCGACGACGGTCTTTTAAGCAATTGTGGGAATTGCTTTGGATGGTTGTGGAGGGTTGATGGATGGCTGTGGAAGGGCAGCGAGACGCCAAGAACGCTGCTTTGATACCAGGTGTTAGAACCCTTGCAGATTCTAAACTTGGGGTTGATCTCTTTAGGGGATCGGCCTCCTTGGAACTCTATAGGGGTTCCTCCCTCCAAGTTGCTGCTCAAAGGCTGCAGAAAAGATTCATCTATTGCTTATGAAAAGAGAAGGAATACATGGCTATTTATAGGGCTTCTAAACCCTAACTCCTAATAGGACTCCTAATTAAGACTCTTACTTCTAACCAACTCCTAATATGACTCATACTCAAGACTCCTATTCCCTTACAACTCCTAATTCTTCTATAAGAAAAAACCTCCTAACAGAATGTCCCTTTCAATTAGGACTCTCCTAGTTAGAGTCCTAACAGAGTGTCCCTTTCAATTAGGACTCTCCTAGTTAGAGTCCTAACAGAGTGTCCCTCTCAATTAGGACTCTCATAGCTAGAGTCCTAACACTAGATAACCAAGCATTTACTGTGGATAGCATTCTTACATCATTCCCAATGATCAGGATGTCATCCACATATAATACCAAGAAGGTGATAACGCTTTCACTTACCTTCATGTACACATAAGGTTCATCTTCGTTCTTAACGAAGTCATAATATCTGATTACCTCATCAAATATTATGTTCCAACTTCGGGAAGCTTGCTTTAGTCCATAAATGGATCTAAGCAACTTGCACATCTTATCTGGGCAGTCCTTGGACACGAATCCCTCGGGCTATATCATATACAGCTTATCCTCAAGGTTGCCATTGAGGACTACGGTTTTCACATCCATCTGCCAGATCTCATAATCATAGTGTGCTGCATTAGCCAATAGAATTCAGATGGATTTTAGCATGGCTATGGCTGAGAAGGTTTCATCATAGTCAACACCTTACCTTTGATAATACCCCTTAGCCACTAGCCTTGCTTTATAGGTCTCTACCTTTCCATCTACTCTGATCTTTTTCTTAAAGATCCACTTGCAACCGATGGGTACAACACCCTCGGGCGCATCAACTAGGTTCCAAACCTTGTTGGAGTGCATTGAATCCATCTTAGAATTCATGGCTTCTTGCCACTTCCCGGAGTCTATACTCATAATAGCCTCTTCGTAGGTCTAAGGATTAATATCCTCAACATCCTCTTCTCCAATATGTCCCACATATTTTTTAGGAGGATGGGATACTCTGCCGGACCTACGTAAAGTTGGAACTTGTGTGTTAGGTACCTAAACATACTCGGGTTATAGAGTGGTGCTTGAGCTAGGTTCTCCAACCTCGCTCAACTCTATCATACTCCCACTATCTCCGCCAAGAATGTGTTCCTTCTCAAGGAACACCGCTCTCTTGGCTACAAAGACATTTTGGTCCTCAAGATGATAGAAATAATACCCACAAGTTTCCTTGGGGTATCGCACGAACTTGCACTGCTCCGTCCTTGATTCCAACTTATTGGGATTATATCTTTTAATGTAAGCAGAGTAGTCCCAAATCTTAACAACCTTAAGATCGGGCTTCTTTCCTTTCCATATCTTATATGATGTAGACACTACCGACTTAATTGGAACTCTGTTTAGAAGGTAAGCTATGGTCTCTAGGGCATATTGCCAGAATGAGATGGGTAGGTCAGTAAAACTCATCATGGACTGTACCATGTCTAACAATATATGATTCCTCCTTTAAAATACACCATTGAGCTGAGGTGTATAAGGAGGTGTCCATTGGGATAGAATCCCATGGTTCTTGAGTAACTGGATAAACTCTGTAGTTAAGTACTCACCTCCTCGATCTGATCGAAGAGTCTTGATACTATTTCTAGTTTGATTCTCCACTTCATTCTTATACTCTTTGAATTTCTCAAAGGCCTCAGACTTGTACTTCATTAAGTACACATATACATACCTTGAGAAATCATCAGTAAAGGTAATGAAGTAGGAGTAATCACTAATGACATGAGTTGATATGGGTCCACAAACATCATTATATATGAGTTCTAGTAGTTCAATGGCTTTTTCTCTAGTTCCACTAAATGGAGAGTTGGTCAGTTTTCCACGAAGGCAAGGCTCACAAGTTGCATATGACTTATGATCGAATAGATGTGACCTAGCCTACAATGCCACAGGTATGCACTGTTCACCTCATCTCGTTTCCTCTTAGACACACTTACATTCATGATATGTGGAGTAGTGTCTACCATAAACAAACCATTATGCAGTATTCCTCTCATGATGATCTCATTATCTAATAATATTGAATAATCATTGTTCTCAAAAAATAATTTATATCCACTAACTATCAAACATGAAATGAAAATAACGTTTTTGATAATAGAAGGAACAAAATAACATGCATCCAATGAAATAATAGCTACACCAGGCAGATGTAGGGCAACCTCGCCAATAGCAACTACAGCAACTTTTGTTCCATTGCCCATCGTGAGGTCCATCTCGCTTTTCGCCAGTCTCCTAGGCCTTGTCAAAACCTACAACAAATTACAAATATAATAAGCACTACCGGTATCCAATACTCATATGTTATCATAAGAGTGACAAATGAAAACTGATCATGAATGTACCTGAAGCTTCTCCAAGCTTCTATTTCGCCCTCTTTGCAAGGTACTCTTTGTAGTTCCTCTTCCAATGCTCATCTTTTCCGTAGTGGAAGCACTCGCCTTTGTCCTTTGCTAGGTCTTTCTTAGCAACCTTTGCTTTACCTAGTATGCCCTTGCCCTTGCCCTTCTTAAGGGACATTTTTAGTTTCCTTTTCTTTCTGGTCTCACTAGTGTAGAGAACTGGCTTCTCTTTCTTGATAGTGCTCTCTGCCTCCCTCAATATATTGAGGAGCTCCGGGAGAGTCACCTCAACCTTGTTCATATTAAAATTTATTATGAATTGTGAAAAGGAATCTGGTAGGGACTGAAACACAAGATCCATATATAGGTTATCCTCTAGGACCATTCCTAGATCTGTGAGTTTCTCTATCCACTCATTCATCTTTAGGACATGTTTTTGAACCAGGGTCCCCTTAGTCATCCTAGTGCGGAAGAGGCTCTTGGATATCTCATATCGCTAAGTCATTCCCTGTTCCTTAAATAGTTTGCGGACATATAGGAGAATAGATCTGGCATCCATATTTTCATGCTATCTCTGTTACTCAGGAGTCATGGAGCCCAACATGTAACACTAAGCAAGAGTGGAGTCATCAATGTACTTCACATAGCGAGTGATTTCATCCTCGCTTGCCCCTTTCTCGGGCATAGGCATCATTGTATCAAGGATATATGTGATTATCTTCGCCGTGAGAATAATTCTCAAGTTGCGGAGCCAATCCATATAATTTGGACTAGTGAGGCGGTTAACATCAAGTATGTCACGTAAGGGATTTGAAAGTGACATTTTCTGAAAATAAAGATATAGCATAAATAAATAATATGCAGATTTTGTAAAAATAAACAATCAAGATATGAACTTCCTATCTTAATATGCTCCCACTATTTTACTGGTAAGTCATGCGACTCCCTTAGCATATGAAACGGAAGTCTCCGACAGACTTCTAGTGGGGATCAGGATCCAATCAACGTCTTAGTATAACCTCGAGGGACTTGACAAATCACATTAAGCTCAAAAGATAGGCAACTCTTGCCGATCACAACTCCTTATGATTTTCATTCTATTTGGCCTCCGAATCACCATGGTCTTAAGGGACTCGACCAACCATGATGTTCGGTTAAGTCAACACCATCGTTATGAGATGAGTCTGATTCGATGATATACCCTCGAGGGACTCGACTAAGCATACCATGTTCTCAGGTCACCGGTGACATTTCTATGTCGTAGGCAAGATAGCGAATCATGATATAGGTGAGCCTCGAGGGACTCAACCAACTCAACCTACACTGAGAATCGATCCCTACCTATAATGATGGAAGGATATGTGGGTCAATCTAATTGCCTCATGTTTACCAACTTAATATTGTCGAGAGAGGGGTTTCTTTGATTTTGTCTCCTAATATGACATGTCACACACATACATATTTAATATATATCTACATCGCATGCAAATATATATATACATATCTAGTAGGTGTATAAACGATCACACATCACATGAGCATTTACACCAAATGATCATGGACCATAATCTAATATAATCAGGCCCGAGCCAATGGGCCTAATCACTTACATCAAAATCTATGTGTGTAGCGGTGCATCTCCAACCTTATAATCATCCATCTCGTCCTCGTCAGTTCCATCGTTCTCTCGACACATCTCCATACATCACAATCGTTCGTCTCGTCGGTCCTACTATCGCTTTCATACTCCAACTGCGCCTCCTCATATGATTACAACTTAATTATATACATAATAAATGAAAAATAAAAATGGAGGCTCGTAGGTCCCAATAATAATAATCACAAGTACACATATCACACAGTCCATGATCATCTGTACACATATCATATCATACATTACATTATAAATCATCATCATGTAGGAATACTATATAATAATAAATAATAATAATCAGGGACATACAGAAAATTTTTTAAATTCTGAGGGGTATTTTTATAATTTGGGTAAAAGATAGAATCTGAAATTTCTGAAATTTCGAGGGGCAAAACTATCTTTTGCCCAGAAAACCCTAAGCCCCTTTCTCCCTCTTCCCATTGCGGCTGTCGCCACCTTGCCGACGGCGGCCTGTGCGACGGGGGGTGCCGCCCTTGCCCACGGGCTGCGCCACCCCCGCAGGTGGGCGCCACCGTTGGCGAGCGCCCCTATGGGCATCGCCGCCGAGCGGTTCTATTCACGGGCGCAACGCCCGCAGGCACCGCTGCCCTACGACGCCTCACCCCGCGGGCACAACGGCCCTAGACACCACTACCCCGTCGCGCCACTGCACCTAAGCGCAGCGGCTACAAGTGTCGTTACCTCACAACGCCTCTGCACGCGGGCTGCCAGTGGTAGCGCCAACTGCTGCAGGCTGCGCTAGCAGACTATCGGCTCCTGCAGGCTGCCGACTGCTGGTAGCAAGCCTACTGCACACAGATGGCAACGAGGGTAGCAAGGGAATCAATAGTTGCAACCCTTTCTCGCTTTTGCGTCAACGATTTTGATATTAAAAGCTTCTCCAAAACACAATACACGTAGTTCAAAACTAATTTTTGCACGAATAACCTGGCTTTGATACCATTGTTGGAAAATCTTAGGGGTGACATCATATGCGTAGGGGAAGAACATAAAATAAAGTCCTCAATTCCCAAAGATACTTTCGTCGTCGTGCGAAGATTGATGCATAAAAATCCATGAAATAGAAAACCACATGCGAGATAAATTGTGTTACCTAGGGAGATCGTATATCCTTGAATCCCAACAGATCTCTAGGAGAGGGTGAAGGAGGTTAAGCACTCTCCTCTCTAGTGGTGATCCACACAGCAGGGCTGCGATGATGCTCCTCAAAACTTTAGGCCTGCTCTGAGGTGGAGAGGGGGAGGAGAATAAGAGAGGTAGTAAAAAGCTCTAGCCTATAAACTATTGAAACCCTTATATTTATAGAAGTCCCCTGCCAACTTAACCCTAATTAATCCTCCCCTATTGGGTATTGGATCTCCATCCAACTACCCAAGCATCTTAGATTAGTGAATTTCTATCCAAGAATCTCATGGGCTCATATTGGATCTCATCCATAGGATCCAATAATTCTATGGCTTATTGGATATCCAATTAGATATGGGCTCCGATAGATATCTCATATCTGAACCTCTACTCATCGCAATGCCTACCATATATGTATGACCCTCTAGGCCCAATATCGAGCTGGCCATGAGTCATACCTGTCAGAACTCCTTCTCGCTCAGTGAATTATTATCTTCATAATAATTCACTAGATTCATCGACTACAGATATACTAGGCCACTACGCCGCAGTCACCAGACGATACAGGGGAATCTAATCCATTAGACCTATCTGTCCTTAGTTGTCGGGTACATAGTCCCTCATCTATCTAATATTCTAGAGACCGTATACCAGGCATGATGCTATCAGACCCATACGATTTCTACTCGAGTCTCGCTCTAATTGGATTCTCCCGGAGAATATTTTCTCTCTCAATCCGAATAACCCTAGCCAGGGATTTGTCTGAGTAAGAACATATGAAACATTCCTCTCATGATATCAAGAGTAGATGATTCTCTACCGATACTCAATAGCCCTCGTAAGGATGACTATCACTCCCGATAACCGGCTGTGTTAGATTTGAGACATCCAAACTTGTAAGTCCTGTATCAAAGAGTGGAGCACTCATGTAGGACATTCTTGGTATCTTAAGTCTAAGGACCATATACACCATTAGGACTACGGAGTCACTATTTGACAATAAGGCATCATTAATCATTTAGCATTTCGTAAGCGGATCAATCAGTGAACTCATTCTCCAATGAGCACCTATATTGTATCCCTAGTGTCCCCACATGAGTAGCTATGAGGCTAGCTACATCCATCATATAGACGAATATACAACATACCAGTCTGTCCAGTTATCTCAATGTCCCTCTCGAGTAACCTATGATCGGGATTATTTAGGATCTCTGTTTAAAGGCGAATCAGTCTCATTATCGTGATCTCATCATGATCCGATTCCCATTGCATAGATCCAAGACATCACAATATATATATTCATATATGCAACAAGCAATATAAAGTGATAAATATCAAAATATAATAAGCAAAAAGACTACGTGTCAAGTCACACGTGTCATCACTTATGTGATTAGCTTGTAGGGCACATATGACTAGCAAGAGATGGCTAGGTGGGGTTTATTATAATCTCACAAGGTTTTTGATTAGCTGCTTCTTGGTTAAGTAGGACCCAACCCTGGTAGGGTCCTATCAAGCCCACCCTCTCCAAATCAACATTGTCCTCATGGCTGAGGTTCTATGAACTCAAGGAATCGGGTCTTCGAGTGGTAAATTATTTCGATGCACTAGTACTTCAGTATAGGGACGTCGGTGATGCATCATGATTCTGCGGTCGAGGATGGCCTGTGGTTGGACTTGAATATCTCTATCATTAGTGGTGTTGGGCAGTTGGATATGGGGTGACTCGTGTTCTCCCAACTTGGGCTTCAAACATGACATGTGGAAGACAGGGTGAATTTTAGCATCCTTAGGCAATTTAAGTTTGTATGCCACGGCTTCAATATGCTATGTGATCTGATATGACCCATAAAAATATAGGGATAGCTTCATGGAGGCTCGTGTGTTGATGGAGAGTTTCTTTTATGGCTATAGGCGAAGATAAACCCAATCTCCTACTGAAAATTCTCTTTCGCTTCGTTGTTTGTCGGCTTGCTGCTTCATTCTAGCTTGAGCGGTAGAGAGATTATCTTTTACCAACTGTAGGAGTTTGTCTCTGTCAATAAATTCTTAATTGACCTGATTTACCTTAGTTGAGCCAATTACATACTTTGGAATCACAGGGGCTGGCCGACCATACAATGCTTGGCACATTTTGTAGATGATTGTTATATAGTATTATACTATCATTTGGCCTAAGGGAGCCATTTAGCCCACTCCTTTAGTCGGTAACTAGCAAAATACCGAAGGTACGTCTCTAAACACTTGTTCACTAACTCTGTTTAGCCGTCAATTTGTAGATGATATGTTATGCTCATCTTGAGTTTGGTGCCCTATAACTGAAATAACTCGGTCCAAAATTTACCGGTGAAGATTCTGTCATGATCACTTATAATGGACCTTGGCATCCCATATAGTTTAACAATATTTTCTATGAAAATCTGGGTAATATTAGCAGTAGAGTAGGGATTTCGTACAGTACAAAAATGAGTATATTTCATAAGTCGATCAACCATCACGAGAATTGTGCTTTTACCTTTGGAAGGTGGTAGACCTTTGATAAAGTCGATGGAGATGTCAGTCCACACCGAGTCCGGTATGAGTAGTGGTTGCACCTTCCCTAGACTTGCCACTGTTTCACCCTTGTGCTATTGACATACATCATATTGTGCCACATATTCAGAAATAATTTTTTTCATCCCTCTCTAATAAAAAATTTACTTCACTCTTTTGTAGGTTCTCAGGAATCTGAAGTGCCCTACTGAAGGTGTGGAGTGCATTTCATGCAGGATGATTTTGATGCAAGGAGAGTCGGGTATAAACACAATGCGACCTTTATAGCGTAGATCCCTCGAATCCCAAGTGTAGTGTGCTATTGTACTTGGATCCTCCTCCAATTTTTTTATGATGTTGCTAATCTCTGGATCCTTCTTCCATTCCTCCCTAATGTCCTTAAGGAAGCCGGTGGTACGAAGGGAGATGGCTAAAAATTTAGCTTGCTCAGGCAACCGTGAGAGTGCATATGCAACAACGTTTTCTTTTCCCTTTTTATAAATAATTTCATAATCAAATCCTAGAAGTTTGGTTACTCATTTTTGCTACTCAAGAGATGATATTTTCTACTCCAAAAGTACTTGAGAATTCTATGGTCGGTTTTAATTTGAAATCATCGGCCGATCAGGTAAGGTCTCCACTATGTTCTTGTGTGTACAATGACGAGCATCTCCTTATCATATATTGACATGTTTTAATGGGAGGGAGATAACGTCTTGCTAGTGTATGCGAGTGGTCGATCATCTTGCATGAGAATGACTCCAATTCTAACTCCAGATACATCGATCTTAATGATGAAGGGTCGGTTGAAATCTGGTAGCGCTAGCATCGGCATCATCGTCATGGTGCCTTAAGTTTGTCGAAGGTAGCGAAGGCTTTGTTTGACCATTGGAAGGCATCTTTTTTCAATAGAAAAGTGAGGGGTGCTGTTAGGACTCTAGCTAGGAGAGTTCTAATTGAGAGGGACATTCATGTAAAACTTACCTAAGCTAGCATATTTGCTTTTCTTGAGATAAGCACGATAGCACATTTTTGCATTTTCTTGAGATTTCAAGCTAGCAATTCTTGCCGATGTTCAAGATAGCAATTTCTTCTCTTTTGATAAGTGTAATTTTTGCTTTCTTTTTGAATTGTGCAATTTGCTTCTTTTGAGATAGCAACTTTTTACTTCTCTTTAGATCACAAGCTAACAATTTTAGCAAATTTTACATCGTGCAAGGTAGCAAATTTTTGTGATGTTCAAGATGTCAAGTTCTTTTCCTTGCAATATGTAAGCTAGCAAATATTTGCTTCCTTTGCAAAGTGCATGTTTCTAAATTTTGCAAGATGAGCTAGCGATATTTCTCCCCCTTTGTCAATGTCAAAAAGAAGGGAAGACCCTTTGCGTCAATTTCTAAATCATGACAAAGGTAAGTATCAATCTTATCATTATATTTTCAAATTAAAATATACACATTTTCAAAACCATACATTTCATTTTTCATGCATGATATAAATAAATCAATCATCATTATGAGCATATCATACATGATATTCAAGCATTAAAATTTTTAAGCATTTATCAACATGTTGATCATGATATTAAACATTCATCATTTAAAGCATTCATGATACACATCATATATAATACATTATGTACATCATTATCATAAGTATTGCATGTATCAATACAAATTTATGAATATTTCATGCATTCATATCATCACATAAAAAATATCAAGAAGAATTAGTTGGGTGATGAGATAAATATTTCATGAATACAAGGAATTGCATAAAGATCGTATCATGAAAGATTTAAACATGTGAATACCAAAAGACATGATTTCTTTTTGAAAAATCTCCTCATAAATAATCGAAAGAAAATCTTAGGAGATCGATTAAACAAAAAATCTTGATTCATAATAAAATTTCATGTATCGAATATCGAGAAATCAAGATGATGATTCATAAAAAAAAAACATATCACAAGTTATATTCAAGAGAAAAATCATCATTCATTTTGCCAAATCAACATTTCTTGGGTATGCATTATATCAAACATGGTTTCAAATCTTCAACATATAACATGAATCGAAAATTCCATAAATCGAAAATTCCATGAATCGAAAATTCCATGAATCATTTCGACAAATCTCTTTTTAAATAATCGAGATGATCATCAAGAGAAATCTCATGTTATTCCAAGAAATCAAGATCATGATTTTGATAAAACTCATCTCAAATTCAAATCACCAAAATCATTTTTATGGTTCACAAAATTCATAACATAAGTAGATTCATGATTTCATTGATAATATATTTTCCCTTTTTTAAGTATTTTATTTTAAGTGATTGATTTCATGTTAGCATGCTTTTTCATTTATGTTAAATAAAAACATACATCAACATTTAGGATCGAAAAATGAATTTCGTCATAAAACCATCAAGATCAATAAATCATAAAAATCAAGAGAATCGAAAAATGAAATTTAACACTTTCATATATTCGGACATTGTTTTGCCATATGTTTTTCAAATACACTCATGAAAATAACACATGCTTATCATCATGTATAAGTTAAAATCTCATGCATAAAATTATTAATCATGGTATCAAAATGTTTAATATTACATCATTATGCATTTCTTCAAACATGATTTTATTTAATCAAAATCGAGAAATAACAATGGAAATCAACATGATACACATTATTATTTCTTAACCACATATAGCATGATTTCATATTTTCAATCAAAATCATTTTGTTTGTTTATCATAAAATATGTATTTTTCATGATTATTTTCAAAATTATGAGCATGATCATATTCTTGCATTTTTAATTTCTTTTAAAATATAATTTTTAAGAAAAATAATTATTCTAAAAAAAAATGCATCATGAAAAACATCAAGTAATTTCAAAATAAATTAAGGGGGTTTTGATTACCTCATCGTTGAATGTCATTAAGGCGTAGTTTGCTACCTCGCCTTTGTTGATTTTCTCCTCGTCTTCGGAGGAGCTCGATTCATCCCACTTTATGTTCTTCTTCTTGCGTTCAAAGCAAGTAGTTCCGTTCTTTTTGTTCTTAAATTTTTGTTTCTTTAATCTTTTAAATTTCTTAGTGAGTAGTTCTTGTTCACCATCACTTGAGCTTATGCTCCAATGGTATTCAAATGTTCTATGTCCCAGCAAACTGCTTTTATATCTTTGCTTTAACTGCATCTCGCTTGATCACAAGTTAAAGTGATTTACGAATCGACTTTCTTACCAAAATCGCTTTTATCGTACGAATGCAGTTTTAATCGTCGAAAATTTTCCGCTGCACTAATTCACCCCCCCCTCTTAGTGCTCTTGATCCTAACAATTGATATCAAAGCCCAGTATTTCTCATTTCGAATTTATACCCGAGAGAAATGGCTCTTCATGGCTTTCAAGAGGGCTTATCGGTTGTTCATCCACCATTGTTTAACAGATTGGACTACACTTATTGGAAAACTTAAATGAGAGTTTTCTTGATTTCTATGAATTTGGATTTATGGAATATTGTTGAAAACAGTTTTCAACTTCCCTCTAAACCGATGAACAAATGGTCGGATTTGGAGAAGAAGTATTTTTCTTTAAAGGCAAAGGCTATGAATGCCTTATTTTGTGCTTTGGACAAAAATGAGTTCAATCGGATTTCTATGTGCGAAATGGCTTTCGATATTTGGCGCACTCTTGAAATCACACACGAAGGCACAAGTAGTGTAAAAGATTCTAAAGTAAATTTTTTGATGCATGATTTCGAGCTTTTTCGAATGAAGCCGAGCGAAACCATTATTGATATGTACACTGGTTTCACGGATGTCGTCAATGGTTTAAAAGCTCTTGGCAAATGTTTCTCAAATTTTAAACTTGTTAGTAAAGTTTTGCGATCACTTTCTAAAGCTTGGGAATCAAAAGTAACGGCAATACAAGAAACAAAAGATTTAAATATTCTATCTTAACGCCGATTCGAAAAATACTTAACTATGAAACACGTTCGTAAATGAGCAGAAGGTAGTAAGCTACTGAGGAGGTTTGCAGTAAAGATAAGATGCTCAAAGTAAATGCGAACCGAGATTTAGAGTGGTTCGGTCAAACGTGACCTACATCCACTTTCGGCTTCCTCCTCAAACGAGGTTACCGACGTCCACTAGAGGCCTTCCTTCAATAGGTGAAGGCCAACTACCCTTTTATATTTTCACTCCTTTTAATGGGCTTAGGAGACAACCCTTACAGAATTTCTCTCCTCTCTTGAAAGCTCAAAACTTAGAAGAAAAGAGGGAGGAGAACTTCTAGCCTTTACAATACTTTTGAGTTTTAAAAATCACAAAGTAAGATTGGATTTTCGGTGCTTTTGGTTTGCCCTTTCATTGTTGAAAGGGTGGGGTATTTATAGGCCCCAAACCAGTTTGAATTCCGAACTGAAAACTGTCATCTCCCGAAATTTTGGGGTCTGGCGGTTGCACCGCTTGGGGCGATTGCACCGCCTGGCAGAGCTCGGAGACTGAGCCTCTGGGCGGTGCCACCTCCTGTCAGGGGCGGTTGCACTGCTTGGCAGAGCTCAGAGACTGAGCCTCTAGGCGGTGCCACCTCCTGTCAAGGGCGGTTACACCGCTTGGCAGAGCTCGCAAACCGAGCTCAGGCGGTTCCACCGCTTGTCAGGGGCGGTTGCACCACCCAGTCTCACTCGGAGACTGAGCCTAGGCGGTGCCACCGCCTGACTTGGGCGGTTGCACCACCTAGTCTCGCTCGGGGACTGAGCCCAGGTGGTGCCACCGCTTGACCTGGGCGGTTGCACCGCCTAGCTTTCTTAGGAGATCATATCCTGGGCGGTGCCACCGCCTGACAGGAATTCTGGTCCGAATGGATTGATCTATTTGGTCCAATTTGGGTCTATCAAGGGCCCAATTGCCCCCAGATTAAGTTAATAGGATCACCTCCCATTCCTAACTTAATCTACATGCTAACTACAATATTTCTTAAGACATTTACTGCAACTTACTCTGGTGCGTCAATCGCTTCTTCAAGCGAGCTTCCGGCGAACTTCCGGTGAACATTCGACAAACCTTCGGCAATCCTCCGGCGGACTTCTAGCAAACTCCTGGACTTGCGATGATCCACTTGGCGAGTTCCGACGAGCTTCTTTAGCAAGCTCCTAAACTTCTCGGATTTGTTCCCGCAGAACCTCCGACGATCGTTCGGACTTCCATCGAACTCTCGAAACCCCAACATGATCATGGTCTTGACTCCGGCGTAACTCCTACTGCATGTCTTTCTTCCATCATAGTTAATCCTACACATGTAAAACAAAACTTTGATCAAGACAATTAATCCTAAGCAATTAACCAAGTTGTCCGATATGTCATTGGTCCCTCGACGCTTCGTCCGATTCTTCGACGCATCGTCCTCTCCTGCGGCCTATTGCTCAATCGGCCAGTTGACTCCGCAACTCCGATATCTTTGGCATAATACCCGCTCTTCTTGGCTCGATGCCCGAGTCCACGGCCCGAAGCCTTCTGTCGATACGTCGACTGATCCACCGGCTTGACGTCCAATCTTCTAACATGTTCCTCCGGCACAAAATGATTTTACCTGCTTTAATTGTCTCATCCTGATCGAAGCATCCTACGTCACTCAAAACGCAGATTAAATCATAAACATATATCAAGTGGTTTCATCATCAAAATATGAGATTCAACGGTACTTTTTCTTTTTGTTGATGACAAAGGGGGAGAGGATATGATGATATAAGAATCATACATGGTAGGATGTAATATTCTTTGATCTTTTGATACCATGATGATTTAAAATATTTATGATGATGCATGCAAAACTTATAATAATGATATATGCAATACAATGATATGCATATAATGTATGAAATATTCATGATGAAATATTGCTTTGATTTAAATTCAAGGTTCTATCAATATGACATATTGATAGAGGGAGTTAAGGTTAACTTCGTATTATCATTATAAAAAAAAAAGATTATTGAATCTCAAATTTTAATGATAAAATTAATTGATATTATTTATTTTGAGTCGGAGGCTGCATGTTTATCTGATAGGTGATTGTCTTGTTACAGGACAAAACCTTAGTGAAGTGACCTGCTTTACTACTACACTTTCTACGGGGCAAACCTTAAGATACCCCAACTCTTCATCGAGCTGATCAGGAACCTGCTTTACTTTATACTTTCAAAGAATTTTGAGAATAGAAAGCTTGTAGTATAAATCTCTTCTGTGCTTTGCTCTTATCAATCTTTCTTCGGTAGCTTAGTCACCCTATTTTGATATATTGTTGTCAGTATCATAGTAGTGTTCCTCACATAGATATTATTATGCACAACTAAGATACAAGGAGGATCACATCGTGTAATTATCTAGCATATAATAGGTCAAACTGTAATTTGATCTACCAAATGCAATCGAGGAGGTAATCATTTATGTGATATGTGTGATGAAGATTTATATAAAAATATTGAAACTGATATATAATTTTAGATTGTATTGATGATTATCAGTTTACTGTTTAATTCAGGCTTATCTAATTTAATGTCTTAGCATATTTAACCTAAGAGCAATAGCGGACCGGCCATGGTGCGGTTTCGGCCTCACGTCGTCCTCTTAACGGATTGGGCTTCGTTATTGCTATCTTCCGGCTCGACGCGTTCTTCTCCGCTTGGCATCTCCTTCTCCTCCGAAGTGAAGCCGCTTGTCGCTCCTTGCACGCCCGCTCTCAGTGCGAGGGCCCATGGCGCCGCCCAATAACAAGGGCGACGAGAAGATCCTGAGCTACCTCGACGTGGTTATGAGGCGATCCGACCTCGACATCCTCCGCGGCCCCCATTACCTCAACGACCGCATCATCGAGTTCTACTTCGCCCACCTCGCCTCCCTCTGCCCCTCCCCGCGCGCCCTCCTCCTTCCGCCCTCCATCTCCTTCTGGCTCGCCAACTGCCACGACCCCCAATCCCTCCGCCAGTTCGCCGACCCCCTCCGCCTCCCCGATCGGGACCTCGTCCTCTTCCCCGTCAACAGCAACGTCGACGTCACGGTCGCTGGGGGCGGTTCCCACTGGAGCCTCCTCGTTTACTGCCGGGAGACCGGCGAATTCGTGCACCACGACAGCTGCCGCGGCGCCAATCGGTGTCACGGGGAGCGGCTTTTCCACGCCGTCAGCGGGTTCGTCGATGATGGCGGCGAGCCCCCGCGGTTCGTTGAGGGGTTCACGCCGCAGCAGACCAACGGGTACGACTGCGGGTTGTTTGTGATGGCCATCGCCAAAGTGGTCTATGACTGGTATGTCGCCCGTGGGGGGTGCGCGGACGGGGAGGACGGGTGGTTCGCCGCCTTGAAGGAGGAAGTCGATGCTGATGCGGTGGACAAGCTGAGAGACGAAGTTTTGAGGCTTATTTTGAGCTTGATGGAGCCTAAGTGATGGGTAACGAATTTGATTCTCTTGTTACTTGGCTTTACTTCAGCTTGCTGCTTTTTTCTTGCAACTGATGCTTGAATGCCTGGAGTTAATTGCAGAAAGAGGATTAAGCCGTGAGTGGATTGTGATTTTGTCTGTTTTTGGTTGCTTTCTAGCTGCTACTTCTGCATATTGCTCAGTTTCTGGTTATTTTGGGTAGATAAAGTTGCTTGCAATTTGGAGGATCACAGATTTAAAAGAATGTAGCTGTAGATCAGTAGAAAACCCACTCGTATCGAAAACCACTGTATTAGTTCAGGTTCAGCTTTATTACACTCATCTGTTTATGATTGTTGCTTTATTAGTGACATTATTTGGATTGTTACTCTTATGTTTGTTTCTCTTACACTTTCATAATTTGTATGTACTAAACAACTGCAAAGGGTCCTTTCAGAATTGTAGCTTGTTGGTTTAGCATGATAATTCTTCTTTGCAACACTTACTCTTGTCCTGGTGTTCAATTGCTGATAGACAAAGAGAATACTGATTTATTTAATCCTAAAGAGTTCCAGGATCATAGAATTGCAAGTTCATTTTATTTTAATTGTTAACTGCATGTTATACAAGTACATGTGTGACCATCTTAATAACCAATCCCTTATTTGTGGTTTGAAAACATAGCCTATGCATATAAATAGATTGGAATTAGGAAATCTAGTTCAGTTGAGCCTTTATTTGACTGCTTTTAAGATTCATCTTCTATAGCTACAAATCTTGATAAGAGAACCTTCTGATGAACTTGTGAACTAGGGTATCCTTAATCCAGTATTTTACTTGTCAAAGTTTTGGCATTTTAAGCAGTTCGTGTGGTAATCCGGATTTTGAAGAACGACATGGTACATTTGCTAGAAGTTCAAAAAGAAATCAAGGGACATAGAGAACAGAATAATGTTGTGTGAGATGTATTTATTTGAAACATATAAAATAACATGAACAAAAACAGGGGAACAGACAAAGAGAAAAACCAGTAAATGCAACTTGTAGCAAAGGAATTCCTATTCTGGAATTGTTTTGTAAACCAGACTTGAATCACTCTGTAACCGTATTGGATCTGGAAGAACTTTCGTGCCTAGGAGCCTGGAGTACCTTTGGGAAGCATGCAGCCAAGGAGAGAATCAAAAGAGACTTGGATGCCTCCTTTTTTATTTATAGGAATTGTTTACTACGGTACGAAACAAACTTAAAGTAGCTTATGTTGAAGGCTTAAATAGTTCAATCCCTAGATCTTTTCTTTTTATATTTTTTTTATGGTAAATATACTTATCCATTTCTTAACTTGGCCTTACATCCCTGTAAAAGATCTGGAGTTAATTTTTCGAAATTCTTCACCTAACATTACAACATTAGGCTGGTTAATGGAGTCATGGACCAAATGTTGATGCTATCTATCTTCTTTTGGTGTGATTATCCAATATAGGGACGAAAAACTTGATCTAGCAAATTGGTTTATGACCTAGTTTAATCAGCAAGCTTTTTATCTTATCCTATCTTATTACTTTTGAGCTAAAGAGTATCTTCTTGTCTAAGGTACTAGTTCTATGACTATGTAAAAGAATGAAGTTTATCAGTGTGCTTCAAAATGGTTGTCTATATTGTAAGTGACTACTAGTTGTGTAATTTATACATACAATTCTAAACATGACGTAATGATGGGGTTGCCTTCAGTATAGGGACAAATACTTCCCTCTCCCTTGTTTTTCTTCTCTTTCCTGTCCTAGCTATTAACTAAAGGAGTGGAGCAACTCTCATATTATGTCTCTTTCATTCACAATTTGAGCTGTATAGCTGAATAAGGAGGGTAAAAGAAACAAATGTTTTATGCAGGTGCCTTTTGGAAAAAGAGTTAAAATCCCTTAATGGCTGCCAACTAAGGTCCATTTTTTGTTCTCAATAGTTCATTTGTATTGGTCAACAAACTTTAATGATATCCATTTCTCTATGGAAACAAACACGTGGAAGATACTGAATGGATTTCTTTCTGAAAACAACCATATGGGAGGGACTGAAGAATGGTCCTTTGTAGATGATTTGTTGCAGACAATCTAAAAATTCCATTAGTGTCCTGCAGAAATTTCTTTTCCGAATAAAAGGACCTATTGTGGCTTTTCCAAGTTCTAGACACAGGCTTCGTTTTAGTGTAAGACATTTCATGAAGTGGAGTGAAGGAATGAATCCTATCATGATTCGATGAGATAATTGACCCATTAAGTTGAAGTTTCGATCATTGACCCGAAATATTTAAACTCAGATTGATAATAATAGATCCCTAAAGCCCTCTAAACTAATCCAAATCGTCTTTCACATTTAATATAGAAACTAAGATGTCATGGTTTTTCCTATTTGTTAAGGTTTGTCATTGGTGCATGTGAGATCCAATCTTAATGGAGAATATTTCTTTCTTCGATTGCTCGCCATGTTCAATATTAGGTTCTCTTTAATACTTTTTATGTTAAGAGATGTGGAAGGATATTTGACATGGGTTATAGGATATATGAGTTGCTTAAACATTTTAAACTAATGATTTAAACCTATCAAATTTATGAAGTGTTCGGATCAGATCACGACAAATCTAGAAGGGAATCAATCTTTTTAGTTTATGGTAGAAAACAGGTCCCTCGCAACATATTTAAAATGTTTCTCGTACAATGTCCTTGATAGAGTTGAACTTACACAGTTTTCTTAATTGCTATCCTGCTGTCAACAATTTACAACATCTATTCTACAGATGCGTTGGTTGGAACTCAGCCGCAGCTGCAAGTGCGGATATTTTGTCATACAACTGCCACGCAGATAAATAGTGTGTTTCTCTACTTTTGCGGACCAAAAATATGTACAATCTTGCAGACCAAGAATATGTGCAATCCTGAAGATAATAGTTACTTTTCGCGTACAGAGCTACGCTAAAAACAATGGTGGTTACACAGTGAAATTAGCCCTCCCTCCGAAGAGTGGGCACGAATGTGCTGCCCAGCATGTATGAGTTCATCTGCTTTTTAAGTCCTTCCTCTATGTTCACGTTTTGCCAGTTTGATGGTTCAAACTGCACTTCTACTTGTTCTGTTATGTACTGCATTATTCTTCATGGCTTCTCTCAGTGTCAACACATCCTCCCATCTTTCTGCTGCAGCATACATATTTGATAGTGCAACGTAATCTTCGCAGTTGTCAGGCTTTTATGTTGATCCCTTCTCCAACTGCAGCAGAATCTTCCCAATCTCCCGCCCGAGCTTTTCGTGCTTGTAGATCCTGCAAGCGCCCAGCAAAGCCCTCCACACGATCGCGTCCGGCTCGATCGGCATTCTTACGAACGCATGTGCTTGTTCTACCATCCCAACTCGCCCGAGAAGGTCCACCATGCAACCGCATGAATGGCTCAACTCCGAACTTGCTCTTCATGGCGTCGAACAGGTAGAGACCCTCCTCGGCCAGCCCACGGTGGCAACACGCAGAGAGCAATCCTGTGAAGGTAACTGCATTGGGCCATAGGGCTTCCTTCACCATCTCTTCCAGCAGTTTCAACGCCGCCTTGCCTTCGTCGTGGATCGCGAACCCTGCTACCAAGTCGCTCCATGTCTACACGTTTCTGTCCCTCATATTGTCGAACACTTTCAGGGCACTGGCAAGGCATCTGCATTTGGAATGCATGTCCGCTAATCCAGTGCCGATGAACACACAATCTTCGTGATGCGTGACAGTTTTTGTATACGTAAGCATGTGTTGTGCTGCCCAAGGCCAGATTGCCGATCTGAAAACAGGCAGAGATCAGAGCGACGACTGTCCTGTCTGTGATCTCTAACCCCTTTTTTTAGCATTTCATCGAACAAGACCAATGCCTCTTCTGCGCGATTATTGAGACAGCAGTCCATAATCAAAGCGTCTCACTCAACGTAAATTAATTATTATAAATGATATATAACAATTGAAGCATTAAGGTGAGGACTAGATGATATCGAGAAAAAAGGATAATCAAAAAGAGGTAAGATTTTTTTTAATTAATTTTGATTTATGTTTTGAAATCTTAATGTTAATATTACTATAATTTTATGATGCATAATTATGTTTTAATTTCAAAATTTTATGATTAGTAAATAATGATAATTGATTTATAATGTTAGAATGATTATTTGATTTATATTAATCTCTTAAGCTTAAGTGAATTTTAATATTAATTTAATTATTAAAATTCTAAATTTTAGATTAGCATAATAGTTCTAATTTATTTAATTAAATATATCTATCTTTCAAGAATTATGTATGAATTTTTATAATGTAATTAGTTTTAAATTTAAGATTGTGAACTAAAATTTTTAATTAATGGATTTGAATTATTCATTAATAATTTTAGATATTGAAATCTAATTTGATAAGAGGAGTTTAATTTAGGTTTGAGTTGAGTCAAGTTGATCTGTCAAACCAAATCAACTCAGCCCATGTGTTCATGTACAACTCAGTCCATGTGGTTAAGTAGAACCTAGCCCATGTGACTCGGCATGACCCAGCTTATGTGGCCGGGTAGGAGCCAACACATAGAGCAAGGTACAACCCACCCCACGTGATCATGCATGACCCAACCCAAGTGGCTAGGTACGATTCAATCCATGTAACCATGTATGACCCAACCCATATGGTAAAGTATGACCCAACCATGTGGCCAAGCATGGCTCGACTCATGTGGCTAGGTACGATCCAATCCATATGGTCAGATATGATCTTAACTCATGTGTCTATGTATAATCAATTCGCGAGCCAAGTATGATATAGTTCAATAGTAAAGCTCAACCTAACTTATAAGTGAGGTTTAGCTTAGTCCATGAAGTTAAGCCTGCCCAACTATGCGATTGGCATTAGACATATCGTTGTTCTTTTTATATAGCAAGTTGTACCTCAACTCAACATATTATTTGTAACAGACATATGTAGCATATATGATCCATCCAAAACTCAAGTGGGTTGGTTTGGTTTAGGTTAGCACTATACGACATAGTCCAATTTTCTCTCTCTCTATTGGTTTGAGCTCGTTAATTAACTAAATCATATAGGTTTGATTGGTTAAAGCCGATTTAGGGTGATTCCAGATTAACTTGACTAGTTCAAACCTATTTGACCTAATCGAAATCAATCATATCTAAATTAGACTAGTCTAGAGTGATTCTAGACTAGTTCTATAAGGATTTGAGGTTGGTTCCATTATATCATAATTAAATTTAGTTTGGTTTAAGTCAATTGAGCTATTCCAATTAGGATTTTGGTTGATTGAGGACTATTGAGAGATTGATGTTTCATGCATTTAGGATTTGATGAATTTAAATGTTTTATCTGAAGATATCATTTAAAAATGATTATTGATTTTTACTTTCTGATATTGATATGATTATTATCATGTAATAGATATGACTAGGCTAGTAGTTTATATTAGAAGTGCAACATGTGAAAGGAGCTACGGGCCAATGCAGAGCCACCAATTAACATAGTTTAGCAGATTTATATTAAGTATGGTCTCTTATAATATTTAATCATATTAATTTCTTGATGTATACGTGAGTGAATGGATGAATATAAATGAATGATCATGGATGTTTATGTATCTCTACCGAGGGCAAGTATCAAAGTAATGATTCTGAGAACCAACTGGAATATGGGATCCTAAGGTTAGAATATTAGATTACCCAATTCGTTTTTAAAATTTAGATTATGAGAATTAGATTATAATGCAACTAAAATATGAATTTAAGATATTAGGATTATTTTAGTGAGTCAAATATGAGTTTTTTTTTAAAAAAATAATTGATTAAAGATGTTAGAATCTCGACTTGAAATGAGATTATTGAGTAAAAGGTCAAAATTTTTATTTTTTTTCTAAATTAAAATAAGTGTTCTATTAGTTTATCTTATAAACTCGTTTTATATTTTGAATATGATTTTGCCATTACCCTCTTCTCCCATTTTTACAAAGTAGATAAGGTTTGCTAATTTAATTATAGAATGTATTATTTTTCTTTTGAGATATATATGATAAATAAATATTATTAATTGACTTAGTTATTCAATGCACATATTAGATTTATATCTAATACCGAAAATAATAATAATAATAATAATAATAATAATAATAATAATAATAATAATAATAATTTGGTAATCAGATTAGAAATATTATATGATGCTTATGTTCATGGTAAAATATTTATATTTATATTTTATTTTATAAAAAAGTAAATAAATTAAGTTTTTGCACAAGTCTTATAGCATTTATTATTTTGACCATATCATTTTTATGTTGGAGATCTAAAATTAATTCATAAAATTTTGTTATAAATTTAAAGTAGATTATAATGAAGGAACTTTGACATAATTCTATTATAGTTTCATATATTATTTTTGTTACCATTTGTTCTAGAATATTATTTTATCTATAATTATGAATAGGGTAAATTTAATAAAACATATTTGTTACTACGTGGATTCTTTAGGATCGATGATTAATTATCTTTTATAGTTTTGTCTTACATTGTTATGAATGTTTATAGTTAACATATTTAGTTTTACTAATTGAAGATTATACTAAGTATCAATTATTCTCTCGGATGTAAAAGTTTTGATAATTTTAAGTTTAAAATTTTATAGGATCTTTTAAAAATATAAATTAAAAAGTATTTACCTTTATAATTTTTGTTATCATACATTATTCTTAAAATTGAGATTAGATTTGACATGTGCTAGGATGGTTTGTAGAAGTTATTATTGATATTAATAAAATATGTGCTTTTGAAGTTGAATAAATTTGTTAGTGCATTGATATTTAAACTTAATTGTATGAGTAATTAATTTAAATAAAATTTTAATTTAATGTCAAATTAATTATCAGATATTATTTGTTTAATGTAATGACGAGTCTAATGAGAATTAAATATAATGTTATTTCTTTGACACATATAATATATAAATAATTTGAAATTATAAAAAGAAATATATGTTGAATAGTTGGATAATTTTTCTATCATTTTAATTGCTTTTGTTTGTTGAGTTGTCTCAACTTATATTTTATGTCAACAATCAATTAATTTTTAAAACTTAAAAATTTTATTGATTTATTAGATATAGAATTTGATATACTTGTTATGGGTAATCTAAAATCAAATTTATTCAATAAGTTTCATTAATCTATCATATATTTTATGTTAAAAAATATATATTTTTGACTTAAAAGTTTTCGAGTGATACATTTAATCAAAATATTTTTCAAGCTAATTTAGTTTTGCCCTTTGACTTAGTATTTTAAAAGCTAACTATATCAATTAATGTTATTTTTAATCAAATTTAGGACTAAATTTCTATTAAGTGAGGGAGAAATGTAATCACCGATAATTTCTCCCTTAGCATAAATTAATTGCTATAAATAATGTATTGCTTTATTATTAACTTTTATATTTGTGTACTATAGTTAAGGAAATGATTAAATTTGGTTTCCTTAATCAAATTATTAATCGATTTATTTTCTAATGATTGATTTGATTTTAGGAAGTAAATAGTTTATATTTCATTTTCGTGTGCGAACTATAAGAAATGAATATTATATTTTTTTCTGTGTGTGAAAGTAAAATAAAAATAAATTAAAAATTAAATTAAATTATTATTTACCTTTCGAAGAGAAAGTATATTTATTTCCCCTATATAAAGGGGACTACTCCTCCCTCATTCCTCATAAGTATATTTATAATTTTATGATGCATAAAGATGTTTTAATTTTAAAATTTTATGATTAGTAAATAATGATAATTGATTTATAATGTTAGAATGATTATTTGATTTATATTGATCTCTTAAGCTTAAGTAAATTTTAATATTGATTTAATTATTAAAATTCTTATTTTTAGATTAACATAATAGTTCTAATTTATTTTAATTAGATATATCTATATTTCAAGAATTATGTGTGAATTTCTATAACGTAATTAGTTTTAAATTTAAGATCGTGAATTAAAATTTTTAATTAATAGATTTGAGTTATTCTTTAATAATTTTAGATATTGAAATCTAATTTGATAAGAGGAGTTTAATTGGGTTTTGACATGAGTCAAGTTGATCTATCAAATCGAATTGACTCAGCCTATGTGTTCACGACCTAGCCCATGTGGCTAAGTACAACCTAGCCCATGTGACTCGACATGACCCAGTCTATGTGGTTGGTAAGAGCCAGCCCATATGGCAAGGTATGACCTAACCTATATGGCCAGGCATGACTCAATCAATGTAGTTAGGTACAATCCAGTTCATATGGCCATGTATAACCTAACCCATGTGGTAAGGTACGACCAAACTATGTGGTAAGGCATGGGTCAACTCATGTGGTTAGGTACAATCCAATTCATATGGCCATGTATAACCCAACCATATGGTAAGGTATGATCCAACCATGTGGCCAAGCATGAGCCAGCTCATACAACTAGGTACGACCCAATCTATATGGTCAGATACGACCCCAACTCATGTGTCTAGGTACGACCAACTCATGAGCCAAGAATAACTTAGTTCAATGGTAAAGCTTAACCCAACTTATAAGTGAGGCTTAGCCTAGTTCATGAAGTTAAGCTTACCCGACTATGCGATTGGCATTAGACATATCATTGCTTCTTTTGTATAACCCGTTGTACCTCAACTCAACCTATTATTTAGAACAGACATATGCAACGTATATGACCTGTCCAAGACTCAGGTGTGTTGGTTTGATTTAGGTTAGCACTATATGATATAGTCCAATTTCCTCACTCTCTATTGGTTTGAGCTTGTTAATTGACTAAATCAAATAGGTTTGATTGGTTAAAGCCAGTTTAGGGTGATTCCCGACTAACTTGACTAGTTCAAACCTATTTGATATAATCGAGATCAATCAAATCTAAATTAGACTAGTCTAGAGTGATTCCAAACTGGTTCTATAAGCATTTAAGGTTGATTTTGTTAGATTTGGTTTAACAGAATCAACCTTAAATGCTTAGATCATAATCGAATTAAATTTGGTTTAAGTTAATTGAGCTATTCTAATTAGAGTTTCAGTTGATCGAAGACAATTGAGAGATTGATGTTTTATGCATTCGATGAATTTAAATATTTTATTTGAAGATGTGATTTGAAAATGATTATTAGTTTTCTACTTTTCTTATCTTTATGATATTAATATAACTTTCTACATTTATGTATTAGATATGATCTCAAAAGCTTTCACCTTCACTTAAAACAGGTCAAACTATAATCTCACGGAACTGGGTCAGAATTAAGTAGCACAAAACTTTCATGCTTTAGAGCATTCTGTCATCAGGAAACTTTAGAGCATTCTGTCATCAGGAAACGAATTTAAGTGCCTAAGAGAGGGTTAATTATTGGATGCTGTTTTTAGCAATATAAGTTCAAGTATAATTGAAGTGCGAATCAGATTTGACTGCATATCCAAGCGTCTAATTTTGCAAAAAAGAAAAGAGCAAAATGAATTAAGGGCACATGTACAGAAAAAATAACTTTGATGCTATGACATGAAACTGCAAGGCAAGAGTTTCAGTATGTGTGATGGGAAGCCTCAGCCTCGGTTCCCAAAAATATTTGCATGTGAAGTCATTCCATTTGATAATTAAAACTATACTACAGAATTGGTGGTGTTCATTGCTTATACATCTGATATGATTCACAGAGATGGACAAGAGAGTTCCTCAAACGTTTTACTTAAGTATGAGAATCTAAGATCTCCTTTGTTAATATCTACATCCATGGTTGAGAAATAATTAGAATAAAATAAATATGAAGAAAAAATTATTTTGAGCAAAATTTAAAAGAAAAGTGTGTATAAAAAAAAGGTGCAAAAGCTTACCAGCCGTGACACTGCCGCTTCAAAAGATCTATATACAATTACAGGCAAGTTAAGCATTGAAACACTGGTGGCACCAAGTTTGGAGTAAGTAGATACTCGAACACATAACCGAATGCACTTCTTAATGTAGTTAAAGAGGAGTCAACACAGAGTACACCACCATTACAACTAAACCGTAATATCTCCAAAAAAGCAACTCCAAGAAGACATGTCGCTCTAACACCTATTATGCAAAGAAGAATTCAGATGGCATTAATACAGATTGTTTATGATGTGTTAAACTTCTCATTTTCACAAATCAAACTCATAAAACCCAACCATAACATAACAGGAGCACTTTGAACAAGCAGAAAGAAAATAAATAAATTAATTAATTTTTCAGCATAAAATTTCACTTAAACCTGAAATTGTACTCTACCTTAACTCTTCCTGTCCTAATGCAGCAAAAAAAGCAGCTCTCTTAAAACAGCAGCTATTTTATTACCACTGTCATAATGGGTTGTACAGTATATTTAGCTCAAGATTTTTTTTAATTATATGAGAAAATTTCTCTATTCTTTTGAGGAAAATCTTTCCTCTCAACCTGTATAAATAGGGAGAGAACGTGTAAATGCAATATAGCTTCTTCAATAATTTTTTTTCTTTTATCTCTTTTAACACTAACAATCTATGACATACGTGTCTATTATCAAAAAAAGAAAATCATGGTTTTGACATTTTGGATTTAGACTAGTCAGAAACCTATCTACTAGTCTTGTAGATTAAAAAAAGTTTTAAGTAGTTGCGAACCTAAAAAACACAAAGTAGTACAGAAGGGAAACTTATCGATTACATCAAAGGTAGAGATTATCCCAGGTACATTAGAAAAGGTAGCACTCAGGCATCAAATCAGTTTGTCTTGGAAAGGGATGGACGCTGCATATTTAATACCGAAGCTAATTATGTAATGCATACATGAGAAAATGTGGCATATATATATATATATATATATTTATATATATCAGAATCATTACTACAAAATAAGGCAAAATATATAGTTATTTTAGACTTGGAAAGACTTTTCACTTTCTAGAAAAAGAAGAGGAAGACCATTGATCTCATAATACGTGACCGTTGTACTTACTTCAACATTGGCTGCAGGATCAAACTCAAAGCAAATTTCGACAACTGCAGGCAATAATGGCCCCAAGAAATCAGCACCACTCCTGCAAATCCGAAAGCATTATACTGAGAAAAAGGAAGAAAAGAGTCAAACGGAAAAGAACTCCAGATGATCCTTTTTAAGTAACCAAAACTCCAAAGTCCAAACATTCCCAAGGCTGCTATGATCTAAGACGGCACTCCACGCCACGCCAGCACCCGGTGCTCGCTCAATAGTCTCTGTATCATCCATATTAATCAGCAATACCAAACACAATCAGGTGGCTGCTCAGGCGTCAAGGCCCTAACAAGACATGGGATGCAGATAGGCGTGCAGTGCAATAAGGTTGACATAAAAGCCTGACACCCATCAGCACTCTACGTTCCACTTTTTGATTCAGCAGCCACTGCCACATCCGAGCATGAAGACCATAGCCTATTGGCGGTAATCAGACCTCAGTTTTGAGCTACTAAGACGAGAGGCAACCAGAAGAAACCCTGCAGGGAGTCTCTAAAATATAAACTGAAGAAGTTAGCAAAACTATGAGAAGTTACAAGCCTGCAAAATAGCACATAATATGTAGTCCAAACTACAAAGAAACACCTAAACACATACTTCTACACGCTCTGTAGTAGTTTCTTGGGGGCAGTGTTTTGCTTTCTTCCAATCCGACATTCTTGAGTTCATCTAAATAGTTTCTGGTCACTAGAACTATTGTCTCACGATAAGACTAATCAAAACCCAAACAAGCCATGCGAGAACCGCATCAAGTGGCTGAAACATTTATGAAAACAGTTGAACTTGATTGCCACAATATGGATGACAATAGTTACCACAGAAGCAATTGAAATGATATATCAAATACTAAGCAAAGCGCAAAAAAGACAAATAGCATTATTCACTAGCATATACATTCTTAAGAGGCAAGGGTTCATACTCGGAGACGCAATAAACATGGAGCAGAAGCATCACCTTCTTCAAGACTCTCAAAGAAGAGGGGCAATATCATGTCTATAACTTCCCACTTTTTAATGGATGAGCTCAAGTCAGAAAGAAGACATATACGATTGAGCTGCACAACAGGAACAGCCTGTTTTTTTTTCCATCCTGCAATATAACATATGCTTTGTGAGAATCTAACATAAATTGGTTAAACAAAGAAAAACTCAGATGATACCGAAATGAGATATGGCATGGTGGCTAAAAGCTCAATGATGAGATAGTAATAAAAAGAACATTTTACATAGCTCTATCATTCATTACATATGTGAAAATTTTTAGTGTATATTGTTTATTCTAGCTAAAAAATCAATGAGCTTATAAAATATGATGGTGCCTCAGCAATCTAATAACCTCAAGTAATCCTCCCATAACTATTGGAAAGAATAAAAGATAAGAAGAATTATTAAAGAAGTTGTTTTACTATTCTCCCCTTATTTATAGGGGATTAAGGGAGAGGATTTCCTTCAATAGAATAGAGAAATTTCTTCGTACAGTTAGAAAAATCTTATCTGCTATCAATAATAAGATAATAAGGTGTCCAATACAATAAAAATTAATGAAATTTTAGAAGAACAACTATGTTCTAGCGGAAAGGACTCACATAGTTCCATGATTATTTCTTAACACACCAGCTTGTTCCGAAGAGCAAACTTCAAAAGCGAATGATATCTGTTCACAACTTGGTGTATGATAGGAAGATCAATATCCACATCCAAAAAACAAAAAAAAGAAACTAGAAGCAAACCGAGCACAAGCCGTCAGGACAAGGGGCTTCAGACGAATGTGCAACACTCTCAAGAGCTAGCCTCCGCAAGACAGTGCTATTTGGCTGATTCCACCGAGTAATGTGCTGAACAGCTCCTCACATATTTTCAATTTCCACCATAAAGAGAGTATCCAAGCTTCAGCAGCGTCCGGGAGTAAGGCAGGAGTTCGACGCAATACATCTTTGGAAGATTTCCCTTCCAAATCAAGAGAAACGAGGCTCTTAATCTGCACTGCTATTGCTGCTTGACAAGAAGACAATTCTGTGTTTATCCTAGCTTTCAGCTGCGATCCCTGTTCTCTCCAATACACTGCAGGTAATATGTTTTCTTTTATCTTTCTTGGTGTTTTTTCATTTTTTTGGTCTATCACTCATCTATTTAGAATACTTCTTTAAGTGTGTGGTCGTTCAAAGCTCTCGTTGTTTTGTCTTTGTCTTTGCCTAGTAGTACCAAGAACGCACGTCGACGATGAGTACGCCACAGCATCAGAAAAGGATCCAAAGATTTTTGGTGACAACATCTCGTAATCCAAGCCAAAACCTCTTCCTCAGTTTGTCAAAGTAAGTAGCTGCATATTTTTGTGGTTTTGTTGAAGTACTAATCATATATCTGAAAGTTTAACTTGGTATTGTTGTTCTTGTAGGAACTAAAATTTGTCTTTCCCAACTCAACAAGAATGAATCGTGGTGGTCAGGTGTGTTTTTTGTTCTTTTCTGAATACATTGTGGTACTATTACTTTATTAATGGCAAAGCTAATGATTTAGATAATTCTTGCCCAATTTTGTAGGCTTGAATTTGTAGTCTTTGCCTTATAGGCAAGCTTACTCAAGCTTAATCAAACCCTATTACCCCTCAGCAAGTTGAGTCTGTATAAGTGTAGGTTGTCATGGATCAGCACATTTACTTTTGTAGTCTTGGTGTTGTTGTTTGGATGGATTACAGTAATGCTTAAAATCTTATAAATCCTTCGACCTAGACATCTTTATATTAACATTTTAATTTCATTAGAGAATGTCCACTTTGTGGTTGCACAGATTTGTGTGTTTATTCATGCATGTACCAACTCTTATGTTCCTTCTCTTCCACACTGCTTATGTAATATGTTAGCTTTTCCTGTTTGGTATGCCCTGCTACTTGATAGTTGTGTATCCCGATGGGCTGCACCACTAATGAAATCTTTGGCATAGCTGTTTTCTTTGTCATAGGTGATCTCGGAAATTATTGAATCTTGTCGTGCATGAACATCGGGGTGAACCAGATGGTTGATTGTTTGCCATTTGTCATTTGCTCCAACTGCATACTTTGGCTTGCTCAATGTGGTATGTACAAGTACTTTTCTTTTCTAGATATTTGAAGATTGTTGACACACTCATATATTTTATTATTATCTTTCAGGTGACGAGGCATGATATTATGGAAAAAAACGTAGTGGGAACAGTGTCGGAGGCTTATCCACACCCAATTCTTGACAATTTTACGAGTAAGATATGCCTAATTTTTTTGTTTTTGTGTAGCTTAATTTATTTGCTAAAAGGAGTTTGATGCTTGGTTGGTGGTCAATTCATGTCCTATCTTTTGTTCTTTATTATAAAACTGGGAACTATGTGTGGAAATGGAAAGACATCAGAATCTGGATAAGTTAATGTCTTTGACTTTAGTGGTCAATTAGTTCTAAGGTTTTAGGCATAGTTTGTGGCATTGGCCGATTTTATTATCATATACTTGGATATTGATATCACAGGCAAGATTGATCCAATTTGGATCAATTTCTTCGTAGTATAGTTAGCAAACGTTGAAAATGACTACAATTGATTTAAGTATGGAGTTATCCTATTTTAGTTGATTTCAAAATTTCAATAGGAGAAAAAGATGGGAGTAGGAGGGGAATGAGTAGAAATGGCGAAGCCATCACACGGGGATAAAAAAGTATGTGAAAATTTATTTGTTTCTTTTTGTTGTAATGATCGCATTTGAATTTGTCACTTTCATCCTTGGGCATGTAAAATATGTTGGGAGATAAAAGTTCGTTCGATCTCATATTTTAATGATAAAATTAATTGAGGAGTTTGTGATCTAATCTGTATTTTGAGTGATACAGTACTAACTTCGAAGAATTTCATCCCGTGAGTTTGGGCATCAGGCCGAAGGATTGGACATTGCGCTATCGAAAGTTGCGAGAATTAATGTCATAACCCAGATTTATAAAAAGAATAATAAATTAGTAATTTATTATTCATAATTTACATAATAAATTTCCTTTTTTTTTTCGTCTTTGAATTTAAATTCTTATCTTTACAATAGTAAATATTCTATTAATTAGAAAAAAAACTACATTTCTTAGTAGAGTCAAAGTCTCTCTCACCCAAGCTTCAGATCTATTACAAAGTAGTAGATTACTCTGAAAATAAATATAAGATAAAAATATATTAGCAACTACACATACTAGCAGGAACCTTAAAAAAATCATAATAATAATCTTCAATATTCATGAAATAAGAATAAATATCAATAATTCTATAAGAAATGATAATATATCGATTCATCATAAAATTAATGCATAAGAAAAACGATAATAATTTCTTACATAATAAATAAAATCATGTATCAGTCACATGCAACACATATATAATAACAAAGGCGTATATCACCCGATGGTGCACTCTCCCAACAATAGATGGAGAGGTATATTTCACGGGATGGATTCCTCCCAACAGCGGATGAAGAGACTCCATATCATACTCCCAATAGCAGATGGAGTGTTCCTCCCAACAACGGAGGAATGTATAACCATCACATATAATGGCTCACTAATCCTTGAAAGGAATCACCATACTGCCCTCGACACTTAAATATCTATGGTTATTCATTTATACTCATCTATTCACTCATGCATGCATTAAAAAATCAATATGGTTAAATATTATGAGAGGTCATACTTAATATAAATTTGCTAGACTATGTTCATTAGTGGCTCTGCACTATGATGGGCTCGCAGCTCCTTTCACAGGTTACACTTCCAATATGAACTACTAGCATAGTCACATCTACTACGTGGTAACATTCATATTAATATCATAAACTCGAGAAAAAGTAGAAAATCAATAATCATTTTTAAATGATATCTTTAGATAAATCCTTTAAATTCATTAAATCATAAAGATATGAAACATCAATTTTTCAATAGTCCTCAATCAACCAAAACTCTAATTGGAATAGCTCAATTAACTTAAACCAAACTCAATTTGATTATAACTTAAACGAAACCAATCTCAAATCCTTATAGAACCAATCTAGAAGTATCCTAGACTGGTCTAATTTAGATTTGATTGATTTCAATTAAGTCAAGTAGGTTTGAACTAGTCAAGTTAGTTTGGAATCACCCTAAACTGGCTTTAACCGATTAAACCTGTTTGATTTAGTTAATTATGAGCTCAAACCAATAAAGGAGAAAGAAATTAGACTATGTCTTATAGTGCTAACTCAAACCAAACTAGCCCACGTGAGTCTTGGATGGATCATATGTGCTGCACATGCCTATTCCAAGTAATAGGTTGAGTTGAGTTACAACGGGCTAGATAGAGGAGCAACGATGCATCTAACAACATGAGTTGGGATCATATCTGACACATGAGTTGGGTTGTACCTAGCCGCATAAGCTGGCTCATGCCTGGCCATGTGGTTGGGTCATACCTTACCACATGGACTAGGTCATGCTCAATCACATAGGCTAGGACGTACATGACCATATGAGCTAAGTTGATCCGATCTGATAGATCAACCTAACTCAAGTCAGACCCCAATTAGATTCCTCTTATGAAATAAAATTTTAATATTTAAAATTATTAAAGGATAACTCAAATCTATTAACTAAAAATTTAAATTCATGATCTTAATTTGAAACTAATTATATTATAGAATTTTACACATAATTCTTAAAACATAGATATATCTAATTAAATAAATTAGAACTATTATGCTAATTCAAAAATAAAAATTTTAATACTTAAATCAATATTAAAATTCACTTAAGCAGATCAATATAAATCAAATAATCATTCTAACATCACAAATCAATTATTATTATTTACTAATCATGAAATTTTAAAATTAAAATATCATTATGCATTATAAAATTATAACAATCTTAACATCAAGATTTCAAAATATAAATCAAAGCTAATTAAAAAAAAAGATCATACCTCTCCTCGGCTTCCTCGATATCGTCTCCTCGGAAAGTCCTCGCCTCAATTCTTCTATTCTTAAGCTCGATGAAGAATGAGGGAGGAAGTAGTCTCCTTTATATAGAGAAGATGTGATATCCCTAGAAGGTAAGTAATAATTTAATTCTTATTTTTAATTTATTTTATTTTCTTTTCATACACAAAGAGAGAAATATAATATTTATTTCTTATACTTCACACACCAAAATGGAATGTAAACTATTTACTTCCAAAAAATCAAATCACTCATTAAGAAATAAATCAATTAATAATTTAATTGATTAATAGAATTTCTAACTTATTAACATGTTAAGGAAATCAAATTTAATCATTTTCTTAACTATAGTGCACAAACATAGAAGTTAATAATAAAACAATACATCATTTATAGTAATTAATTTATGTTAAGGGAGAAATTATTGGTGATTACAGTCAACATGCCTACGTTGAAGGAGAGGACGATGCGTTGAAGGATCAGATGAAGTGCTAGAAGAACCAATGATATGCCGGATAATATATGATTCATGCTTTGTAATAATTTATCTATCTTAAGTTAGTTTAGGTCTAATTGAGTTGGTATTGGGGTGAAACAATACCAACTCAATTAGGGGCCAATAGGGCTTGAATCAGGGCTGAATTGGGCTTGTTGTTTGGCCCATTCAATGTCTTATAGCAAGGTCTGACGGTGGTACCACTCAAACTAGGTAATGGTACCACCCAAACAGTCTCCCAAACTGTGTTAATCAGTGGTACCACCAGACTGAGTGGTGGTATCGCTCAGACATAGTCTCCTAAATTATGTCAGGTGGTGGTATTACCAAACTGGGCAATGGTATTGCCCAATATTAGTGTGTTAAGTGATAGTATTACTAGACTGGACGGTGGTACCATCCAATGTCAGAATTGATAAGCGGTGGTACCACTAATACCTCGAAATCTTAAGGATTTGAATTTTGGATTCACTTTTTGAAGCCATTTGCGGCTTATAAAAACCCCACTCATCCCTGCTCAGTGAACACATGAACTAAGAACATAAATTGGAGAAAATGCTATTGTAATCTTGAGAGTTCTCCTCATCTTCTCTAAAAGTGTAATTTTTGTTTAAAGGAGGGTTGAGTGGTTGTAAAGGTTATCTCAAACTTGTGAAAAGAAGAAAAGGGATGTAAGGGGGTAGTTGGTCACAATAAAGATCGTTAGTGGATGCCGGTGGCCTCAACGGAGGAGGAATCGGGAGTGGACGTAGGTCACAATAACCGAACCACTATAAATCTGGTGTGATTTATTCTTTGATATTTTTATTCTACTTTCTCTTTATATTGCTTAGTAATTTAGTTAGACAATTCATTTTACACCCTTTTATGTTAAACGCATTTCCTATACGGGGTTTATCAAATGAAAATTTTGAATCATCGGAAGTTTTACGAAAGCACTAATTCTCCCCCCCCTCTTAGTGTCATTCACGATCCTAACAGTTGGTATCAGAGCCAAGTTCCTCTCTGTTTAGTTTAACACCTAAGAGAGATAAGTTTTTTCGACTTTTAAGAGGGTCTTTCTATCACTCATCCTCCTATGTTCAATATGACGGAGTATATGTATTGAAAAACATGAATAAGAGTTTTCTTACTTTCTTTAAACTTTGATTTATGGAATATTATCGAATATAATTTTTAACACCCTTTTAAACCTATGAATGAATGGAATGATTTTGAGAAAAAATTATTTTCGCTAAATGCAAAAGCTATGAATACTTTGTTTTATGCTTTAGATAAAAATAAGTTTAATTATATTTTAACCTGTGAAATTGTATATGATATTTGACACACTCTTGAAATCAAACAAGAAGGCACAAGTAAAATTAAAGAATAAAAATTAATCTTTTAATGTATAATTTTGAATTATTTCGAATAAAACCAAGCGAAACCATTAGAGACATGTACACCCATTTTGCAGATGTCGTTAATGATTTGAAAGAACTTGGTAAAAGTTTTTTTAATTTTGAACTTGTTAACAAAATACTAAGATCCCTTTCGTTGGGATCTGAAAGTGATGATAATACAAGAGATAAAGGACTTGAACAATTCCTTCTTGAAGAACTTATTGGGTCTTTAATGATTTATGAAATGATTTATATCAAACATGATAAACTTGAGAACAACCTTCTAAAGAATATGAAGGATTTGACACTTAGAATAAATGAAGACCACTCGAGCAAAAGCTCAAGTGATGATGACTTTGAACTCTTAACAATAAAGCTTAAAATATTCTTAAAACATGAATCAAAGAATAAAAATGAACTTAAAAAGAATAAGCTACCAAAGAAGAAAAAAATACTTAAAATGACTTGGGATGAAATGAGTGCATCCGAAGATGAGGGGCTAAACAACAAAGACAAAGTTGTGAACTACGCCTTGGTGACTTTTGACAATGAGGTAAGTGACTTAATTAAAACCCCTTTACTTTACTATGAAATTACTTGATGCATTTCATTAGTTGTTTTTAAATTAGTATATAAAATATAAAAAAAGGGGGATCATACTTCTCTTTTTAGTGATTTTAAAAAAATAAAAAATGAGCATGACAATTACATGTTAACTCCTTACACTAAATGCAATAAGTTAGATTCACTAAAGAAAAAAAAAATATTACTACAACAAACAATAATAAAAGAAAGATCATTGGAATTAAAACGATTATTAACAAATCTAATCTTTTGTTTGAAGATTCTATGTAAGTAGATATAACTCATTAAGTATTTATGTAATAAGTGATATAAATTTGAATCTAATGCTTGCATATCAAATAAAAAAAATTTTATGAATGCTTAAATGTTTATCTTGATGATTTTTGTGATGAAACTTATTTTTTAGTTTTTAAATATTAATATATATTTTTATTTGACATAAAAGTCAAAGATATGCTGTGATTTTGATGATATGAATTTGAATGAATTATTATTCAAATCATGATCTTGATATTTTGATAATTATAACTTGAGATTTTTATATAAATCAAAATCGTTCACTATAATTTTTTCATTTTATTAAAAAGAATTATCCAAATGAATCATGATTTCTCTTTTGATTTCTCAAAATTATAAATTAGATTTTTTTTATGAATCATTTTTTATTCCCTCTTTCACTAAAAAGGAGATTTGTCAAAATGAATTATATATTTTAGTATTTACAAATTGACCCTTCTTGATCTTTCGTATTAATAACTTTCATGTTATGATTTTCATATGACTCCTTTGTATTTATGTTATGATTAGAACATTAATGCAAAAGAAAGCAAAAAGTGCTAGCTTGAATATTAAACTTAGGCATGTTAAATTCTTAATTTCTTGAAATTTGATACTTGATATCTTTTATGAATCAAGGTCGTTGTTCTCCTATATTTTCTTTTGTTAAAGAGAATATTTATGAATCATGATTTTTTTCTTGATTTCTCAAAATTCATGACTTCAAATTTTCTTTGAAGATTATCTAGTATTTGATCTCTTAAAATTTCTTTTTGCTATTTATAAAAGAAGAAACTTATCAAAATGAATCATGACTTGATTCTTCATGATCTTTGATATATATATATATATATATATATATATATATATATATATATATATATCTTTTAATATATTTACAATTGTTTGTATACCTTATGTCATATTTAGAAATTGATGTAAAGAAAAAATATTTATAATATTATATTATTCTCTTCATTTGGACAATGACAAAGGGGGAGAAAGATTACTAATTTGCATATTACAAAAGAAAAAAAAATTGCTAGCTTACAATCTTAAGCAAAAGTGCTATTTTGCTCATCTTAAGAAGTAAAACTTACAAAATTGCATATTGTAAAAGGAAGCAAGAATTGCTAGCTTACACATTTCAAAGAAGTAGAAACTTGCTATCTTACACATCTCAAGAGAAAAGTGCTAGCTTACTCATCTCAAGAGAAGCAAAACTTGCTATCCTTCATACTTCAAGGAGAAGTAACACTTGCCAACTTGTTAGCTTGCATGTTCTAAAGTGATGTAAATTTTGCTAAATTGCTAGCTTGAAAACTTGCTAGTTGTACTTCTCTTTTTTGTTGATGACAAAGGGGGAAACATTATGATGATGATCATGCATGATGTACTTTGATTATGCATGAAATACTCATGATTTTAAGATGCATATGATGTGATTAATTGGTTCTTTTAATATTCATGATGTATGCAATGATGAAATAGTCATGATTTTCTGAATTTAAAGTTTATATCAATATGACATATTGATAGGGGGAGTTTAGTTTAAATTTCGTCATTAATTGATTGTCATCATAAAAAAGAGAGAGATTGTTAAATCTCAAATTTTGATGAGAAAATTAATTGATAAGTTTATGATTTAATCTACGTTTTGAGTGATGCAAGACTAGCTTTGATCAAGGAGAGATAAATTAATTGAATCAAAAGGAACCAGACGTTAGGCCAGAGTTGAACATATCAGGAGATTGAACGTCAGGTCGAAGGATCGGTCGACATACCAGCAGAAGGACTTTATGCTGTGAGTTCGGGCATCAAGCCGAAAGATCATACATTGTGCTAAGGAGATCAAAAGTTGCGGGAGTCAACATGTCGATTGCACAATATGTCGAAGGAGAGGACGATGCACCAAAGGATCGGACGAAGCGTTGGAAGAATCAATGACATGTCGAATAACATATGATTCATGCTTTGTAATAATTTGTCTAGATCGAGCTAGTTTAGGTCTAATTGAGCTAGTATTGGGATGAAACAATGCCAACTCAATTAGGGACTAATTGGACTTGAATCAAGGCTAAATTAGGCTTGTTGTTTAGCCCATTCAATGTCTTATAGTAGGGTCTAGTAGTGGTACCATCCAAATACAGTCTCCCAAACTATGTCAGGTGATGATACCGTCAGAATGAGCGGTAGTATCGCCTAGACATAGTCTCCCAAACTGTGTCAGGTGGTGGTACCACTAAACTGAGCGGTGACACCACATAATTTCAGTCCGTTAAACGATAGTATAGTCAAACTAGATAGTGGTACCACCCAGTGTCAGAACTAACAAGCGATGGTACCACCTAGTATTGGTGGTGGTATTGCTAGTACCCCAAAATCTCAGGGATTTACATTTTGGCTCCACTTTATCAAGCCATTTGTGACCTATAAAAACCCCACTTATTCCTACTCAGTACTGAGAACATAAACTGGGAAAAACGCTATTGTAATCTAAGAGTTTCCCTCCTCTTCTCTAAAGGTGTAATTTCTGTTTAAGGGAGGGTTGAGTGGTTGTAACGGTTATCTCCTAAATCTGTGAAAAGGAGAAAAAGGTTGTAAGAGGGTAGTTAGTCTTTGTCTATTGAAGGAAGACTATTAATGGACACGGATGGCCTCAACGGAGGAGGAATCGGGAGTAGACGTAAGTCACGTTGACTGAACCAACTATAAATCCAGTGTGATCTCTTTTTTGTCATTTCTATTCTGCTTTCTCTTTATATTGCTTACATATTTGGCTATACAATCCATTTTACACTCTTTTATGTTAAATGTATTTTCGATATAGGGTTTATCAAATGAAATTTTTGATTCATCGAAAGTTTTATAAAAATATTAATTCACCCCCCCTCTTAGTGTCATTCATGATCCTAATAAAAAGAAGGTATAGGGTATAAACCATATACTCTTAATAAAGAAAATACTATTATAGAGAATGATAGATGTATAGGATTAGGAACTATCCCAAATCTTCTTTTATTTATTTAGCATTATATGAGTTGCATTGTTATAAAGTTACGCATGCATATGCATATGCAAGTGTATCCGCTTGAGTGTGCCATGATGATATTGTGATGCTTTTTTAGACTAAGTTGATTAAAGTCTCTCGAGTTATATTAGATTGGATCTATTGGACCCTTTACAAATCTAGAATAATTAGCTAAATTAATCGAATATCTGAAGGCACGGAAGCACGGGCGTTATGGTTTGAATGGTGTATCACATCTAACATATATCGAATACAGATTCATCATTGATATGATTGGACATGTGTTAGACATGTTTCTAGCCATGTCTTTTTTATTTTTTTAATTCTATTATATACGGTGTTTGTGTGTTGGACTTAAGACTTCTTATTGCTCGAGAGCAGAGGCATCGTGAAGCCTTTTGAATACTTTTTCTTAATGAATTTAGGGAGGATTTTTTTCTCATCAATGCATCCTACCCTGTCCAAACCTTGTTTCTCATTTACTTTTTTTTTTTTTCTCACTTGCTTTCTCACCTATGTCTTTGTTATCATCAACTCTACATCCTACCTAAAAGAGAAGCCTTTGTCCTATCTAAGCTCCCTAGTCTACCATGAGGGTCCAATGAAACCTACGCCTCAACTAAACATCCCCACCCGCTCTGAGCACCCCACCATATTGCATATTGGTACATTAGTATGATTTAGTATATACCATATTAATGGTTAATTGGTACACTAGTATGGATTGATAAGACGAACTTTGATTAATGCCATGATTTTTAATGTATCTAAAATCTAAAATCTATCTCTCATAACTCTATAGCTATCAATGCTTCACTGCCACTTATAATCTAATATGCCACCTCTTCTCAATATCCACTAGATTTCAGATCTATCACACAAAACTACTACATTTCAACATCAATATCTTAGTAACCAACATGAACTTTGCATTAAAGTATTTATCCACAATATTGGCTTGCTTTTGCTAATTGTGATTTTAGTTCACTCCTAAAAGGAAATAAGGATCTTGCAATATTTATTTTTTTATCATTAGATGTTATAGGTATCTATTGCTTGTCATGAACAAAAATCCCAAGTAATTATTTGACCTCTACTTGAAATACATTTTTGGTAGATAACTTATACTGTGCTATGATGGAGTTAGAGTATACGATCATTATAAAGTCTTCATATTTATTTGATCATAATCTTAGCATTTTATGTTGACATTTTATTTTCTTATATCATTTGACCTAGGCATCATGTATATGAAAAATATGGTGGTCCTAGGTCTGTTGAGCTAAAGGAGGTTGGTCCAAGGTTTGAATTACAGCTTACAGCTTTATCAAGTGATCGTATAGTCCTTTTATTCCTTAACTTTGATCAAGTTTAAATCAAGTAACACAAAGAATCAAGGAGAAAGAATTAGCCAAACTGATGTGATGCTTGACATTGTTTCTATTGTTTCAAAGGAACCAAAAATCGATGGCAATAATATAAAGGAGTAAGGCAGAGGATGATTTGTCAAGATCAAAGCCTTCCTCCAGTTAGGCTCCTTGGTGCTAAGCATTGAATTGCTTAAAGTGATGAGAGAGTTTGGACTGGAGAAGGTTCAAAAAAACATATGACAATTCGACAAGAGAAGAAGATATGAGGGGAGGGAATCATAATCCATTTTAAAAATAAAATAATATTCAAATTGACAATGTAGTGTGCAACATAACCAAGAATAAGTGGTAAGTATTGCCAAAGAAATTTTCATTAAAAAAATTTAACCTTAGATGCCACCAAATCTACCTTTCAGCCAATTCCCCTCCATAGGATTTAGTCTTTATTCAGTCTTTTGTTTAAGCATGTGTAAGCGCTACTTATTGCTACTTATTGAGGTGCTTTCAAAAAGGGTGAGCACCTAAACTTATATATCATCATTGGACATAAGAGAGGTGAATGGTATAGATTCTATTTACTAATGAGTCATAAAATAGAGTTCAATCATGAAACAAAGTTTAGAGAGCTGGGATGAATCAAGAACTAGAGTATTATCGAATCATAGGTCATCCTAATAGTCTATAGACAAGCTAAAACTATTAAGTTTCTTGAAGCTATTCTTGAAAGAGTGAGATAAGGTGAAATTTGTATAGGAAGTTTGAAAATTTTATTCTAGGTCTGGTCCATCTAGGAGTGTAGGGGCTTATACTTCAAGATGAAAATCTTGATCTAAAGGTAGTCATCTTTGTTAAAGATAAGGGTTAGTCTTTTGGAATATATTGATCATTTGGCTATGGTGAAATCTTTAATGCCAAGACTCCTATACTCTTTAAACAATTAAGTTTTTCTAACTAATAAAGTGCATATTGTGATTATTAGGATTACCGTTCTAAAGAAAATCCTTACTCAATGGTAAAGATTCTTTTGAGGACCTTGTTAAATATCCAAGAGTTTAGCAAGATATTAGTAGGTAGAGTTGATGATTGAGTTAATCAAAATGATTTTACTAGTTTGCGACAATAATCCTTAGTACTAGCTTTGAATCCTGGATATGAATTTGTCCACCAGTGAGTGTTGGTATTGATCTCCTAGTTTGCCTTTGGAAAGGTAAGTTTTGAGATATTTAAAAGGCTAGCTTCCCTTGACAATACCAAAGGTAGCATAGATAATGGTAGCATAGATAATGTGTTTTGACGAGATAGTGTTTTGGGAAGTAAATGTTAGATTTGTTTAGATTTATTTTGAGATTGGTAAGATTTTTAAGGTTTTGAGAATGATCATGATGTGAGTACAAGATTTGGGATTGGACCTAAAAGCTAGGAGTAAATCATCTTTAAAAATAAAATGAAAGACTTTGGTACCTTTGAGGTTGAAAGGTGTGATTTTGCTCTTGTTAATAGCTTGGGAAATAAGAGTTCAGATGATTTGTTGCATAATAATGAACAAGTGTGGTAAAAGAGGATCACCTTGTTTGATACCTCTTTCACTTTTGAACTATTGATAGGACTAGAAAAGATGGGAGAGGAGATGTATGTTTTGATCCAACTATTAAATTGACGGGGAAGGAGGATAGCAGAACAAGATATTAAGTCAAAGGCATTCTCTAGGTTAAGTTTAAGAATAAGAGGTGCTTCCCTTTAGAGTTGCTTACGGAATAAATTCGTTTCATACAATAAAAATATTTTCATGAATCATCATTCATTTGATGAAAATAAATTGTTGTTGATTAAGGGGCTAATCTTCATCCTAAGTCTATTTGGTCAAAACCTTTGCAAGGATCTTACATAGAACATTGCATAAGGTTACCAACAAAAAATATTAGGTTTTTTAGGGATGAACACTAATTAGGTCTTACCCCAACCAAGGGAAGAGTGATAGTGTAGTAAATGCTGTCAAATTCAGATTGAATTCGACTCATTCCCCAAAATTTAAGGTTAAACTCAATATTATAACTATCTAGCCATGTGGTTTTTTCATGACCCATCCGGTTAATAGTATTCCAAATCTTAAGAAAAGAAAAAGGTTGGTTAAGGTTTCTCTATTTAAAGTTATGAAAATTAGATAAAATCAGGTAACCAGTATACTTAGTAAAAGAGGGCTAAGGGAAATTGTTCTAGAGATTATTGTACCAGAGGGCAAATCGAGTAAGTAAATTAGGAAAATCATGAAACTCTATATTGTTGTCTATTTTAATATGATAGATTTTTTTTTTTTTTGCATTTGGAATTGATAATTTGATGAAAGAATTTAGAGTTCTTGTCACCTTTAAGGTTCCATTACACTTTATCTCTAACTCATCATTTGAGGTTGAGTTGTCTATTCAAAATAGTAATTTTATTGTAATTGTAATCACAGAGAAGGAAGGTAAATTTATCATCAAAGAGCAGGCCATTCGTATCTTTGTCCTCGAGCAACAATAGCCTTGGTGGTAAATTTGATGTTGAGGTCCAAGTTCATGTTAGATTTGGCCCAGTTAGAAATGGTTTTATTAAGATTAATAAGTGAGGGGGGAAGCCCAACAGGGTGAGTCCAGTCGACTTAGTAGAGGAGTAAAAGTTTTCAACCAACTTGAAAAAGTCTTCAAGTTTAAACCAATGGACTTCAATCTTAATACTAAGTTTAGAAATTTTTTGATTAGAAAAGTGACTAAGTTTAATAACCATTGGCAAGTGGTCATAGGCAATGCATGGGGATGCAAAACAGAAGTCATGCTAAAAATAGAATCCCAATAATTATTAAAAAAAATTATCAAGGTGAGCAAAAATATGATCTTTCTCAAATTGATTGTTGCACCAAGTAAAACAATTACCAAAGAATTCAGTGTCAGCCAAACCACTATAAAAAAATAAAAATTTTAAAGTCTGAAACCGAATGGGAAAAAACAAAAGAGCTATCGTGGAGCTTGTCACTAGGACAAACAATAATGTCCATGTTATCACAAATAAGCCATGAAATCACAAAAAGTGTCGATATGAGAAGGAAGAGATTAGAGAGACTTATGAACATAAGAAGCGGTACTAGCATATATAGTAGTAGTGAGGAGACAAGGGACATTACCTGGAATCTGCAAGATCAAGTTGATAGCTTGCATGTTTGTGAACAACACTGAGGCTTTGAGAGCATGGTCCTTCCACGCCACCAGAATACCTTTAGAACATCCTTCTATAGTCGAGAAAGTACTGATCCAGTTTATTTTATTATGAGCTTTCGCTAAAAGAAGAGGCTTTTCTATTCAAGCAGATGAGTCTCCAACAGGATGATGAGGTTCAAATTAGAAGTTTTGATATGAAGTAAAATTATGCAAAACTGAGGTTTGACAGCTCATATGTATTTCCAAGAAAGTATTGTGCAAGACATAGAGCTAACAAAAAGAGGGAGGTGGGGCAGAGGAGACTGTAGGCTCCTCCATACATGAGGTCTCCAAAACCACTGTAGTTTTTTACTTTTTGTTTTTTTGTTTCAGGAAAAGTGAGGTGGGAATGACATTACTAGATGGATCCTTCTTCTAAAGTGAGGCCCTCCCAAGGGAATAAAACACTGTAACTACAGAGTTTAATCATCGATCTTGGATTATCTTCGGCCAGCTTACCTTCCTCGATCACTCTATGAAAGGTAGTAGCCAAATGATCCACTAAGGCATTGAGGTGGAGTAGCGGTGGAAGTAACTTAGGGATGCGAGAAACTCAAATAGGGAATGGACGGGGAGGAAGAGTCCGTTCCATCTCTATGTAGCGAGGACAAGATAAGAGAGGGATTAGCTATAAATGGGTTAAGGAGTCTGGGTGTTGAGAGAGTTTTCATGATTAATATGCTAATTATAGGTGTTTCGTAAGTCAATCACGTGAGTGATAATATATGTGACATATTATTATTATTATTATTATTATATTTTTTTATTTTATATTATTTGATTGATATATTATGATTTCAATAGAGAATTGGATCACGATGAGATTATAATAATGAGACCAATTCGTTTATAAACATAGACTCTAAATATTTTCGGTTATAGATTACTTGAGAAGGATATCGAGATAACCGGAGAGACTTGTGTATTATATACTCATCTCTATGAAAGAGACAATTAGTCTCATAGCTGCTTGTGTGAGGATATTAGTGATACAATGCAACTGCTTATTGAAGAATAAATTCACTTAATAATCTATTCACAGAATATTGAATAGTTAATGATACCTCATCGTTAGACTGTGATTCCGTGGTCCTAATTGTGTATTTGATCCTTAGACTTAAGATACCAATGATACCCTATATGAGTACTGTTGAATCTCGTATTTTGATGATGAAACCACTTGATATGTGTTTATATTTTAATCTGCATTTTGAGTGACACAGGATGCTTCGATCAAGATGAGACAATTAAAGCAGGAAAAATCATGTTGTGCTGGAGGAATATGTCAGAAGATTGGACGTCAGGCCGATGGATCGGTCGACGTATCGACAGAAGGCTTCAGGCCGTGGACTTGGGCATCGGGCCAAGAAGAGCGGGTATTGCGCAAGGGAAATCGGAGTTGCAGAGTCAACTAGCCGATTGGGCAATAGGCCGCAGGAGAGGACGATGCACGGAAGAATCGGACGAAGCGTCGAGGGACCAATGACATGCTGGACAACTTAGTTAATTGCTTAGGATTAATTATCTCGATCGAAGTTTTGTTTTAAGTGTGCAGGATTAACTACGATGAAAGTAAGACATACAGCAGGAGTTGAGTCGGAGTCAAAGACTATGATCACGTTGGGAGTTCGAGAGCTCAACGGAAGTCCGGACGGTCATCGGAGGTTCTACGGGAACAAATCCGAGAAGTCCAAGAGCTTGCCAAAAGAAGCTCATCGGAACTCGCCAAGGGGATCGTCGCAAGTCCACGAGTTTGCCGGAAGTCCGTCGGAGCATCACTGGAGGTTCGTCGGATGTTCGCCGGAAGTTCACTGGAAGCTCGCCGGAAGAAGCGATTGACGCACCGGAGCAAGCTGTAGTAAATGTCTTAAGAATTGTCATAGTTAACATGTAGATTAAGTTAGGAATGAGAGATGATCCCATTAACTTAATCTAGGGGCAATTGGGCCCTTGACAGACCCAAATTGGGCCGAATGGATCGACCCATTCGGACTAGAATTCCTACTAGGCGGTGGCACCGCTAGGGTCGGCGGTGGCATCGCCTAGGAAAGGGTCTCCCAGGAAAGCTGGGTGGTGCAACCGCCCCAAGCAAGCGGTGGCACCGCCTGGGCTCAGTCTCCGAGCGAGACTGGACGGTGCAACTGCCCCTGACAAGCGGTGGCACCGCTAGGGCTCAGTCTCCGAGCGAGACTGGGCGGTGCAACCGCCCCTGTCAAGTAGTGGCACCGCCCAGAGGCTCAGTCTCCGAGCTCTGCCAAGCGGTGCAACCGCCCCTGACAAGCGGTGACACCACCTAGAGTCTTAGTCTCCGAGCTCTGCCAGGCGGTGCAACCGCCAGACCCCGGAATTCCGAGAGATGACAGTTTTGAGCTCGGAATTCGAACTGGTTTGGAGCCTATAAATACCCCTCCCATCCCTGGGTAAAATATATAAGCACAGAGAGATTAAAAGAGAGAAAACGCTGCTGTAATCTCTAGAATTTCCCTCCTCTAGCTTAAGTGTTAGAATTCTGTTTAAGAGAGGAGAGTGAGTGCTTGTAAGGGTTGTCTCCTAAACCCAGTAAAAGGAAAAAAGAGGTGTAAGAAGGAGATTGATCTTCGCCTAGTAAAGGAAGATCGTTAGTGGATGCCGGTGGCCTCGATGGAAGAGGAATCGAAGTAGTGGATGTAGGTCACAATTGACCGAACCACTATAAACTCTCATCTTCTCTGGTTTGCATTTACTTTGAGCATCTTATCTTTACTGTAAACCTCCTCAGTAGCTTACTGCCTTTTGTTCATTTACAAATGTGTTTCTTAGTTAAGTATTTTCCGAATCAGCGTTAAGATGGAAATCGGTTTTATCGTACGAACATCATATTTCAGTTTGCGCTTACATTCTGATTTCTATCTTAACTGCAAACTGCCTTCCTTACTTTACTTCAAATATATTTCTGTAAGCTTTCAAAGTTATTATCTGCATGAAATGACTTTTATGTCGGAATTGGATTTCAACGTACAAATGTAGTTTCTCATTTCAGATTTACACCCGAGAAATGGCTCTTCATGGCTTTAAAGAGGGTTTTTCGGTTGGTCGTCCACTGTTGTTTAACGGATTGGACTACACTTATTGAAAAACTCGAATGAGAGTTTTCTTGATTTCTATGAATTTGGATTTATGGAATATTATTGAAAATGGTTTTCAACTTCCCTCTAAACCGATGAACGAATGATCAGATTTGGAGAAGAAGTATTTTTCTTTAAACGCAAAGGCTATGAATGCCTTGTTTTGTGCACTTGACAAAAATGAATTTAATTGCGTTTCGATGTGTGATTCGGCTTTTGATATTTGGAGAACTCTTGAGTTCACTCATGAAGGCACTAGCCGAGTGAAAGAGTCCAAAATCAACTTTTTGATGCATTATTTCGAACTTTTTCAAATGAAGCCAAGCGAAACCATTGGTGACATGTACACCTGTTTTACGAATGTCATCAATGGTTTAAGAGCTCTTGGCAAATGTTTTTCGGATTTTGAACTCGTAAACAAGATTCTGCGTTCTCTTTCTAAGAAGTGGGATTCAAAAGTAACTGCAATACAAGAAGCTAAAAACCTAAACAACTTACTACTTGAAGAACTAATTGGTTCGTTGATGACATATGAAATGGTGCACAATGCACATGATGAATAAAACAACATTCCAAAGAACAGGAAGGATTTGGAACCCAGGACAAATGAATACCACTTGAGCGATGACTCAAGTGATGAGGACAATGATGAACTTGAACTTCGAATGCTAAATCTTAATAAGTTTATTAAACAAAAATCTAAAATAAACAATGAACTTGAACAGAGGAAGAGGCCAAAGAAGAGGAAGGCAACCAATGATGAATCAAGAACTTCCAAAGGTGAAACGGTGAATTGGACTTTGACGGGCTTCGACTACAAGGTAAGTAACTTAACTCTCTTGAATTAGTTTGAAATTACTTGAAGTCCTTCATAGTGCTTAATTTAGATAGTAGGAATAGGAAATAAATAAATTATTTTTCAAAAATTATATCATGTTTTTCTTTTTAGCATCTTTGAAAAATTAAAAATTTGATCATGAAAAGTATATTGCTAAGGTTTCATGCATGTTATGTTTGGAAATGTTGAATTATGTATTTAATATTAGGGATGATAATATGATATGTGATAATGCTTAGGATTAATCCATGCATGTATATCTTGATGATTTTATGTCATGCAAGTTTTTGAAGTAAATGTTGATTTGAAACTCTCATTTTAGATTAATATATTTTTGGCCTAATCATTTCTACGACGAATTAAGATGACATTCTCATGACATATTAATATGACATAGTGCATGTACATCTATGTAAGAATTTCTTGATAGTCTTTTGATGATAGATGTGATATCATGATGTGTTTGGTCTTGATGGCTTCATGACGAAACTTATGTTTCGATTTTAAATGATGATACATGTTTTCATAAAAGACTTGAATACCCTCACATGAAATCAATTGTATGAAATGGAAATAATTTTCTATCCTATTGAGATTAATGAATTTATTTTACCAATCTTGTGAATCTCATGAAAATAAACATGATGAATATTTTGAAAATAAATGAGTGTATCATGCATTTGGTCTTAATGATTTCTCTTTAACATACTTTTTGAAATCATACTTGATGATGAATATCAAGATATTAAAAGGATGTTATCATGGAATCATGCTTGATGATTTGTTTTTTACCTTTCCGTCTTAAATGCTGACACTTGTTTTATTAAAAGTAAAGGCATGCTTATAAGAAGCAAATTACATGAATAAAAATTTATAAAAATAAAATGTGATCCTCTATCTTATCGTATTTTCAATAAATCTATGCTTGTCATGAATGAATTTATTGAATGTGACTTTGAGGATGATTTCGGATTTTACAAATGCTTGATTCATACTTATGACATGAGACACATTTTAAATATGAATCATGTTCAATGCTTCAATCATGTTACATCTCCTTAATTCATTTTGTTCTCCTACATTTATTTACCAAAGAGGAGAATCTTCTAAACGAATGAAATGATACAAATGAATCACTTATTGATATATTTTTTGAAATATCTTTTTAATGTGATGTTGATATTTTGAGATGCCTATTGGAATTCATGACATGAGATAATTGAATCCTTGACTTACTCTTTATATGACTTAAAAATGGATGTTTAAAATCTTGCTTGATGAGTTGTTTTATAAGATTTTGCCTTTACGTCTTGAACATTCATGCTTATCTTGATTTGGCATATAAAGACTATGGCATGCTTAGATGAAAAAGAATCACTTAAAAAATACTTTTCCCATCTGATCGAGATTAATAATTTCATGATATTTTGTGAATCTCGAAATTGATTTTGATGACTTGATTATGAGTTTCAAGTTAACGATTTGATTTGAATGAGTTTTATCTAAATCATAATCTTGATCTTGCAAAATTGGAATCACAAATAATATCTTTTGGTATTCATGAATTAATACTCACAATATGAAAGTATTGGTATTCATGACTTGAATTTGATTGAAACATTGCATGCTTAAATTAATCATTCTCCTATATTTCAAAAATTCTTTAAATGCCTTATGTGATGACTGAAAATTAATTTGCTTTATGATGAATCATGAATCACGAATCATGACTTGATCTATGATATTGATATATTTTAATCATGATCCTTGGTTGTATAATTCTTTTGCTCTATTAAAAGGATTTGTCGAATGAATCATGTCCTTCTTGAATTTTCTTGATATCATGACATGATTTTGCAATATGGCCTGTATAATGATTAAAATTTTTTGGCCATTGATTTCTCCCTTCTTTTCGGTAATGACATAGGGGGAGAAAGATTGCTAGCTCAAGGCAAATGTTGGCTAGCTTGTACTCTTCCCTTCTTTTCGACAAAAACAAAGGGGAGAAAGCTTTTGCTAGTTAGAACATGCAAAGAAAAGCAAAGTTCAATCTTGCACAAGAAGCAAGTGTTGAATTGCCATGATTGAACTTAAGAATCTTGCTATGCTTTTGTGCTTATATGTTGTGATGAAAATCTAGCTTCATGTTACAAAAACTTGCATATCTTTTAAAATAGCTAGAGCTACTTCTCCTTTTGTTGATAACAAAGGGGGAGAAATATATGAATTGATACTATGAGTGTCCTATTTGAATAAGAAATATATGAATTAATGCTATGATTGCCATATGCCATGTTTGCATCATGTTAAGATATCAAGAACTTGCATCGTAATTTTACTTGATATATTGCCATGTGATGAAATGCTACGATTTGTTGCTAAAATGATTCATGCAATACTTATGCTTTTTATGTTATGTATTGCATATGATATGAATCATGATTAAAATTGCCTTAATTTGAATTGAAGGTTTATCTCAATTATAGAATTTTGAAATAAGAATGATTACTCACCTTTGTCATGATTTAGAAATTGACATAAAGGGTCTTCCCTTCTTTAGAAAGGGTATTCCCTTCTTTTTGACAATGACTAAGGGGGAGATAACTAGCATGCACAATTCAAGAAAAAAGCAAAAATTATACTTCTCAAAAGAGAAGAAATTGCTATCTTGAACATCATCAAGAATTGCTAGCTTGAAACATCAAGAAAATGCAAAAATGTGCTATCGTGCCTATCTCAAGAAAAGCAAATATGCCAACTTGCATATCTTTGAATTTGCTAGCTTGTAAAACTTGCATATTTCAAGAAGCAAGAGTTGCTTTCTTGAACATCTCTAAATTGCTAGATTGCATGATGATAAAAATTTAATATTATGTTTTTCATGCAATGAGTTGAACTTATATTACAAACACAAAGAATAGTTGTACTTCTCCTTTTTGTTGATGACAAAGGGGGAGAAGTATGTTGATGACATGACATGTTAATGCATAAGTCTATGTATAAGTTCATGATGATGTGTTGCAAGTATTCATGATGAACATTGTAATGACTTGAATTCAGTTTGAATTCAAGGTTCTATCAATATGGCATATTGATAGGGGGAGTTTTTTAAACTCCGGGAGTTAAGGTTAACTCCGTCATCAAGTGGTTGTCATCATCAAAAAGGGGGAGATTGTTGAATCTCGTATTTTGATGATAAAACCACTTGATATGTGTTTATATTTTAATCTGCGTTTTGAGTGACGCAGGATGCTTCGATTAGGATGAGACAATTAAAGCAGGAAAAATCATGTTGTGCCGGAGGAACATGTTAGAAGATTGGACGTCGGGCCGATGGATCGGTCGACGTATTGACAGAAAGCTTCAGGCCGTGGACTTGGGCATCGGGCCAAGAAGAGCGGGTATTGTGCCAAGGATATCGGAGTTACGGACTCAATTGACCGATTGGGCAATAGGCCGCAGGAGAGGACGATGCGCCGAAGAATCGGACGAAGCGTCGAGGGACCAATGACATGCCGGACAACTTAGTTAATTGCTTAGGATTAATTGTCTCGATCAAAGTTTTGTTTTAAGTGTGCAGGATTAACTACGATAAAAGTAAGACATGCAACAGGAGTTGAGCCGGAGTCAAAGACTATGATCACGTTGGGAGTTCGAGAGCTCGACGGAAGTCCGGACGGTCATCGGAGGTTCTGCGGGAACAAATCCGAGAAGTCCAGGTGCTTGCCAAAAGAAGCTCGTCGGAACTCACCAAGTGGATCATTGCAAGTCTAGGAGTTTGTCGGAAGTCCGTCGGAGCATCGTTAGAGGTTCGTCGGATGTTCACCGGAAGCTCGCCGAAAGCTCACCGGAAGAAGCGATTGACATACCGGAGCAAGCTGTAGTAAATGTATAAGAATTGTCGTAGTTAGCATGTAGATTAAGTTAGGAATGGGAGGTGATCCCATTAACTTAATCTAGGGGCAATTGGGCCCTTGACATACCCAAATTGGGCCGAATGGATCAACCCATTCGGACCAGAATTCCTACTATGTGGTGGCACCGCTAGGGTCGGCGGTGGCACCGGCCACGAAAGGGTCTCCCAGGAAAGCTGGGCGGTGCAACCGCCCTAGGCAAGCGGTGGCACCGCCTGGGCTCAGTCTCCGAGCGAGACTGGGCGGTGCAACTGCCCCTGACAAGCGGTGGCACCGCTAGGGCTCAGTCTCCGAGCGAGACTGGACGGTGCAACCACCCCTGTCAGGCGGTGGCACCACCCAGAGGCTCAGTCTCCGAGCTCTGCCAAGTGGTGCAACCACCCCTGACAAGCGGTGGCACCGCCTAGAGGCTCAGTCTCCGAGCTCTACCAGGCGGTGCAACCGCTAGACCCCGGAATTCCAGAAGATGATAGTTTTGAGCTCAGAATTCAAACTGGGTTGGAGCCTATAAATACCCCTCCCATCCCTGGGTAAAATATACAAGCACAGAGAGATTAAAAGAGAGAAAACACTACTGCAATCTCTAGAATTTTCCTCCTCTAGCTTAAGTGTTAGAATTCTATTTAAGAGAGGTGAGTGAGTGCTTGTAAGGGTTGTCTCCTAAACCCAGTAAAAGGAGAAGAGGGGTGTAAGAAGGAGATTGATCTTCGCCTAGTAAAGGAAGATCGTTAGTGGATGCCGGTGGCCTTGACGGAAGAGGAATCGGAGGAGTGGATGTAGGTCATGATTGATCGAACCACTATAAACTCTCGTCTTCTCTGGTTTGCATTTACTTTGAGCATCTTATCTTTACTACAAACCTCCTTAGTAGCTTACTACCTTCTGCTTATTTACAAATGTGTTTCTTAGTTAAGTATTTTTCGAATCGGCGTTAAGATAGAAATCGGTTTTATCGTACGAACATCATATTTCAGTTTGCGCTTACATTCTGATTTATATCTTAACTGCAAACTGCCTTCCTTACTTTACTTCAAATATGTTTCCATAAGCTTTCAAAGTTATTATCTACATGAAATAACTTTTACGTCGGAATCAGATTTCAACGTACGAACGCAGTTTTAATCGTTGAAAGTTTTTTGCTACACTAATTCACAACCCTCCCCCCCCCCTCTTATTGCTTTTTATCCTAACAAGTACTCCACTCCTTGATACCAAACTTGTAGGTCTAAAAGTTTTAAATCTATCATAGTTGATCATCGGAAGTGGTAGCTAACCTTATGAGAGTAATTGAGTATCAATAGAGGATCTTTCGCTCTCCTTGTTATGAGAAAAATGTCCCATGTATTTTCGCTCAAGCAAATCCTTAGCCAAGGTCATTCGGAATGAGACAGTAGGAGTTTTCTAGGAGAATCCAATTAGAGCGAGACTCGAGTAGATTTCGTATAGATCTAATAACACAATGTCTGATATATAGTCTCTAGGATATTAGATGGATACAAGGACTATAAATACTGCTAGTCATAGGTGTCCTACAAGCCAATCACGTGAGTGATGATACGAGTGACTTGACATGCAGTCTTTTTACTTATTATTATTATTTGGTATTTTATCACTTTATATTGCCTATTGCATGAATATATTGTGGTGTCCATGAATCTATACAATGAGAATCGGATCGTGATGAGATCACGATAATGAGACCGATTCACCTTTAAACACATATCCTAAATAATCCCGGTTATAGGTTGCTCAAGAGGGACATGGAGATAACTAGGCAGACTAGTGTGCTATATACCCATCTATATGATGGATGTAGCTAGTCTCATAGCTGCTTGTGTGGGGACACTAGGGATATAGCGAAAGTGCTCATTGAAGAATGAGTTCACTAATTGATTTGTTCACGGAATACTGGATGATTGATGATGCCTTATTGTTAGACAATGATTCTATTATCCCAGTGGTGTATTTGGTCCTTAGACTTGAGACACCAAGGATGTCTTGTATGAGTACTCCACTCTTTGATACTTGACTTATAGGTCTAGAGGTTCCAAATCTAGCACAATCAGTCATCGGGAGTAGTAACCAATCTTACGAGGGCTATTGAGTGTCGATAGATGATCATCCGCTCTTGGTGTTATGAGAGAAATATCCCATGTATTCTTACTTAGATAAATCCCTAGCTAGGGCCATTTGGATTGAGAGAGAAAGAGGTCTTTAGGAGAATCCGATTAGAGTGAGACTCGAGTAGAAACTGTATGGGCCTGACAGTACCATGCCCGATATATAGTCTCTGAAGTATTAGATGGATGAGGGACTATAGATATATAGTAACTGAGGACAGATAAGTCTAAAGGATTGAATTCCCCTGTATCGTCTTGGGACTATGGCGTAGTGGCCTAGTATATCCGTAATCGATGAGTCGAGTGAATTATTATGGAGATAATAATTCACTAAGCTAGAAGGAATTATGATAGGTATGACTCATAGCCAGCTCAATATTGGGCCTAGAAAGTCACATATATATGATAAGCATTGCGACGAGTAGAGGTTCAGATATGAGATATCCAGTGGAGCCCCTATCTTATTGGATATCTAATAAGCCCTTGAATTATTGGATCTTATGGATGAGATCTAATAAGAGTTAATAAAAGATTATTGGGTAGAGACCCACTAATCTAAGAGGCTTGGATAGTTGGATGGAGATCTAATACCCAATATGATAGGATCTATTAGAGTTAAGTTGATACGGGGCCTCTCTAAATAGGAGGAAACTAAAGACCTATAAGCTAGAAGGTTCTTTTTAGCCGCCTCTTTCTATTCTCCTCTCTCCCTCTCTTTCTCATACTGCAGCCCCTATTTGGGGTGTGTGGATAGCAAGAAGGGGCAGTCCCTTCTTGATTGCATGGTGTGCACGAGAAAGAGTTTTGGGCAGTGATTTGAGGAACATCTTCGCAGGCCCTGCCATGTGGATCACTACTAGAGAGGAGGACAATTAACCTCCTTCATCCTCTCTCATAAATCTTTAGGGTTTCAAGGATATACGATCTCCCTAGGTAATTCTCTTATCCGTAAATTTTTGATTTCGTGAGTTTTTGCGTACCAATTTTTGCACGATGATGAAACCTTCTTTTATACAGAAATTTTAGAATTTTATTTTTCTATTCTTCCACTATGCATATGATATCACCCAAAATTTCCCAATAGTGATATCAGAGCCAAGTTATTTATGCAAAAGATTGACTTTTAAACTACATGTGTTATATTCAATCGCATTGAAATTATTTTGTGCAATTACTGTGATTTTTTTGTTGTTTTCAAATTTGTGCTACACCTTTTCTTACTGTTAAGAGGTGTTTTAGATAGGGCTTTTGATGTTAAATTTATTGACACGAAAGGGGAAGAAAAGGGTAGCAATTGTTGCTACCCCTTGGATTAGCCGAAGGCTGCTTGTAGCCTTGGCCGAGAGATCCAATTTACTGCCCTCAGCTTGGCCAAAAGCAGCAGGAATGAGAGCAACATGGCTGCCCTCAACTTGCTGCATGGCAGCCCCTACAGCTAGGTTTCCAGGCTGCAAGGGGTTACCCAAGAGGCTAGGAGTTCTGGCCGCATGAGGCACCTGTAGCCCATGGCAACCATAGTTTCCTAATTGCAAGGGACTCCTTGGTGGCTAGGGTTTCCTAGCCACGCAAGGTAGTCCAGTGGCCTAGGATTCCTGATTTTTGAGGAGTCTCTATATGGTAAAATTTCCTTTCTCAAAAAGGAATTACCTGCCATGTGGGGCACTCTATAGTAGGGTTCTCAAAATACTACATATAATTAATTAAAATAGTTTAGTTAATTATTATTATCTAGTAGTCCTATATAGTAATGTGTACATGTGATATATGATGTGGATAGATGATCATGGACCGTGTGATGTATGTTTACGTGATGTGATTATTATTATTATTGGGGTCTGCGAGCCTTCAATTTATTTCTCGTTTATTATTAGGCTCGCATGCCTGTGATTAAATTCTAATTACATAAGAAGGTGCAGCGAGAGCGTAGAAGCAATAGCGGAACCCACGAGGTAGAGACGGATGATCGCAATGCATAGAGATGTGCCGAGATGCCGATGGAACCGACGATGACGAGATGAACGATCACAAGGCATAAAGATGCACAGTTACACACATAGATCTTGATGTGAGTGATTAAGCTTATTGGCTTATGCTTGATCACATTAGGATGTGGTCCATGATCATCTAGTGTGATTGCTCAAATGATGTATGATTGATTATACACCTACTAGATATGTATATATATTTGTACGCAATATACATATATATATATATTAAATATGTATGTGTGTGACACGTTATATTAGGAGACTGAATCAAAATCCCCTCTCTCGATAATGTTAAGTCAATAAACATGAGATAATTAGATTAACCCACGTGGCCTTCCATCATTATAGGTAGGGACCGATTCTCGATATAGGTTGAGTTGATCGAGTCCCTCGAGGCTTACCTATATCACAATTCACTATCTTGCCTACGACATAAAGATGTCACCGATTACCTGAGGACATGGTATGCTTGGTCGAGTCACTCGAGGGTATATTACCAAATCAGACTCATTTTGTAACGAAAGTGTTGACTTAACCGAATATCATCGTTGGTCAAGTCCCTTGAGGCCATGATGGTTCGGAGGTCGAACAGGATGAGAATCACAAGGGGTTATGATCGACAAGAGTTGCCTACCTTTTGGGCTTAGTGTGATTGTTCAAGTCTCTTGAGGTTACACTAAGATGTTGATTGGATCCCGATCTCCACTAGAAGTCTACCGGAGACTTTCGTTTCATGTGCTAAGGGTGTCGTATGACTCGCTAGAAAAATAGTGGGAGTAGGCTAAGATAAAAGTCCATATCTTATTTGTTTATTTTTCTATAAAATATGCATGTTATTTATTTCTACTGCATCTTTATTTTTAAAAAATATCGCTTTCAAATCTCTTGCATGATATACTTGATGTCAACCACCTCACTAGTCTGAATTACACGGATTAGCTTCGCAACTTGAGAATTATTGTTACGATAGAGAAAATCACATTTGTTTTTGATATAGTGATGCCTACACTTGAGGAAGAGGCAAGCAAGGATGAGATCACTTGCTAAATGAAATACATAGATGACTCCACTCTTGCTTATTGTTACATTTTGGGCTCTATAACTCTTGAGTTACAGAGATAGCATAAAAAAATGGATGCTAGATCCATTCTCCTATATGTTTGTAAATTGTTTGAGGAACAGGGAAGGACTCAGCGATATAAGATATCTAAGAACTTCTTTCATGCTAGGATGACTGAGGGGATACCGATTTAGAACTATGCCCTAAAAATGATTGATCCTAAAGATGATTGGGTGGATAGAGATACTCATAGGTCTAGAAATGGTTCTAGAGGATAAGTTATGTATGGATCTTGTGCTTCAGTCCCTACTAGATTCCTTTTCACAATTTATAATGAATTTTAATATGAACAAGCTTGAGGTGACTCTCCATGAGCTCCTTAATATGTTGAGGGAGTTAGAGAGCACTATCAAGAAAGAGAAGCCAATTCTCTATACTGGTGAGACTAGAAAAAAAAGAAAGACAGAAAAGTCCCTTAAGAAGAGCAAGGGCAAGGGCAGACCGGGTAAAGCAAAGGTTGCTAAGAAAGACCCGACAAAGGACAAAGGCCAATACTTCCACTATGGCAAAGATGAGCATCGGAATAGAAATTGCAAAGAGTACCTTACAGAGAGGGCAAAACAAAAGCCTGAAGAAGTTTTAGGTACATTCATAATCTGTCTCCATTTGTCAAACTCTTATGATAATACATGAGTATTGGATATCGGTAGTGTTTATCACATTTTCAATTTGTTGCAAGTTCTACAAAGACCTAGGAGATTGACGAGAGACGAGATGGACCTTAAGATGGGCAATGAAGCAAAAGTTATTGTAGTAGTTATTGGCGAGGTCACCGTACATCTGCCTGGTGGAGCTATTATTGCATTGGATGCATGTTATTTTGTTTCTTTTATTATCAAAAATATTATTTTTATTTCATGATAGTTAGTGGATATAAATTAGTTTTTAAAAACAATGGTTATTCAATACTATTAGATGATGAGATCATCATGAGAGGAATATTATATAATAATTTGTTTATACTATATACTGCTCCACATATCATGAATGTAAGTGTTTCCAAGAAAAAACGAGATGAGATGAATAGTGTATACCTATGGCATTGTAGGCTAGGTCACATCCATAAAAGAAGGATTCAAAAGTTGCTAAAGGATAGATATCTAGATCTATTCGATTATGAGTCATATGCAACTTGCAAGCTTTGCTTTCATAGAAAACTAACCAACTCTCCTTTTAGTGGATCTAGAGAGAGAGCCATTGAGTTGCTGGAACTCATACATAGTGATGTATGTGGACCCATGTCAACTCATGCCATAGGTGGTTACTCATACTTTATTACTTTTACTAATGATTTCTTAAGGTATGGACATGTGTACTTGATGAAATACAAGTCTGAGGCTTTTGAGAAATTCAGAGAGTATAAGAATGAAGTGGAGAACCAAACTGAAATGTATATTAAGACTCTTTGATCATATCGAGGAGGTGAGTACTTGAGTACAAAGTTCACCCAGTTCCTTAAGGACCATTGGATCCTATCCTAATAAACACCTCCTTATACACCTCAGCTCAATAGTGTATCTAAAAGGAGGAATCATACACTGTTAGATATGGTGCGGTCAATGATGAGGTTTGTCGATCTACCCATCTTATTTTGGAGATACGCCCTAGAGACCGCAGCTTACCTTTTGAATAGAGTTTCAACTAAATCAGTAGTGTCTACACCATATGAGATATAGAAAGGGAAAAAGCCCAATCTTAAGGTTGTTAAGATTTAGGGCTATCTTGCCCACATTAAAAGATACAACCTTGATAAATTGGAATCGAGGATAGAGTGATGTAAGATCATATGATATCTCAAGGACACTTATGGATATTATTTCTATCATCCCGAGGACCAAATGGTCTTTATAGCCAAGCGAGTGGTGTTCCTTGAGAAGGAACACATTCTTGGCGGAGATAGTGGAAGCGTGATAGAGTTGAGTGAGGTTAGAGAACCTAGCTCAAGTACCACTCCATAGCCCGAGTCTGTTCAGGTATCTAGCATATAAGTTCTGACTTTACATAGGTTTGATAGAGTATCCCATCCTCCTAAGAGATATGTGGGATATATTAGAAAAAAAGATATTAAGAATATTGATCCTCAGACCTACAAGGAGGCTATTACAAGTATAGATCTTGGAAAGTGGCAAGAAGCCTTGAATTCTGAGATAGATTCCATATACTCCAACAAGATTTGAAACCTAGTTGATACACCCGAGGGTATTGTACCCATTGGTTGTAAGTGGATCTTCAAGAAGAAGATCGGAGTATATGAAAAGATAGAGACCTATAAAGCAAGACTAGTGGCTAAGGGGTATCGTCAAATGCAAGGTGTTGACTATGACGAAATATTCTCACCCGTAGCCATGCTAAAATCCATCTGAATACTATTGGCTATTACAGCACACTCTGATTATAAAATCTGGCAGATGGACATGAATGCCACGTTCCTCAATGGCAACCTCAAGGAGAAGATGTATATTACTAAATCTCAAATTTTGAAAATGAAATCAATTGATAAATAATCTAATACATATGTTGAGATAAGTATTATAGGATTTACTATGATAATAGATAAGGCATAAAGTAGATATTGAGCCGGAGTTAAAGATCGGATGATATGTCAAAGATTCGAACAATTTGCCGAAAGCTCGCTGAGAGTTTGTTGGGAGTTTGCAAAGAGCTCATCGAGAGTTCATCAAAAGCTCACCGAGAGTTCGTTAGGAATTTACTGAGTGTTCGTTGGGAGTTCACCAAGAGTTCGATGGAAGTTCACCAAGAGTTCATCGGGAGTTAACCAAAAGCATGCTAAAAAGTTCACTAGAAGTTTGTCAAGACTTCACCAGAAGAACGATTGACATACCAGACAAAGATTACTTAGTTAATACCTTAATTGTCATAGTTAGAACCAAAATTAAGTTAGGATTGGGAGGTTAGGGGCCAATTAGGCCCAAAACACGGTTGAGTTGGGCCGAATGGAAGGCCCACTTTACCACTTGGAGCTTGCAAGGTGGTGGCACCACCTAGGATGGGTGGTGGAACCGCTTGAGGCTCAGGCTCCCAAGTGATATAGGTAGTGGTACCACCCAGACTGGGTAGTGGTACCACCAGTAGTTAATGCTACCAAGTAGTGGCACCATCCTGTTAGGCGGTGATATCACTAGAGCCCAGTCTCCGAGGCTCTATTAGGTGGTAGTACCGTCAGACTAGGAGGTGGTACCACCTAGTGTCAGAGTACCTAGCGGTGGTACCGCCTAATAATGGCGATGGTATCGCCAGTACCCCGAAAATCCGAGAAGAGATACTTTTTGGCTCTAATTCTGAAACCTTTGGGGCTTATAAATATCCCACTCCTTTCTGCATAAAAGGGTAATAAAAAGAGCAAAAAAGTGTGAAAAAATCTTAAAGTGTTTGGGTGTAAAAGTGTTGTAAGAGTGTTAAGGGTCCTCCTCTTTCTTCAGCTTTGTAATCATTAGAGAAGACGTGTGAGGTTTGTAATGTTATCTCCTAAACCCATAAAAAGGAGAAAAGTTTTGTAAGAAGGTGATTAGTCTTCACCTATTGAAGGAAGACCATTAGTAGATGCCAGTGACCTCGACGGAGGTGGAATCGAAAGTAGACGTAGGCCATAATGACCGAACCTCTATAAATCCAGTGTATTCTTTCTTTACTACTTTCTTTCATTACTTATCTACACTCTACACTCTATGCTTTACATTTACTTTAAGTCATTACTTTCATTACTTTCTGATACGAGCTTTGACAAAATAATTTTGTTGAACGAAACTTTCTAAATCATCGTAACTTTTATCGTTGCACTAACTCACCCTCCCCTCTTAGTGTCGTATTGATCCTAACAATTGGTATCAGAGCAAGGTTACTTTTGATTTAGTTTAAAACCCAAGAGTGATGGCTTTTACTGGTAATCATGAGGGTCATTCTATCACACGTCTTCCCATGTTCAATGAAACGGAATACACTTATTGAAAAACTAGAATGATGATTTTCTTGATTTCTATGGATTTCGAGTTATAAAATATTGTCAAAAATAGATTTCAAAATTCTTCTTTTTTAATGAACATTTGTGATGATTTGGAGAAGAAGACTTTATATTTGAATCCCAAAGCTATGAATGCTTTATTTTGAGCATTAGATATAAATAAATTCAATCAAGTTTCTATTTGCAAAATGACTTATGACATTTGGTATGTACTTGAAATCACACACGAAGGCATGAGTAGAGTTAAGGAGTAAAAAATTAATCTTTTAGTTCATAGTTATGAATTGTTTCACATGAAACCAAGTGAGACCATTAGAGACATGTACACCCGGTTTACGGATATCGTCAATGGTCTAAAAGCACTTGGTAAAAGTTTTTCTAACTTTGAACTTGTTAACAAGATATTCAGATTCCTTCTAAAGAGTTCGGATCCTAAAATAACCACAATTCAAGAAGCCAAGAACTTGAACAACTTTTCACTCGAAGAACTTATCGGGTCTTTGATGACCTATGAAATGACGTGCAATGCACATGAAGAACTTGAGAATAACTTTCCTATGAATAGGAAGGATTTGACACTTAGAACTCAAAAATACCCTTTGTTAGAACTGGCCCCAAGAAATTTACCAAAGGGTAATTTGGTAACCCAATAAAGACAATAAAGCAAAAAAAATAAATGAGACAAGAACACCAGATTTATGTGGTTCGGTCAATTGACCTACATCCATGGACAAAGGAGGAGCAAAACTCTACTATAAAAGGGATAATTACAAATGCCTTAGAAAAATATTCCTAGGCCATAAAACATCAAAAACTACTAAACAAGAAAAACCCAAAGTAAATAATTAGGTTTTCTTGTGGTGCATCTGACTTCAAAGTCCAGGCCCTTATTTATAGTTGTAATAGGAGATAACAAGCATGATTTTTTCAATGTGGGACTATGTGGGACTTGCCAAACTAACAAATCTCCAACTTGGCATGTCCCAACATTGACAATTAACAAAACTTGCTATACCTTCTTCATAAAAGCCCCAATGGGCAATCACCAACAATGAACACCAACCAAGTCCAAGCACTGTTTGAACTTGTAAACTGGAAGAGGCTTCGTAAACATATCAACTAGATTGTCCTTCGTATGAATTTTCTAAACAAGGACCTTTCCCCCAGCAATGGTATCCCGAATAAAATAAAATTTCACATCGATGTGTTTCGTCCTCTCATGATACATCTGGTCTTTAGTCAAATGAATAGCACTTTGACTATCACAGTAAATTGTAGTAACACCTTGATGCAGACATAATTCGCCGAACAAATCTCTTAACTATAAAACTTCTTTGAACGCCTCTGTCACTGCCATATATTTTGCCTTTGTAGTAGATAAAGCCATGACAGGTTGTAAGGAAGCTTTCCAACTAACTACACAACTGCCAATGCAAAAAACATAGCCTGTCAAAGATCTTCGTTTATCAGGATCCGTAGCATAATCAGAGTCGACGAAATTAACCAAAGTGTCACGATTTTTTTCAAACTCCAAACAAGCATCTGAAGTCCCTTGCAAGTATATGAGAATCCACTTCATAGCTTGCCAATGTGTTTTACCTGGGCGAGATATATATCTGCTAACCACACTGAACTGCTTGTGAAATATCTGGACGAGTACAAACCATTGCATACATAATACTACCGATGGCACTGGAATATGAAACTTGCACCATATATTCTTCCTCTTCAACTAACTGTGGTGACTGAGCAGTAGATAGCCAAAAATGGCTAGCAAGAGGAGTACTCACTGGCTTAGCATTTTTCATGCCAAACCTCTCCAAGACTTTCTCGAGGTAATTTTTCTGGGTCAGAAATAATTTTCCAACTCCTCGTTCTCTTTCGATCTCCATGCCAAGAATTTTCTTAGTTGCTCCCAAATCTTTCATTTCAAATTCACTACTCAGCTGCATTTTCAAAGTGTGAATTGAAGCAGTCTCCAAGACAGTGTTATAAGAGGTCTGATTCTTTTATGTTGGGTCATGGTTATCGTCAACTTCAAATCCATGAGATTGCTCCATGTAAATTTGATCTTCAAGTTCACTATGTAAGAAAGCTATCTTGACATCAAGTTGCTCCAATTCCAAATCATACATGACAACTAAAGCAAGCAAAACATGAATAGAGCTATGTTTAATAACAAGTGAAAATACGTCATTAAAATCAACACCATGTACTTGACTATAGCCCTTTGCAACCAATCGTGCTTTGTACCTTGCATCTTCAACTCCTAGAATATCTTCCTTCCTTTTGAAGACCCATTTGCATCCAACAATTTTCTTAACTGAATGTGGCTTCACAAGATCCCAAGTTCTATTCTGATAGAGAGATTCATTTTTTTCATTCATAGCAATCAACCACTTAGCGGAATTATCACAAGAAACTGCATTTGAGTAGGTAGTAGGCTCACCAACTTTACTTGTTTCTTCTGCAATAGACAAAACATATGCAACCAAATTTACATATCTTTGTGGTAGGCGAATATCTCTATATGGTCTATCCTTAGCTATGGAATATTGCTCTCCCTCTGGATCATCTTCGTCAATAGACTCGGTACCATCTACTGGCATTCTTTGAGTAGAAGAGTTTGACTGAAAAGAATCAGAACTACCAATCTCAAGCTTCACCTGCTTCTGTGCACTATCATTTGTACAACTAGTAGATTCCTCTTTGGAAGATAACATAGACAATTCATCAAAAGTAACATCTCTACTGATTACAAATTTTGGGGATTTAGGATCAGAATACTATAATCTGTATCCTTTCACCCTAAAAGCATACCCAAGAAAAATGTACTTTTTAGCTTGAGGCTCTAATTTTCCTTCATTTACATGCATGTATGCTGGACATCCAAAAATTTTTAAATCAGAGTAATCAGCAGGAGTACCTAACCAAACTTCCTCTGGAGTTTTAAAATTAAGTGTTGTAGAAGGAGCACGATTAACAACGTAATAGGCCATATTAATTGCCTCTGCCCAAAAGTCCTTTGTCAACCCTGCATTTGAGATCATACATCTTGCTCTCTCTAAGAGTGTTTTGTTCATATGTTCGGCCAAACTATTTTGCTGAGACGTTATCCTAACAGTGTGATGCCGAATAATTCCTTCATTATTGTAGAATTCATCAAAGTCACCTTCACAAAATTCTATGCCATTATCTGTTCGAAGCCGCTTAATCTGTTTACCTATTTGTCTCTCAATCAAAGCCTTCCATTATTTAAAGGTTAGAAAAATATTATTTTTATGCTTCAGAAAATAAACCTAAACTTTTCTAGAATAATCATCAATGAAAGTCAATATATACTAAACACCACCCTTAGACTGAACACGAGCAGGACCCTAAAGGTCTAAATGAATATAGTCAAGAGTGTTGGGAAATCTTGGGGGTTGACATCAGATGCGCAGCGGAAGAACAAGAAAACAAAATCCCTGATTCCCAAAGAGATGTTCGTCGTCGTGTGAAGATTAGTGCGCAAAATCCGCGAAACTTAAAACTGCGTATAGAGTAGATTGTGTTACCTAGGGAGATCGTATATCCTTGTTTCCTTGCAGATCCTTAGGAGAGGGTGAATGAGGTCAAGCATCCTCCTCTCTAGCGGTGATCCACACAGCAGGGCTACGACGACGCTCCTCAAAACTCCAGGCCTGCTCTGAGGTGGAGAGGGAGAGGAGAATAGGAGAGGCAAGCAAAGGCTCTAGCCTATGAGGCTCTGAATCCCTCCTATTTATAGAGGTCCCCTATCAAACCCTAATGGGTCCTCCCCTAGTGGGTATTGGATCTACATCCAATAAGACAAGGGCTCCGTCGGATATCTCATATCCGAACCTCTACTCATCGCAATGCCTACCATATGTGTGTGACCCTCTAGGCCCAATATCGAGCTGGTCGTGAGTCATACCTATCAGAACTCCTTCTAACTCAGTGAATTATTATCACTGTAATAATTCACTTGACTCATCGACTACGGATGTACTAGGCCACTACATCGTAGTCCCTAGACGATACAGGGGAATCCAATCCATTGGACCTGTTTGTCCTCAGTTATCGTGTACCTATAGTCCCTCATCCATCTAATATCCCTGAGACCGTATATCGAGCATGGTGCTATCAGACCCATACGGTTTCTACTCGAGTCTCGTTCTAATGGATTCTCTCGGAGAACTCTTTCTCTCTCAACCCGAATGACCCTGGCCAGGGATTTTTCTGGGCAAGAACACATAGGATATTCCTCTCATGACACTGAGAGTGGATGATCCTCTATCGACACTTAATAGCCCTCGTAAGGTCGACTACCACTCCTAATGACCAACTGTACTAGATCTGGGACAGCCAAACCTATAAGTCTAGTATCAAAGAGTGGAGCACTCATACAGGACATCCTTGGTGTCTCAAGTCTAAGGACCAGATATACCACTAGGACTACGAAATCATTGTCTGACAATAAGGCATCATCAACCATCCAGCATTCCGTAAGCGGATCAATCAGTGAACTCATTCTCCAATGAGCACTTGTACTGTATCCCTAGTGTCCCTACACGAGCAGCTATGCGACCAGCTGCATCCATCATATGGATGGGTATACAGCACACTAGTTTATCCGGTTATCACGATGTCCCTCTCAAGTAACCTATGACTGGGATTATTTAGGATATGTGTTTAAAAGTGAATCGATCTCATTATCGTGATCTCATCACGATCCGATTCCCATTGCACAAATTCAAGGACATCACAATATATATATGAATATATGCAATAGTTATAAAGTGATATACGCCAAAATATAATAAGCAAAAAGATTCTATATCAACTCACATGTGCCATCACTCACGTGATTGGCTTATTGGGCACCTATGACTAGCAATCTCCCACTTGACCTAAAGCCAATCACCTATGTGTCTGATCCCCATCATACCCCTATGACGCTCAAAGATAATTTGAGACAACGACTTTATTAGTGGATCTGCAATATTATCTTCGGATGGAACTCTTTCCACTACTACATCTCCTCGGGTTACAATCTCTCTGATAAGGTGGAACCTCCTCAGAACAATTCTGATGAGACCCGGGTTCCCTTATTTGAGTAATCACCCCCTAGTTGTCATAATATAAGGAAGTCAGCTTCTCGCTATCCGGCACGACTCCCAAATCTGTGATGAACTTCTTCACCCAGACTCCCTCCTTTGCTGCATCTGATGCAATAATGTTCTCCGCCTCTGTGATTGAGTCAGCAGTAGTATCTTGCTTGGAACTCTTCCAGCACACTGCTCCTCCATTCAAGGTGTACACGTACCCCGAATTCGACTTGCTATTATCGACATCAGATTGAAAACTTAAGTCTGTGTAGCCTTCAACCTTAAGGCTACTACCTCCATATACTAGTAAAATATCCTTAGTCCTTCTCAAGTACTTAAGGATACACTTTACTGCTTTCCAATGCTCCAAGCCTGGATCCGCTTGATACCTGCTCGTGACACTCAGAGCATGCGCTATATCAGGCCTAGTACATAGTATGACATACATGATAGACCCTATTGCAGAGGCATAAGGTATCATATCCATGTTCGCCCTTTCTTCTGGAGTCTTTGGGGACATACTCGTAGAAAGTGATATCCTATGTCTCATTGGTATGAGACCTCTCTTGGAATTTTTCATGCCAAACCTTTTGACAATGGTTTCTATATATCTGGACTAGGACAAGCCAAGCATCCTCTTGGATCTATCTCTATGGATTTTAATCCCCAAGATATAGGATGCTTCCCCTAAGTCCTTCATGGAGAAGTATCTAGATAACCAAGCCTTTACTGTGGATAGCATTCCTACATCATTCCCAATGATCAGGATGTCATCCACATATAATACCAAAAAGGTAATAGCGCTCCCACTTACCTTCTTGTACACACAAGGCTCATCTTTGTTCTTAACGAAGTCATAAGATCTCATTGCCTCATCAAATCTTATGTTCTAACTTCGAGAAGCTTGCTTTAGTCCATAAATGGATATAAGCAACCTACACACCTTATCTGGGTAGTTCTTGGACACGAATCCCTAAGATTACATCATATACACCTCCTCCTCGAGGTTCCCATTGAGAAATGCGGTTTTCACATCCATCTGCCAAATCTCATAATCATAGTGTGCTGCAATAGCCAATAGAATTATGATGGATTTTAGCATTACTACGGGTGAGAAGGTTTCATCGTAATCAACACCTTTCCTTTGACGATACCCCTTAACCACTAGCCTTGTTTTATAGGTCTCTACCTTTCCATCTACTTCGATCTTTTTCTTAAAGATCCACTTGCAACCGATGGGTACAATACCTTCGGGCGCATCAACTAGGTTCCAAACCTTGTTGGAGTACATAGAATCTATCTCAGAATTCATGGCTTCTTGCCACTTCCCGGAGTCTATACTCATAACAGCCTCCTTGTAGGTTTGAGGATCAATATCCTTAACATCCTCTCCTCTAATATGTCTCACATATCTCTTAGGAGGATGAGATACTCTATCAGACCTACGTAAAGTTGAAACATGTGTATTAGGTACCTGAACAGACTCGGGTTGTAGAGTGGTGCTTGAGCTTGGTTCTCTAACCTCGCTCAACTCTATCATTCTCCCACTATCTCCGCCAAGAATGTTTCTTCTCAAGGAACATTGCTCTCTTAGCTACAAAGATCTTTTGGTCCTCGAGATGATAGAAATAATACCCACAAGTTTCCTTGGGGTATCCTATAAATTTGCATCGCTCTGTCCTTGATTCTAACTTATCGGGGTTGTGTCTTTTAACATGGGCAGGGCAGCCCCAAAATCTTAACAACCTTAAGATCAGGCTTCTTCCCTTTCCATATCTCATATGGTGTAGACACTACCGACTTAGTTGAAACTCTGTTCTGAAGGTAAGCTGCGGTCTCTAGGGCATATCTCTAGAATAAGATGGGTAGGTCAGCGAAACTTATCATGGACCGTACCGTATATAACAGCGTACAATTCCTCCTTCCAGAGACACCATTGAGCTGAGGTGTATAAGGAGGTGTCCATTGGGATAATATCCCATGGTCCTTGAGGAACTGAGTAAACTCTGTACTTAAGTACTCACCTCCTCGATCTGATCGAAGAGTTTTGATACTCTTTCCAGTCTGGTACTCCACCTCATTTTTATACTCATTAAGTATAAAAATGAGGTGTATAAGGAGGTGTCCATTGGGATAATATCCCATGGTCCTTGAGGAACTAAGTAAACTCTGTACTTAAGTACTCACCTCCTCGATCTGATCGAAGAGTTTTGATACTCTTTCCAGTCTGGTACTCCACCTCATTTTTATACTCTAGTCTTGTACTTCATTAAGTACACATATTCATATCTTGAGAAATCATGAGTAAAGGTAATGAAATAGGAGTAACCACCAATGGCATGAGTTGACATGGGTTCACATACATCACTATGTATGAGTTCCAACAGCTCAGTGGCTCTCTCTCTAGTTCCACGAAATGGAGAGTTGGTCAGTTTTCCACGAAGGCAAGGCTCGCAAGTTGCATATGACACATAGTCGAATGGATCTAGATATCCATCATCTAGCAACTTTTGAATCATTCTTTCATGGATGTGACCTAACCTACAATGCCACAGGTATGCACTGTTCATCTCATCTCATTTCCTCTTAGACACTTACATTCATGATATGTGAAGTAGTGTCTAGCATAAACAAACCTTTATGCAATATTCCTCTCGCCAATCTCCCCTCGGCTTTGCTAGAATTTACAATAAATTGTAGATGTGATAAGCAATATTGGTATCTAATACCAATGCACTATCACAAAAATCGACAATTTGAGATTGATCATGAATGTATCTGAAGCTTCTCTAAGCTTCTATTTCGCCCTTTCTGTAAGATACTCTTTGCAGTTCCTCTTCCAGTGCCCATCTTTGCTATAGTGGAAGCACTGGCCTTTGTCCTTTGTTGGGTTTTTCTTAGCAACCTTTGCTTTACCTGGTCTACCCATGCCCTTTCCCTTCTTAAGGGACCTTTCTGCTTTCCTTTTCTTTCTGGTCTCACCAGTGTAGAGAACTGACTTCTCTTTCTTAATAGTACTCTCTACCTCCTCAACATATTGAGGAGCTCTGGGAGAGTCACCTCAAGCTTGTTCATAACTACTGTTGATGAACTGTGAAAAGGAATCTGATAGGGACTGAAGCATAATGTCCACACACAAGTTATCCTCTAGGACCATTCCTAGACCTATGAGTTTCTCTATCCACTCAATCATCTTTAGGACATGGTTCAGAACCGGTGTCCCCTTAGTCATCTTAGCGCGAAAGATGCTCTTGGATATCTCATATCGTTGAGTCCTTCCCTGTTCCTCAAACAATTTACGGACATATAGGAGAATGGATCTGGCATCCATCTTTTCATGTTGTCTCTGTAACTCAGGAGTCATTGAGCCCAACATATAGCACTGAGCAAGAGTGGAGTCATCAATGTACTTCACGTAGCGAGCAATCTCATCCTCGCTTGCCCTTTCTTCGGGCGTAGGCATCACTGTATCAAGGACGTACATGATTTTCTCCGCCGTGAGAACAATTCTCAAGTTACGAAGCCAATCCGTATAATTTGGACCAGTGAGGTGGTTGACATCAAGTATGCCACGTAAGGGATTTGAAAGCGACATTTTCTAAAAATAAAGATGTAGTAGAAATGAATAACATGCAGATTTTGCAAGAAATAAAATATCAAGATATGGACTTCTATCTTAATATGCTCCCACTATTTTGCTAACGAGTCATGCGACATCCTCAGCACATGAAACGAAAGTCTCCGGCAGACTTCTAGTGGGGATTAGGATCCAATCAGCGTCTTAGTGTAACCTCGAGGGACTCGACCAATTACACTAAGCCTAAAAGGTAGGCAACTCTTGCTGATCACAACTCCTTGTGATTTCCGTCCTGTTGGGCCTCTGAATCACCATGGCCTCGAGGGACTCGACCAACCATGATGCTCGGTTAAGTCAATGTTAGGACTCTAGCTAGGAGAATCCTAATTTAGAGGGACATTCATGTAAAATCTACCTAATCTGACCCCTATTAAAGAGGTAAAGAGGCCGGCTAGGGTTAGGAGGTTATTTCTTAAAGAAGAATTAGGAGTGGTAAAGGAATAGGAGTCTTAAGGATTAGGAGTTGTAAAGGAATAGGAGTCTTAAGTAGGAGTCCTATTAGGAGTTGGTTAGAAGTAGGAGTCTTGAGTAGGAGTCCTATTAGGAGTTAGGGTTTAGAAGCCCTATAAATAGTCATGTATTCCTCCTCTTTTCACAAGCAATAGATGAATCTTTTCTGCAGCCTTTGAGCAGCAACTTGGAGGGAGGAACCCCTATAGAGTTCCAAGGAGGCCGATCCCCTAAAGAGATCAACCCCAAGTTTAGAATCTGCAAGGGTTCTAACACCTGGTATCAGAGCAGCGTTCTTGGCATCTCGTTGCTCTTCCACAGCCATCCATCAATCCACTACAACCATCCAAAGCAATTCCCACAATTGCTTAAAAGATCGTCACCGAATTCCGTCATCATCTCCACCACCACGGATCATCCTTTGATCTCCCCGTGAATTGCAACAGGTTCTGGTTTCCTACCTTACTGCTGCTGCAATTTAGTTATCCTTATTTGAAAATCCAAAAAAAAAAAAAAAATCGTTCCTATATTGCTGCATAAACTTTTCGTCACAAAGTTTTCATCTCTACGACGAAAGATACATTGCAGAATTCCAACCGCATAGCACCATCTTTTTTATCTTGTTACTATGCTTTTTCTATCCAAATTTCTACGAAATTTTTATGACATCTTTGACACTTCTTAACAGTAGATTTCCCTTTGGTTTCATCAAAAAATTCTCAATATAAACTACTGATCTTTTATGTCCAATCTGCTGCACTTGAATTACAGAATTCAAGCCGCATAGCACCATCTGTTTGATCTTGCTACTGTGCTTTTTCTATCCAAATTTTTACGAAATTTTTATGACATCTTTGACCCTTCATAACAGTAGATTTCCCTTTGGTTTCATTGAAAAATTCTCAATATAAACTACTGATCTTTTATGTCCAATCTGCTGCACTAGAAAATCTATGCTGCAGAAAATTTCAGCTGCATATCATTGCCTTAACCCATCTATTTGCAATCTTTTTTGAATGAAATTTCTTATACACTTCATAGATCATCTTGGCTTCCATCTAAGATTGATCTATCAAGAAATTCAGCTCTAAAAATGATTTTATGTTGCTGCAAATTTTCATCGTAACCCATTGAAATTTTTCGACGATAATTCTGCAATTGCAACTTGCACCAATTTCCTTGCTGTTATACTGCCGAAATTTTCTTGATTAAATTAGATATCCTTGCTGTCATATAAACTGTGATTTTGCTATCAATTCCCTCCTCAATTCTCTCAAGTTTTCAGTGAAAATTACGTCGAGAAGCCGTTGTTTCTTCGACGACAATTCTACTCTTACAAGACAGCACATATTTGGTGCAAATTCCACGGATTTATGTCAAACCTTTGCTACCATCTACCACAGATCCAAAACTTTCATCCACAGCCCTAAAACTCTACCAAACCACACCCTCAAACTGCACCCAAAACAGCCACAAAATAAGCCTAAACCGCAGCCTACATCCACCAATCCACCAACACTTTCGACCATCACTTCTCTCAACCTATACATGCCTTTAACCCAACAACAAAAGAGAGATCTTAACATCATTGATTTGGAGCCATATACTATGGCATCTAAGGAGGCAATCAATGCTAAATTTGAAGCCTTGGAGGCGCGAATGGAGGATAAGATTCGGACGCTCTTTGCCAAACTCAGATTGGGCCGACGACTAAGTCCGAAGAAATCATATCAAGGAGAGAGCTTTGCGCAATCACACCAAGCCCGAAGAGATGACTTCCAAGGGAGGGTAGGCTCTATGACCAACCCCAACTATCCATGCATGAGAGTGGACTTCCCTAGATGGGAAGAAAGAGACCCGATTGGTTGGATCTCGCGTGCGGAGCGATATTTTCGGTACCACAAAACCGCGGATGTATCTATGGTGAAAATTGCAGCTATACATCTTGAAGGGGATGCTATACAGTGGTTTGACTGGTTTGAACATACTTATGGAGTCCTTTCATGGCGACAATTCAAAGAAGGACTGATGATTCGCTTCAGACCAACTGATTACGAGAATATTGACGAACAACTAGCAAAGATCCAACAAACCTCCACCATTCAGGAGTACCAAATCAGGTTTGAAAGGTTATCTAATCAAACTCATGATTGGTCTCAAAAACAGCTATTAAGGACCTTCATTGAGGGCTTGAAGCTGGAGATCCGAGGAGAAGTTAAAGCGCGACAACCGTATACGCTTATGGCAGCCATCTCTTTCGCACAACATCAAGAGGAGCAATTGAACCATGAAGCTCGGAGGACTAGGGTCGCTCCTCAACCAGTACAATTGAAGCCCTCAGCCCCCCTTACTGTTGACCAAGTCCCTACACCAAAGGGGTTAACAAGAGAAGAGTTTCGGGAGCGATATGCGAAGAGGTTATGTTGGCATTGTGATGAGCCGTGGAGCCGTGAGCATCGCTGTAGTAAAGGGGGACTTCTTATGATTGAACTGATAGAAGAAGAAGTCATTGAACATCCAGAAGAGAGCCTTGAACATGAAGAAGAAGATGCAAAAGAAGAGCCACAACCGATCGAAGTTACGGTATATACACTAGCTGGTTACTCAAACCCGCAAACGATGAAAGTTGGAGGCCTTCTCAAACAACAACCGATCACTGTTCTCATCCACATGGGCAGCACTAATAACTTTCTAAACAGTAAGGTTGCTGTCCATATGAACTTACCTATTGAGAATTGTAGCAGGTTTGTCGCTAAGGTCGCCAACGGACGGATTTTGAAGTGTGATCATAGGTGCCCGCAGGTGAAACTGTTGCTGCAGGACCAAGAGATAATTGCAGATTTCTTCCTCCTCCCTCTTGATGATTATGAGGCCATACTCAGAATTAAATGGTTGATGACATTAGGTGATATTTCTTGGAATTTTATGAAACTAATTATGAAATTTTATAGTAAGGAGAAACAGGTGACATTGCACGGGAAACGTGGGGGCGACATAACAATGATTTGCACACAACAAATGGAGAATGTTTTGCATAAAGCATGTAGCGGCTTTTTGGTACAACTTGAGCAGCAAACTAAGGGAGAGACAACAGAATTTGAAGATCCAAATCTACTTCCTTTGCTTGCTGAATTTTTAAATATATTTGACGAACCGCGCAACCTACCTCTTACCCGTCGGCATGATCATTGTATAATGATTCTTCCAGGCAAATCTTCAGCAAATGCTCAGCCATATCAGTATCCACATCTCCAGAAGGATGAAATAGAAAGGATTATAAAAGAGATGCTCGAAACAGGAGTTATTCGGCCATGTTGCAACCTCTACTCTTCGCTCGTGCTACTTGTACGCAAGAAGGACGGAACAAGGCGAATATGTGTTGATTACCGAGCTCTCAATGGCATAATCATCAAGGACAAATACTTTATTCCAATAGTAAATGAATTACTAGATGAAAGGGAGCACAAATCTTTACAAAGCTGGACCTTTGATCCGGGTATCATCAAATACGAGCATGCGAAGAAGACATATGGAAAACCACCTTTTAAACACACAACAACCACGAATTTTTGCTTTCTTCAACAAAAGGTGGAATATCTTGAGCATATCATATCAGAGGAAGGTGTGGCAGTGGACCCCTTCAAAATTGGACCAATGCAAAACTGGCCGACCTCGAGAAACATAAAATTGCTACATGGCTTTCTGGGTTTAACAAGCTACTACCGCAAGTTCGTGAAAAACTATGGAAAGATCAGTGCACCACTTACTTCCTTACTAGGAAAAGATATCTTCCAATGGTTGGACAGAGCTTCCGCTGCCTTCGACAAACTTAAGGCAGCCATGACGACGACGCTAGTGCTAACACTACCAGATTTCAACCAACCCTTCATTATTGAGGCCGACACATCTAGAGTCAGAATTGGAGTCATTCTCATGCAAGATGGTCGACCACTCGCATACACTAGCAAGGCATTATCTCCCTCCTATCAAAATAAGGCAACATATGATAAGGAGATGCTCGCCATTGTGCGCGTAGCAACGCGGTGGAGACCCTACTTGATTGGTCGACGATTTCAAATTAAAACCGACGAAAAAAGCCTTAAGTATGTTTTGGAGCGAAAGATATCATCCTCTGAGCAGCAAAAATGGGTAACAAAACTTTTTAGATTTGATTATGAAACAACTTACAAAAAGGGGAAAGAGAATGTTCTTGCAGATGCGCTTTCGCAACTAACCGAGCAAGCTGAAGTTTCAACCGTTTCACTTCCGACCAGCGACTTCCTTGAGGATATTAAGATAGAATGACAGGAAGATTTAGAGACTAGTAAGATTATAAGCACCAAGCAGATTTTACAAAAATTGGAGGAAGCACCAAGCTCCGTGGCTCATTACAATTGGGACTCAAAAGAATTACACTATAAGGGATGCATTATGCTTGTGACAAATTCTACTTGCATCTTCACAAGTAGATTTTGGACAAAGTTATTCCATATGCAGGGTATTAAATTGAAAAGGAGTATGACATATCACCCAGAAATCAATGGCCATACAAAAGTTGTAAATAGGTGCTTGGAGATAGCCCAAAGCCACCCACCAAATATGACTATGCAAGGAGAACTCCAGACCCAACCAAGTGCTATTATTGATCGACGGAATGTGACTCAAAGATGACGACCCGCTACTAAAGTGCTAATATAGTGGGTGAACCTATTATCAGAAGATGCCACTTGGGAGAACTACGATGACTTGAAGATCAAATTCCCAGAATTCATGAATCGTCAGCCTCGAGGACAAGGCTGATTTGAAGAGGGCGGGTCTGTTAGGACTCTAGCTAGGAGAGTCCTAATTGAGAGGGACATTCATGTAAAATCTACCTAAGCTGACCCCTATTAAAGAGGTAAAGAGGCTGGCTAGGGTTAGGAGGTTGTTTCTTAAAGAAGAATTAGGAGTTGTAAAGGAATAGGAGTCTTAAGGATTAGGAGTTGTAAAGGAATAGGAGTCTTAAGTAGGAGTCCTATTAGGAGTTGGTTAGAAGTAGGAGTCTTGAGTAGGAGTCCTATTAGGAGTTAGGGTTTAGAAGCCTTATAAATAGTCATGTATTCCTCCTCTTTTCACAAGCAATAGATGAATCTTTTCTGCAGCCTTTGAGCAGCAACTTGGAGGGAGGAACCCCTATAGAGTTCCAAGGAGGCCGATCCCCTAAAGAGATCAACCCCAAGTTTAGAATCTGCAAGGGTTCTAACACCTGGTATCAGAGCAGCGTTCTTGGTGTCTCGCTGCCCTTCCACAGCCATCCATCAATCCTCTACAACCATCCAAAGCAATTCCCACAATTGCTTAAAAGATCGTCACCGAATTCCGTCATCATCTCCACCACCACGGATCATCCTTTGATCTCCCCGTGAATTGCAACAGGTTCTGGTTTCCTACCTTACTGCTGCTGCAATTTAGTTATCCTTATTCGAAAATCCAAAAAAAAAAAAAAATCGTTCTTATATTGCTGCATAAACTTTTCGTCACAAAGTTTTCATCTCTACGACGAAAGATACATTGCAGAATTCCAGCCGCATAGCACCATCTTTTTGATCTTGTTACTATGCTTTTTCTATCCAAATTTCTACGAAATTTTTATGACATCTTTGACACTTCTTAACAGTGGATTTCCCTTTGGTTTCATCAAAAAATTCTCAATATAAACTATTGATCTTTTATGTCCAATCTGCTGCACTTGAATTGCAGAATTTAAGCCGCATAGCACCATCTGTTTGATCTTGCTACTGTGCTTTTTCTATCCAAATTTCTACAAAATTTTTATAACATCTTTGACCCTTCCTAATAGTAGATTTCCCTTTGGTTTCATCGAAAAATTCTCAATATAAACTACTGATCTTTTATGTCCAATCTACTGCACTTGAAAATCTATGCTGCAGAAAATTTCAGCTGCATATCGTTGCCTTAACCCATCTATTTGCAATCTTTTTTGAATGAAATTTCTTATACACTTCATAGATCATCTTGGCTTCCATCTAAGATTGATCTATTAAGAAATTCATCTCTAAAAACGATTTTATGTTGCTGCAAATTTTCATCATAACCCGTTGAAATTTTTCGACGATAATTCTGCAATTTCAACTTGCACCAATTTCCTTGCTGTTATACTGCCAAAATTTTCTTGATTAAATTAGATATCCTTGCTGTCATATAAACTATGATTTTACTATCAATTCCCTCCTCAATTCTCTCAAGTTTTTGGTGGAAATTACGTCGAGAAGCCGTTGTTTCTTCGACGACAATTCTACTCTTACAAGACAGCACATATTTGCTGCAACTTCCACGGATTTCTGTCAAACCTTTGCTACCATCTACCACAGATCCAAAACTTTCATCCACAGCCCTAAAACTCTACTAAACCACACCCTCAAACTGCACCCAAAACAGCGACAAAATAAGCCTAAACCGCAGCCTACATCCACCAATCCACCAACACTTTCGACTATCACTTCTCTCAACCAATACATGCCTTTAACCCAACAGCAAAAGAGAGATCTTAACATCATTGATTTGGGGCCATATACTATGGCATCTAAGGAGGTAATCAATGCTAAATTCGAAGCCTTGGAGGCGCGAATGGAGGATAAGATTCGGACGCTCTTTGCCAAACTCAGATTGGGCCGACGACTAAGCCTGAAGAAATCATATCAAGGAGAGAGCTTTGCCCAATCACACCAAGCCCGAAGAGATGACTTCCAAGGGAGGGTAAGCTCTATGACCAACCCCAACTATCCATGTATGAGAGTGGACTTCCCTAGATGGGAAGAAAGAGACCCGATTGGTTGGATCTCGCGTGCGGAGCGATATTTTCGGTACCACAAAACCGCGGATGTATCTATGGTGAAAATTGTAGCTATACATCTTGAAGGGGATGTTATACAGTGGTTTGACTAGTTTGAACATACTTATGGAGTCCTTTTATGGTGACAATTCAAAGAAGGACTGATGATTCGCTTCAGACCAACCGATTACGAGAATATTGACGAACAACTAGCAAAGATCCAACAAACCTCCACCATTCAGGAGTACCAAACCAGGTTTGAAAGGTTATCTAATCAAACTCATGATTGGTCTCAAAAACAGCTATTAAGGACCTTCATTGAGGGCTTGAAGCCGGAGATCCGAGGAGAAGTTCAAGCGCGACAACCATATACGCTTATGGCAGCCATCTCTTTCGCACAACATCAAAAGGAGCAATTGAACCATGAAGCTCGGAGGACTAGGGTCGCTCCTCAACCAGTAATATTGAAGCCCTCAGCCCCCCTTACTGTTGACCAAGTCCCTACACCAAAGGGGTTAACAAGAGAAGAGTTTCGAGAACGATATACGAAGAGGTTATGTTGGCATTGTGATGAGCCGTGGAGCCGTGAGCATCGCTGTAGTAAAGGGGGACTTCTTATGATTGAACCGATAGAAGAAGAAGTCATTGAACATCTAAAAGAGAGCCTTGAACATGAAGAAGAAGATGCAGAAGTAGAGCCACAACCGATCGAAGTTACGGTATATACACTAGCTGGTTACTCAAACCCGCAAACGATGAAAGTTGGAGGCCTTCTCAAACAACAACCGATCACTGTTCTCATCGACATGGGCAGCACTAATAACTTTCTAAATAGTAAGGTTGCTATCCATATGAACTTACCTATTGAGAATTGCAGCAGGTTTGTTACTAAGGTCGCCAACGGACGGATTTTGAAGTGTGATCATAGGTGCCCGCAGGTGAAACTGTTGCTGCAGGACCAAGAGATAATTGCAGATTTTTTCCTCCTCCCTCTTGATGATTATGAGGCCATACTCAGAATTAAATGGTTGATGACATTAGGTGATATTTCTTGGAATTTTATGAAACTAATTATGAAATTTTACAGTAAGGAGAAACAGGTGACATTGCACGGGAAACATGGGGGCGACATAACAACGATTTGCATACAACAAATGGAGAATGTTTTGCATAAAGCATGCAGCGGCTTTTTAGTACAACTTGAGCAACAAACAAAGGGAGAGACAACAGAATTTGAAGATCCAAATCTACTTCCTTTGCTTGCTGAATTTTCAAATATATTTGACGAACCGCGCAACCTACCTCTTACCCGTCGACATGATCATTGTATAATGATTCTTCCAGGCAAATCTTCAGCAAATGCTCAGCCATATCAGTATCCACATCTCCAGAAGGATGAAATAGAAAGGATTATAAAAGAGATGCTCGAAACAGGAGTTATTCGGCCATGTTGCAACCTCTACTCTTCGCCCGTGCTACTTGTACGCAAGAAGGACGGAACAAGGCGAATATGTGTTGATTACCGAGCTCTCAATGGCATAATCATCAAGGACAAATACTTTATTCCAGTAGTAAATGAATTACTAGATGAAAGGGAGTACAAATCTTTACAAAGCTGGACCTTTGATCCGGGTATCATCAAATACGAGCATACGAAGAAGACATATGGAAAACCACCTTTTGAACACACAACAATCACGAATTTTTGCTTTCTTCAACAAAAGGTGGAATATCTTAGGCATATCATATCAGAGGAAGGTGTGGCAGTGGACCCCTTCAAAATTGGACCAATGCAAAACTGACCGATCTCGAGAAACATAAAATTGCTACATGGCTTTCTGGGTTTAACAGGCTACTACCGCAAGTTCGTGAAAAACTATGGAAAGATCAGTGCACCACTTACTTCCTTACTAGAAAAAGATATCTTCCAATGGTTGGACAGAGCCTCCGCTGCCTTCGACAAACTTAAGGCAGCCATGACGACGACGCTAGTGCTAACACTACCAGATTTCAACCGACCCTTCATTATTGAGGCCGACACATCTGGAGTCAGAATTGGAGTCATTATCATGCAAGATGGTCGACCACTCGCATACACTAGCAAGACATTATCTCTCTCCTATCAAAATAAGGCAACATATGATAAGGAGATGCTCGCCATTGTGCGCGTAGCAACGCGGTGGAGACCCTACTTGATTGGTCGACGATTTCAAATTAAAACGGACCAAAAAAGCCTTAAGTACGTTTTGGAGTGAAAGATATCATCCTCTGAGCAGCAAAAATGGGTAACAAAACTTTTTAGATTTGATTATGAAACAACTTACAAAAAAGGGAAAGAGAATGTTCTTGCAAATGCGCTTTCGCAACTAACCGAGCAAGCTTAAGTTTCGACCGTTTCACTTCCGACCAGCGACTTCCTTGAGGATATTAAGATAGAATGACAGGAAGATTTAGAGACTAGTAAGATTATAAGCACCAAGCAGATTTTACAAAAATTGGAGGAAGCACCAAGCTCCGTGGCTCATTACAATTGGGACTCAAAATAATTACACTATAAGGGATGCATTATGCTTGTGACAAATTCTACTTGCATCTTCACAAGTAGATTTTGGACATAGTTATTCCATATGCAGGGTATTAAATTGAACAGGAGTATGACATATCACCTAGAAACCGATGGCCATACAAAAGTTGTAAATAGGTGCTTGGAGATAGCCCAAAGCCACTCACCAAATATGACTACGCAAGGAGAACTCCAGACCCAACCAAGTGCTATTATTGATCGACAGAATGTGACTCAACGATGACGACCCGCTACTGAAGTGCTAATATAGTGAGTGAACCTATTATCAGAAGATGCCACTTGGGAGAACTACGATGACTTGAAGATCAAATTCCCAGAATTCATGAATCGTCAGCCTCGAGGACAAGGCTGATTTGAAGAGGGCGGGTCTGTTAGGACTCTAGCTAGGAGAGTCCTAATTGAGAGGGACATTCATGTAAAACCTACCTAAGCTGACCCCTATTAAAAAGGTAAAGAGGTCGGCTAGGGTTAGGAGGTTGTTTCTTAAAGAAGAATTAGGAGTTGTAAAGGAATAGGAGTCTTAAGGATTAGGAGTTGTAAAGGAATAGGAGTCTTAAGTAGGAGTCCTATTAGGAGTTGGTTAGAAGTAGGAGTCTTGAGTAGGAGTCCTATTAGGAGTTAGGGTTTAGAAGCCCTATAAATAGTCATGTATTCCTCCTTTTTTCACAAGCAATAGATGAATCTTTTCTGCAGCCTTTGAGCAGCAACTTGGAGGGAGGAACCCCTATAGAGTTCTAAGGAGGCCGATCCCCTAAAGAGATCAACCCCAAGTTTAGAATCTGCAAGGGTTCTAACAGTTAACACCTTCATTACAAGATAAGTCTGATTTGATGACATACCCTCGAGGGACTCGACCAAGCATACTATGCCCTTAGGTTACCGTTGACATCTCTATATCGTAAGCAAGATAGCGAATCACGATATAGGTGAGTCTCGAGGGACTCGACCAACTCAACCTACACCGGGAATCGCTTCCTACTTATAACGATGGAAGGCCACGTGGGTCAATCTAATTGCCTCACGTTTACCGACTTAATATTATCAAGAGAGATGTTTCTATGATTGGTCTCCAAATATGACATATCACACATATACATATTTAATATATATCTACATCGCATACAAATATATATACATATCTAATATATGTATAAGCAATCACACCAGATGATCATGGACCACAACCTAATGTGATTAGGCCCGAGCCAGTAGGCCTAATCACTCACACCAAGATCTATGTGTGTAACGGTGCATCTCTATGCCCTATGATCGTCCATCTCGTCCTCGTTGGTTCCGTCGACATCTTGATGCATCTTCATGCATCACGATCATCCATCTCGTGGGTCCCGCTATCGCATCCACGCTCCCGTTGCGCCTCCTCATAGGCACGCAGTCCCGACAATAAATAAGAAATATAATGGAGGCTCGCAGACCTCAATAATAATAATCACAAGTACACATATTACAAGGTCCATGATCATCCGTCCACACATTATACATCACATGTATAAATAATCATCATCATGTAGGACTACTAAATAATGATAAAAAATAATAATCAACTAAATTTTTTAATTAATTAATATTTTATGAAATTAGGGACATATAAGAAATTTCTAAATTCATAGGGGTATTTTCATAATTTGGACAAAAGACAGAAATTGGAATTTCTCAAATTTCGAGGGGCAAAACTATCTTTTGCCCAGAAAATCCTAATGCCCTACTCCCTTTTGCTGCTGCCGTCGTCGCCACCCTGCTGGCGGTGACCTATGCGGCGGGGCGAGTGCGCTGCCCTCGCCTGCAGGCGGCACGCCCGTTGGCGGGGCTGCCGCTGCAGGTGGGCTCCCCCGCGGGCGGTTCTGCCAGTGGGGCAACGCCCGCAGGCGGTGCTGACCCTACAGGTTGGCACCCCTACGGGCGCCGCCACCTCCGCGGGCGGTTCTTCCCGTGGGGCACCGCCCGCAAGCGGTGCTGTCCCGCCGGGCGGCCGCCCCTGTGGGGGGGGGGGGGGGGTTTCGCCCGCGGGAGCTGCAGCGGCAGGCGTCGTTGCCCTGCAGCGCCTCACCCCGTGGGAGAAGCGGCCGCAAGCACCTCTGCCCGCGGGCTGCCAGCCCCGCCGGACGCAAGCCTGTTGCAAACAAGCCGTCGGCCGGTTGCTGCAGACGCAGCCCTTGTGCTGCCTGCCTATGGTTGCGCTGCACGCACGCAGATCAAGGGCAGCAACTGTTGCTGCCCTTTCTCGCTTTTACGTTAACCATTTTGACGTCAAAAGTTTTTTCCTAAATACAACACACGCAGTTCAAAACCAATTATTCACATGAACAACCTGGCTCTAATACCACTGTTGGGAAATCTTGGGGGGCGACATCAGATGCGTAGCGAAAGAATAAGAAAACAAAATCCCTGATTCCCAAAGTGATGTTCATCGTCGTGAAAAGATTGATGCGCAAGATCCGCGAAACTTAAAACTGCGTATAGAGTAGATTGTGTTACCTAGGGAGATCGTATATCCCTGTTTCCTTGCAGATCCTTAGGAGAGGGTGAAGGAGTTCAAGCGTCCTCCTCTCTGGCGGTGATCCACACAGCAGGGCTGCGACGACGCTCCTCAAAACTCCAGGCCTGCTTTGAGGTGGAGAGGGAGAGGAGAATATGAGAGGCAAACAAATGCTCTAGCCTATGAGGCTCTGAATCCCTCCTATTTATAGAGGTCCCATGTCAAACCCTAATGGGTCCTCCCCTAGTGGGTATTGGATCTACATCCAATAAGACAAGGGCTCCGTCGGATATCTCATATCCGAACCTCTACTCATCGCAATGCCTACCATATGTGTGTGACCCTCTAGGCCCAATATCAAGCTGGCCGTGAGTCATACCTGTCAGAACTCCTTCTAACTCAGTGAATTATTATATCTGTAATAATTCACTTGACTCATCGACTACGGACGTACTAGGCCACTACGCCGTAGTCCCCAGACGATACAAGGGAATCCAATCCATTGGACCTGTCTGTCCTCAATTACCGTGTACCTATAGTCCCTCATCCATCTAATATCCCTGAGACCGTATATCGAGTATGGTGCTGTCAGACCCATATAGTTTTTACTCGAGTCTCGCTCTAATGGATTCTCTCGGAGAACTCTTTCTCTCTCAACCTGAATGACCCTGACCAGGGATTTTTCTGAGCAAGAACACATGGGATATTTCTCTCATGACGCCGAGAGTGGATGATCCTCTATTGACATTCAATAGCCCTCGTAAGGTCAACTACCACTCCCAATGACCAACTGTACTAGATCTGGGACAGCCAAACCTATAAGTCTGGTATCAAAGAGTAGAGCACTCATACAGGACATCCTTGGTGTCTCAAGTCTAAGGACCAGATATACCACTAGGACTACGAAATCGCTGTTTGACAATAAGGCATCATCAACCATCCAGCATTCCGTAAGCGGATCAATCAGTGAACTCATTCTCAAATGAGCACTTGTATTGTATCCCTAGTGTCCCTACACGAGCAACTATGAGACCAGCTGCATCCATCATATGGATGGGTATACAGCACACCAGTCTGTCCGGTTATCACGATGCCCCTTTCGAGTAATCTATGACCAGGATTATTTAGGATATGTGTTTAAAGCTGAATCGATCTCATTATCGTGATCTTATCATGATCCGATTCCCATTGCACAAATCAAAGGACATCACAATATATATATACATATATGCAATAGTTGATATACACCAAAATATAATAAGGAAAAAGATTATGTATCAAGTTACACGTACCATCACTCACATGATTGGCTTGTTGGGCACCTATGGCTAGCAAAGAGTACCTTTCGTTTTGTGAACTGCCGGAGAATTGAAGCTGACTCTTTTCTGCTTTCCAAAAATGCAGTGTTCACAAAAATCTAGTGTCCCAGTACTCTGTCCGCAAAGAAGAACCCTTTTGCTCAATATGCTCAAACCTTTTTTGCTCATATGCCCCAAACACATATGTCATAATTTGGTGATGTTAGAATCAGACAATGATGATGACGAGACTGCAACCGAGCCTGTGACGAAAGCCTCTAGGGTGCATAAAGTGATGAGATTCTTTTTTAAATTAAGAACATATCTAACATTAGTGAGCGTCCTCACAATACCATCATGCATTTTAATTCGGATTGTGCCTCTACCAACAACATCACACGTGACATTATTACCCATCTAAACAATCCGTTATTACAAGATTCATATGTGAAAAACAAATCTTTATTAGGATACATATGATAAGAACAACCTGAATCTAAAATTTATTTATTTTTAGACCTCGTCCTGTCATCAGCAGCAAAGAAAATATTTTCAACATTCTCATCAGTTGCTACACTAGCTTTAGCAGACTTAGTAGTTTTCTCAATAATTTTTTCCTTTTGCTTTAATTTATTTTTTAATTTAAAACAATCAACCTTAATGTGCCCCATTTTATGACAATATTTGCACTCTAAATTTCTATGTCTAGATTTAGATCTAGATTTAGATCTACTACTATCAAATTCCCTTTTATTCGTTCTACCCCTGACAACTAGACCCTTAGCCTGATTCCCTCTACTTTCCCCAATGATATCCCTCTCTATCTGCTCCTTAGATTTTAATGCAGATTTAATTTCCTGATATGAAATTATTTCTTTTCTATAAATCATAGTATCACGAAAATACTTAAAAGATTGGGAAAGAGAACACAAAAGTAACATGGCCTTATTCTCGTCATCAATTTTTACATCTATATTATCTAAATCCATAACTAAGAAATTAAATTTATCAAGATGTGAGAGTATATATGTACCTTTAGTCATTCGAAGCATATACAAACTCTGCTTCAAGTAGAGACAATTCTCCACTATCCTCTTCATATACAAGGCTTTAAGCTTGTCCCACATGCTCTTAGCTATAGTCTCCGTAGCTACCTCCCGTAAAACCTCGTTAGAGAGATTTAGAATAATGCTTGATCGGGCCTTCTTATCCATACCCGTAAAATCTTCCTTTGATGTATCATCTGAAATGTTCTCAGCTCTCTATAGTGCCAAATCAACTCCGTCTTGAACCAGAATGACCTCCATCTTGAGTTGTCATATGTCGAAGTTGACATTTTTGTCGAATTTCTCGACAATGATCTTTGTTTTTGTCATCATTACCAAAAGATCCCGAAACCAGGCTCTGATACTAGTTTGTTAGAGTTGGCCCCAAGAAATTTATCAAAGGGTAATTTTGTAACCTAATAAAAATAATAAAGTAAAAAAAATAAAAGAGACAAGAACACCAGATTTACGTGGTTCGGTCAATTGACGTACATCCATGGACGAAGGAGCAACAAAACTCTACTATAAAAGGGACAATTACAAATGTCTTTGGATAATATTTCTAAACCATAAAACACCTGAAACTACTAAACAAGAAAAGTCCAAAGCAAACAATTAGGTTTTCTTGTGGTGCATATGACTTCAAAGCCCAGATCCTTATTTATAGTTGCAATAGGAGATAACAAGCATGATTTTCCCGATGTGGGACTTGTGAGACTTGCCAAACTAACACCCCTTGAGAGAAAACTCAAGTGATGATGATAATGATGATGATGATAATGACTTGGCACTTCTAACAAGAAAATTTAAAAAATTCATAAAAATAAACAAAACTAAATATAACATTAAAAATAAAAATAAATTTAAAAAGGAACAAATAATTTACTACGAATACAAGAAGCTAGGACACTTCAAAAGTAAATATCCCCTAATTGAAGAAGAAGTAACCGAAAAAGAAGAAAGTGCTAAAAGCTACTTAGGACGATTCGAGCTCGTTAGAAAATGATGAGTTAACTATCAAAGAAGTTGCAAATTATACTCTAATGGCACTCAATGATGAGGTAAGTGACATAAACGAATCTCATTTATCTTATAATGAATTACTTAATGCTTTTAATAATTTATTTGATGAATATAAATTAGTTAGTACAAAGTATAAATTATTAAAAAATGAGCATGCTTCTATTGTTTATTAATTTGATAGATTAAAGATTAAGCATGATAATGAAATATTACTTCCTTGTACAAAATGTGAAGAATTAGAAATGCTTGAAAAGGAGAATTTGCTACTACATGAAACCTTAGAAAAATTTGAAATAGAAAGAAAATCCTTAAACATGATCCTTGTAAAAAGGGATCATGCTCATAGAAGAGATGGAATCGACTTTGTGAGTAACACCCATCAAAAGCCAACTATCTTTATTAAAAGCCCAATCTTGCATGTTTTACCCCGAAATAAATATAACTTTTGTTACAAATTTAAACATTATGCTCATAAATATTCATTAAATATTCATTTAAGAGGTATAATCTACATAAGTTAATTTCGATCCCTAAAGGAACCTTAAATGACTCAATGCAAAATGATAAGTTAGATAGATCTATTTATAAGGAACCTAAGGTAAGATGGGTACCTAAAAGAAAACCCTTTTCTTGTAGACATGTCGACAATCACAAGCCAGGAGCAAGAATAATATTTTGATAATGGATGCTCAAGGCTTACGACAAGAGATCCAAAATACTTCATAAAGCTCTATAGTCAAAATAATAATGAAAATAACATTAGAATTAGAACTATCGATAACAAAATTGAAGATGCTTCATATTTAATGAAATCATGCTTTGATGATTTAATGATGTAATGATTATTTGAAATATTATGTTTTGGAATTACATATTACACATTTGAACTTGATGATTTTTTTAAAATCTTGGTTTTCGGTTTTAAATGATGATGCATATTTTTATTTGGCATAAAAGACAAAGCTATACTTGTTTAAAATAAATCACATAAATTGAAACACATAAAAAATGGAATGCATTATTCTTGAAAATGTCTCTATCCCTAAAATCTTATCAAGTTTTCAATAAGAAATTAATGAATCTATTTATGTCATTTTGAATCGCTTGAAAGTGATTTTGATGATTTGATGATTTAAATTTAAATAAGTTTTATCCTAATCATGATCTTGATATTTGATACTTGAGTTTTTGATAAACCCTTCAATTAAAGATGGTTTATGTAGTGTCTTGCGGTGTTAAACAATGATGCATGATTTTTTACGAAATACTAGAGTATACTTAGCTATCCTTAATCTTATAGGAAACTATCTATATTACTTCCATTGGGTTTCTAAAAAGAAAAAGGTGATGATGACTTTGGATTTTTTGAGATGATATGTCGCTATTTACAACTTGAGATGTACTATACATGAAATAACCTTCTTATTTCTCGAAGATATTCTTTAATACTAATCTTGATTCTTTATCTCATTTCTTTTTAAGCTCTTCACTAAACTCTTCTCCCACGATTCTGCTCTGTATTAACTAAGGAAAGGAGTTATAAGAATAAGCCATGATATATCATTTCTTGATGTTTGTGACTTGAATTGTATTATAAATTTTCTTGTATGTATGATTTGTATGATTGAATCATTGATGCACATGGATAGAAAAGTGTTGGCTTGCTCATCTTAAAAGTGCTGCGAAGCTTGCACTTTCAATAAGCAAAAAATGATGACTTAAAATGCTAAATTTGGGATTAGTAGACATTAGCTTGAATGTTTTTGAATATTGATTTGAATAATTAGCACCTCTAGAATGCTAAAAATGGCTGCTAGGTTGCCAACGGTAAAAAATTGCAGCTTGAAGATAAAAGGGAGTGCACCAACAATAGCATCGCTGGACTAGCGGTGGCACCACCAGAGCACACTGCCCGTAGATAGTAGCACCGCCCAGCTGGCGGTACCACCGCCTGCAACCCACCCCTATAAAATCCCTTTTAGGGCGAATGATAGAACTGCCCCCAACACTCACTACACCCCTCTAAACTGCTTCATAACCCCTCATTTCTCATTCTCTTCCTATAGAAACTCAAGAAAACCCTCGTCCTTTGCAAATCTAAGGATCAATCTCAACTTTCCAAGAGATCACTAGAGTAATTCTCAAAACCTTTCTCTCAATTTATTGATAGATCTTGATTCTTATATGTAGTTCTCTCATTGATAATATGTGTAATTTCATGGTATCTAAAAGATCCTCAAGGGATAAAGGAAAGAGGAGATTAGAGGAAACCTATGATACTATACTATTTGATTCCCCTCAACATGCCCTTATATTCCCAACCTTTTGAGTCTAGAAGTGTTCATAAGGAAAAATATGTAGATATAGAAGAATGGAGTAATTTAGAATCAATTAAATGGTTTGCCAACTTAGATATCCTTCCAATTCTTCAAATATATGAACTCATTTATCATAGACTTGTTCACTTGTTTTACAACAACTTGTATGTGTATGAAAATGATAGAGTATCCACTTATCTCTTAGGGCATCACATATCTTTTACAAATAGTGTAATTTATAATCTTATAGGAATTCCTGAAAAAAGAAGAGGTTGCTACTTTAGAGGACAATGAGACATTGAATTAGTTGGGCTTACATATTCTAAGGTGTTAGGCACTATCTTTGGTAACCTAAATTTGTCCATCGTTCCAAAAAGTTGTAAACATTTGCTATTCTTCAGCATAAAATTGCTTCATCATATAGTGATAAGTATCCTACTTCCAAAATAATACCATCATGATGAAGTTAGTCAAATGGAATTAGGAACAATGTATTGGATTATGGTAGAACTCGACAATTGTTTTGGATATCTGATACAATAAAACATGATTGAACTCTTAACAAAAGATATGATACTTCCATATGGTGGTTTTATTGCTAGACTAATGTATGCACATGACATAGTTATTCCACCTGATGAAGAAACCTTAAAACTAGATTGATTCAATGTCATTAATAGAAACCTATTAAGGAGATTAAGATGCATAGTAAGAAACGAAATTTAGACTAGATTATCCAAGAGAACTGAACCTCCCCCACTTGAACAAGAACTAGAAATACTCATATATAGGGAAAGTCAATCTCCTCCTACTAGTCCTTTTGAGACAGCACCTCTAATAGAGCCAGCACCCTCCTCATCTATCGATTCTATAGTAACTCGATTGGATCAAATTGAACTACGTCAAGATCAAATCTTAATCAGGGCGCAGCAAATTCATCAGCAACTTTACATTTTGTTTAGACATTTTAATTTACCACCACCGGAATAGTTTGTATATTTCTTCTTTCTTTTTGTTGATGAAGGAGAAAACTCAATAGTACCCTGATAATGTTGTACTCTTATATGTACCTTTCGACGTTAAGTGCTTTTCAATATTATGATGCACTTCTTGTAATGTTATAATGTATACAACACTTTAAGAATTAGGAATGTTAAATCTTCCAAATGCATGAATTCCTTTTTCGGATTTTTCGATTCTTCATAACTTGAATTTTCTTTTTAAATCGAGATCATCTTTCCATTTGCAAAAGAAGAGCCTTGATTCATGGATTTTTGATTAATAACTTGATCTTTTATCAATTCCTATGAATCCTTCTTCCTTCTATTTACAAGAAAAGGGATTTGATTTATGAAGTTTTATTAATGGACTTTTAGTATGTGATGATCATTTGCAAGAATAAAGATTTGATTTTGTATGGACATCTTAATCCTTTTAATGAATCCTTTCTTTTTGCTAAAATAGAAGCTTGATTTAATGAAACTCATTTATTATGGATTTGACTTGGTTCAAATCCTTTCATGAAATTGGTTCTTGATTTTTCTTATGGAGAATGAATTCCTCCCTTACTCTTCTTCTTATTTTTTTTATGACAAAAGAAGAAAGAAACTTACACATCTTAAGAAGAAAAAAAAAGCTCTTAAGCTAAAATGCTAGCTTGTCATTTTTCATGCAAAGTTTTAGCTTAACTTCTCATTTTTGCTAGCTTGGATAAATTGGTATAAAACTTACTTAATATGCTTTTAAACACTTGTAATATTGAATGATTCTCATTTTTGTTGATGAAAATGGGGGAGAAATGATGATTGGTATCAAAATATTGATTTAAGCATGAGAAATAATGAATATTTGGTATCATGAAATGATAAATGATATCATAATCAAAATATTCATTTAATGCAATATCATAATCAAAATGTTCATTTAATGCATGAAGTTTTAACATAATGCATATTAGAGAAACAATGAATGTTTGATATCATGAAATGATATCATAATCAAAGTTTTAATATCAGACATATTATGAAAATGATGAATGTTGGGTCTCATGAAATGATAAATGGTATCATGTTCAAAATATTGATTTAATGCATTAAGTGTTAAATGCTTAAAATTTTAACCATAGTGATAATTGATTTATTTTTGGTATCATGCAATGTTCTTGTTAGTGAAGTTTGAAAGTGTGCATGTTTTTGTTAGGAAAAGTGTCGGCACTAAGAGGGGGGGGGTGAATTAGTACAGTGATAAAAACTTCGGTTCTGAAAATTCTTCATACATTGAAAATCGATTCCGGAAATATGCTTAGATTGAAAGCATACGGACGGAAGAGCATAGCAAGTAATGAGAAGGCAGTTTATAGTTTAAAGTAAATTAATCAAAGTAAAGGAAAATCAGATTTTTATAGTGGTTCGGTCGTCATGACCTACATCCACTCCACTGATTCCTCTTCCGTCGAGGCCACCAGCATCCACTATCAGTCTTCCTTCAATAGGCGAAGACCAACCACCTTTTACAACTTGATTCTCCTTTTTACCGGGTTTAGGAGATAACTCTTACACCCCCACTCACTCCTCTCTCAAACTATTCTAACACTTAAAACTTTGAGAGGAGTTCACACAAGATTACAACAGTGTTTCTTTCTTTTTCACTCTTAAGTCTTATGTTTCTTTCTTTTTCACCATTACACTAGGTGGTACCACCAACCTGACAAGGGCGGTGCCATCGCCTGGCGCCCTGCCACTAGGTGGTACCACTGCCTGTAGCCTCTTGGAGGCTGCCTGGGCAGTACCGTCGCCCAAACCAACGGTACCACCGCCTAACATAGTCTCGGAGACTGCGCCACGATGGTGTCACCTCTTGGGGCACTATTTAAGACTTTTCATTGGGCCTAACACAGTTCTTCCATGGGTCCAATTGGCCCCTAATTAGGTTGGCCCAATTCCAATCCTAATTATGTGCTAACTATGAATTATAAGGCATTTCCTAAGCTAAATAATTCCGTAAGTCTAGTTTCTTCTAGCGAGCTTCCGGCAATCTTCCAGCGAACTTTCGACGATGTCTCGAAAATGTTTCAGCGGACTCCCGGCAAGTTCCTAGACTTCACGATGATCTTCTTGGGGAGTTTCGAATAGTTTCTTTGGTAAGCTTTGGGACTTCTCGATTAATTCCGACAGAACTTCCGATGAACGTCTGGACTTTCGACGAACTCTCGAACTCCCAACGAAATCGCTTTCTTGACACTGGGACTTCATTTTGCTTTATGCCTTGCTATCATAGTTAATCCTGCACATATAAAAACACATTTTGATATAGACAATTATTACTAAGCTTGAATTATGTCATCCGGTATATCATTGGTCCATCGACACTTCGTCATATTCTTCGGTGCATCGTCCTCTCTTGCGGCCTATTGCCCAACCGACCAGTTGACTCCGTAACTCTGATATCCTTGGCTCAATATCTGCTCTTGCTGGCCTGATACCCAAATCCATGGCCTGAAGCCTTATGTCGATACGTCGACCGATCCCCCGGCTCAACGTCCAATCTTCTGACATGTTCTCCTTCGGCCCAACATAATTCTTCCTGCTTTAATTGTCTCATCCTGATTGAAGCATCCTATGTCACTCAAAACGCAGATTAAATCATAAACACTTTTCAATTGGTTTCATCATCAAAATACGAGATTCAACCAATTGATGACGGAGTTAACCTTAACTCCCCCTATCAATATACAATATTAATAGAAACTCTTGGACTCAAAAATCCAAGCAACATGTTATCATAAACTTATGCATAATATTATACTTCTCCCCCTTTGTCATCAACAAAAAAAAGAAGTACCACTATCAAGTGTTTAAACATACAAGTTCAAATCGTTGCATAATAAACATCAAGTTTTATCATCATACAAGCTAGCAAAAATTTTACAGAATTTTAAAACATGCAAGCTAGCAATTTTGAGATATTCAAGAAAGCAACTCTTGCTTCTTGAAATATACAAGTTCATAAATTTTGCTAGATGTACAAGTTAGCATGTTTTGCTTCTTGAGATAGACAAGATAGCACTTTTGCTTCTTTTCATATAGCAACTTTTTACTTCTCTTTAGATTACAAGCTAGCAATTCTAGCAAATTTTACATCGTGCAAGGTAGCAAATTTTTTGTGATGTTCAAGATATCAAGTTCTTCTCCTTGCAATATGTAAGCTAGTAAATATTTGCTTCCTTTGCAATGTTTGAGCTAGCAGTATTTCTCCCCCTTTGTCTTTGTCAAAAAGAAGGGAAGAATACAATGTTATAATTCTTTTCTCTTTATATCAATTTTTAAATCATGACAAAGTTGATGTATCAATCTTTTTTTTTCAATATGTTTGTGCATCATAATAGTTTCAAATTAAAACATGCACAATTTCAAAAACTTACATTTCATTTTTCATGCATGATATCAAAAAAAATAAATCAATTATCATTATGATCATATCATACATGATACTAAAACATTAAAATTTTTAAGCATTTATCAACATTTTGATCATGATACCAAACATTCATCATTTAAAGTATTCAATACCAAACATTAAATCAACATTTATAATACATCATTTTAGCAATAAATCATAGCATTTTAAATCATGATGGTATCTAAATGTCAAATTACATTGCATCCCATATTTCATGCATATTTTTATTTCATCACATTCATTTCATCTCATCAAGAAAAATTAATTGGGTGATGAATACAAGGAGTTATACAAAAATAAATCATATCATGAGAGATAAGATCATGTAAATACCAAAAGACATGATTCATATATTAAATCTCTTCTTAAATAAAGAAGAGATCTTGATTAAAAAAAATCTCAAATAATAAATCCAAGAACTCATAAGAAAAATCATGATTCATTTAGAAAATCTCCTCTTAAGAAAATACCGAGAAGAAACAAGGAGAAAAATAATCTCCTTCAAATTTAATCATAGAAAGATCTCAAGTTATAAATCTCGAAAAATCAAGATAAAGTTCATTCAAATTTGAATCGTCGAATCAAAATCGTTTTCAATAGTTTTAAAAAAAAAAGAACATAGATAGATTCATTAATCTCTCCTTTTTAGATAAATCGATAAAGTAGAAAAACTTTTCAAGGAGAAAGTATCCCTCTTTTTAGTTTGTTTCGTACAAGCATGCCTTTGTCCTTTTTTTACCAAATGAAAAAATATATATCATCAATTGTTTAGGATCAAAAAATAAATTTTATCATAAAAACCATCAAGATCAATAAACTATAAATTATTTAAAAATTATCATGCATAATTTTGAAATTTATTAAGCATGATCATTATGCATAACATCAAAACATGGTTTCAAAATATTTAATATTTTCATTACATAATTATATCATTATGCATCATTGAAATTGATTTCATAAAGTATTTTCCATCAAGATCATTTTGTTTGTTGTAGTCATGCATTTTTCTTTTTAGGTGAATCAACTTTTCATGCTTAGTTTTTGATACAAAAGCCATGCATCATCATTAAGCATGATATCAAACTTCTTAATATTTTCATTAAGATATCAAGCATGGTTTCAATCAAAATTGAAAATTATGAAGGTACATATTATTTATTCTTGAAAAAACATACATAGGATCATTAGATTTAAATCTAATATTTTATTCCATTAACATAAAACATGGAATTTTCATTATCATTTTAAAATCACTAGCTTGATCATAAACTTTTTTTGTATTTTTATTTTTAAACATATAATTTTCATGAAAAATATTATTCTAAACTAAATTAAAAATAACTCATGAAAAGCATTATGTAATTTCAAAGTAAACTAAGGGCATTTTGATTACCACATCGTCGAAAGCCGTTAAGGCGTAGTTTGCCACCTCGTCTTTGTTGATTTTCTCCTCGTCTTCGGATGAGCTTGATTCGTCCTAAAGAGCTTCCTTCTTCTTGAGTTCATAGCAAGTAGTTGCATTCTTTTTAAGTTTATTTTTATTCTTTAACTCTTGTTTTATGAACCTTTTAAATTTCATAGTGAGGAATTTATGTTCACCATCACTTGAGCTTATGCTCGAGTGGTCTTCGATTGTTCTTAGTCCGAAATCCTTCCTGTTCTTTGGAAGGTGGTTCTCAAGTTCCTTACATGCATTGCACGTTATTTCATAGGTCATTAGAGACCCGATAAGTTCTTCGATCAAAAAAGTATTCATATTTTTTTATTCTTGTATAGTCATTATTTTTTAATCCCAATTCTTAGAAAGCGATCGTAAAATCTTGTTAATGAGTTCAAAATTAGAAAAGTATTTGCCAAGAGCTTTTAAACCATTAACGACATCGGTAAAACGGGTGTACATGTCTCGAATGGTTTTGCTTGGCTTCATTCAAAATCATATATTAAAAAATTTATTTTAGAATCTTTTACTCTAATAGTGCATTTGTATATGATTTTGAGAGTGTGCCATATATCGAAAGTTGTTTCACAAGTAGAAACTCGATTAAACTCGTTTTTGTATAAGACACAAAATAGAGCGTTCATAGCTCTAGCATTTAAAGAAAATATCTTCTTCTCTAAATCATTCTAATGGTTTATTGGAAGAGAAGACCTTCGAAAACCATTTTTAATAATATTCCATAAGATCAAATCCAAAGAAAGCTAGAAAACTCTCATTTGAGTTTTCCAATATATGTAGTCCATCCCATTGAAAAAGGGAGGACGAATGAGAGAGTGACCCTTTTGAAAGCCGAAAAGAGCCATTTCTCTTGGGCGTTAAACCAAATAAGAAATCATGAGGCTCTGATACCAATTGTTAGGAACAGAGTCGGCACTAAGAGGAGGGTTGAATTAGTACAATGGTAAAATAATGTCAGTTTATAACTTCGTTTCGATTAAATCTGTTTTCGACGAAAAACCATTTCGTAAGGGTAATAACTTTGAAAGCATACATATGAGAGTAGTGGATGTAAAGAGCAAGTATAGAGGTTTGTAGTTAAAATAAATTGCTCAAAGAAATGCAAACCAGATTTTAGAGTGGTTCGATCGTCGTGACCTACATCCACTTCGCTGATTCCTCTTCCGTCGAGGCCTCCGGCATCCACTATCGATCTTCCTTTAATAGGCGAAGATCAACCTCCTTCTTACAACTCGATTCTCCTTTTATCAGGTTTAGGATATAACCCTTGCACCCCCACTTACTCTTGTTGAATCTCGGATTTTGATGATAAAATCAATTGATGGGTTAATTGATCTAATCCATATTATTGAGTTAAGTATGCAGGATTAACTATGATAACCAGAAAACATAAAGCAAGAATACCGGAGTCAAGATCGATGGACGTTTAAGAGTCCGAAGAATCGTCAGAGATGCTGCCGGAACCAACCAAGAAGAAATTGGGAACCTATCAGAATTTTCGAAAGTTCACCGAAGAGATCGTCGGAGGTTCACGGAGATCACCGAGAAGGCTCGGCTACTCGTTAAAGTCATCACAAGATCGGGAGCTTGCAGGGAGTCCGTCGGAAGAAGTTCGTCGGAAAGCTCGCCAGAACAAGACTCGACGTTCGCGGTTGAAAACTTGCTTAGGATGTTTTTTTGTTATGTAGTTCACTTGTAATTAGGATTAGGATTAAGAGATAATCCTATATCTTGGTTAGGGGCCAACTGGGCCCAAAGTCAGATTTGGTTTGGGCTAAAATTAAGCCAAACCAATGAATCGGAGAGCCAAGCGGTGGCACCGCCCAGCACCCGAGAGCTAGGCGGTGACACCTCCTGGGCTGGGCGGTTGCATCGTCCAGCACCCGAGCGCTGGGCGGTGGCACCGCTTGGCTGGGCGGTGGCACCGCCAGCATCGGGAACATAAGAGAATTCAAATTTTTTGGAGCCCAAATTTGAATCCTCTTGAGGCCTATAAATACCCCTCAAGTCTCAACTGAGAATACAACCCTTTGAGCAGCAAGTGATTGAGAGAAAAGTCTTAGAAGAGTCTTTGCCTTTCTTGTTTTCAATTTGCTAGATAGTTCTCCTCCTTCTTTCTTGCTGAAAATTTGTAAGAGTTTGAACTGCTTGTAAAAGGTTGTAAGAGGGGTATTTGCCCTTCCATTTCAAGAGATTTGCTAGTGGAAGGTGGGAGCCTCATCGAAGAGGGGCCTCGCAAGTGGATGTAGGTCATTTGACCGAACCACTCTAAAATCGGTGTGATCTCCGGTTTGCATTTCATTATTGCTATTTACATTACTGCAAACCTTCTTACATGCTTTAGTTCCTTATTACCTTTGCTGCGCAACTTTAAGAATACGCTTTCAAGTTAAGCTTTTCAAGTTTCGTTCTTATCGTACGAAAGATTTGTCGAAACCAACGTTTTAATCCGCTGCACTAATTCACCCCCCCCCCCTCTTAGTGCCGCTCCGATCCTAACAATTGGTATCGGAGCAAGGTTATCTCTCATATTTGGTTTAATACCCAAGAGAGATGGTTACTCCGGCATGCAAGAGGGTCATTCTATTGCACGACCACCTTTGTTTAATGGGTCGGATTACACATATTGGAAGACTTGCATGAGGATCTTCCTCATTTCTATGGACTTTGAGCTTTGGTCTATTGTCGAGAATGGATTTCAAAAATCTTCTCTTCCGATGAGCGAATGGAATGAATAGGAAAAAAAGGTTTTTACTTTAAATGCAAAAGCTATGAATGCCTTGTTTTGTGCACTAGATAAAAATGAATTTAATCGCGTTTCAATTTGTGATTCGACTTTTGATATTTGGAGAACTCTTGAAGTCACTCATGAAGGTACTAGCCGAGTGAAAGAGTCCAAAATCAACATCCTTGTGCACTCTTATAAACTTTTTCGAATGAAACCAAGTGAGTCCATCGGAGACATGTACACCCGGTTCACGGATGTCATCAATGGACTCAAAGCTCTTGGTAAAGGTTTTACTAACTTTGAACTAGTAACTAAAATCTTAAGATCTCTCCCAAAAAGTTGGGATCCAAAAGTTACGGCCATTCAAGAGGCCAAAGACCTTAAAACATTCCCTCTTGAAGAACTCATTGGGTCTTTAATGACCTACGAAATGACATGTCAAGCTCATGACGAGCTCGAGAACCCCTTCCAAAGAACAGGAAGGATATGACACTCACATCACAAGAAGACCACTTGAAAGGAACATCAAGTGATGAGGACAGTAACAATGACATTGCACTTTTGACTCAAAAATTTAAAAAATATTTAAGAAAGAACAAATTTAAAAATAATACAAAAAATAAATTCGAACACAAGTAGGACCAAGTAATTTGCTATGAGTGCAAGAAACCGGGACACTACAAGAACGATTGTCCACAAGCCAAAAAGAAAGCATCAAAGAAGAAGGCGCTCAAGGCAACATGGAATGATTCAAGCACGTCCGAAGAAGAGGAGTCCAACACCGAGCAAGTTGCTCATTACGCCCTAATGGCCTTTGAAGAAGAGGTAACGGATTTAATTAATGCAGATTTACCTTATCATGAATTACTAAATGCCTTCCATGAGTTATTTGATGAATGTAAGACAATTATTAGAAAATACAAATTAATAAAAAAGGAGCATGATAGTCTTACTTGTGATTTTGATAAATTAAAAACTGAATATCATGATAGTCTAGCTCCATGTGCTAAATGCCATAATCTAGAAACTCTCCAAAATGAGAACTTGGTACTTAAGGACACCTTGAAGAAATTCGAGGTCGGCAGCAAGTCCTTAAACATGATCCTTACAAATAAGGGTCACGTTCCTAAAAGGAGTGGAATCGGATTTGTAAGAAGTACTCACCAAAATCCAACCACCTTCATTAAAGGTCCTATCTTACATGTTCAACACCAATGCAATTGCAACTTTTGTTACAAATTTGGACATATAACTTACCAATGTCCATTCAAGAAAATTAGTCCGAACAAATTGATTTGGGTTCCTAAAGGAACCATGATCAAGTCTATGTAACATGATAAACAAGTTAGGTTAGTTTTTGAGGCACCCAAAAGTAAATGGGTACCTAAAAATAATTCCTTCTTGTAGAAACATACACCATCACATGCTAGGAGCAAGAGATGGTATCTTGATAGTGGATGCTCAAGGCATATGACCGGAGATCCATCCCAATTCTCCAAGCTCACTAGCATGGACGAAGGCTATGTCACCTTCGGAGACAACAACAAAGGCAAAATCATTGGCAAGGGAACCATAGGTAACAAATCAAGTTTTTCTATTGATGATGTGTTACTAGTTGATGGATTGAAACATAATCTGTTGAGCATTAGTTAATTATGCGATAAAGGTTATATCGTTAGATTTGAATCAAATATGTGCATTATTGAAAAACCAAATCATAACATGACTATGATTGCTTTAAAACAAAATAATGTCTATACCATCAATCTTAATGAACTAAGTAATGAAATGTGTTTCTCCGCTGTAAATGATGATGCTTGGCTTTGGCATAGGAGATTAGGCCATGCAAGCATGAAAACAATATCTAAAATCTCATCTCAAGAATTAGTACGAGGGATTCCAAATATGAAGTTGATTAAGGATAAGGTATGCGATGCATGTCAACTAGGCAAACAAATAAAAACAAGCTTCAAACCAAAAAATCAAATTAGCACCACTAGACCATTACAATTGATCCATTTGGACTTATTTGGACCAATTGATACAACAAGCCTAGGTGGAAGCAAATATGCTTTTGTGATTGTGGATGACTACTCTAGATACACTTGGACCTATTTCTTAGCTCACAAAAGTGATTGCTTCAAGTGTTTCTCTAAACTTTGTAAACTCACTCAAAACGAAAAAGGCTTCATGATTTCATCAATTCGGAGTAACTATGTTAAATGAACATAGTTTACCCAAATATTTTTGGGCCGAAGCCGTAAATACGACTTGTTACATCATGAATAGGGTCCTAATAAGACCATCTCTATCAAAAACTCCCTATGAATTATGGAATAACAAAAAACCAAATATTTCTTATTTTAAAGTTTTTGGTTGTAAATACTTCATTTTAAATGAAAAGGATGCCCTAGGCAAATTTGATGCTAAATCCGATGAAGGCATTTTTCTTGGTTACTCCTCCGTTTCTAAAGCCTTTCGTGTCTTTAACAAAAGGACCTTAGTAATAGAAGAGTCTATTCATGTAGTTTTTAATGAAATTTTCGATTTAAAAAAAAATGATTTTGATGATGATCTTGGTTTTGATAATTTGAATTTAAATGAACCCCCTCCTCAAAATAGCCATTTGAATGCATCTTCTTCCGAAATTTCTTTACCCAAAGAATGGAAGTATGTAGATGCTCATCCAAAGGAGCTAATTATAGGAGATACAACAAAAGGGGTTCAAACTCGTTCTTCTTTCAAGAATTTTTGTGCTAACGCCAATTTCCTTTCTCAAATTGAACCTAAATGCATTGACGAAGCCTTAAAAGATGATTTTTGGGTCATTGCAATACAAAAATAATTGAACCAATTTGAGAGGAATGAGGTATGGAAGCTTGTTCCTAGACCAAGTGATCACTTAGTCATAGGTACTAAGTGGGTCTTTAGAAACAAGCAAGACGAAAATGGTATCGTGGTTAGAAACAAGGCTAGATTAGTGACCAAATGTTTCAACCAAGAAGAAGGTATCGATTACGAAGAAACCTTTGCTCCCATGGCTCGATTAGAAGCCATAAGGATGCTCCTTGCCTATGCTAGTAGTAATAATTTTAAACTATTTCAAATGGATGTCAAAAGTGCTTTCTTGAATGGTTTTATTTCCGAAGAAGTATATGTCGAACAACCTCCCAGATTTGAAAATTCTCTTCTTCCTAATCATATATTCAAATTGACTAAAGCTCTCTATGGCTTAAAACAAGCTCCTAGAGCTTAGTATGAAAGGCTTAGTTCCTTTCTTATTTTAAATAATTTTACCAAAGGCAAGGTTGATACTACATTGTTTATTAAACATTTTGAAAATAATTTTCTTATTGTGCAAATTTATGTTGACGATATTATTTTTGGCTCTTCGGATGAATCACTATGTGAATCATTTGCCAAATGTATGAGTCATGAATTTGAAATGAGTTTAATGGGTGAATTAACTTTCTTTTTAGGATTACAAATCAAACAACTTAGTGATGGTATATTTCTTAACCAATCCAAATATACATTAGAATTGTTAAAACGATTTAACATAGATAATTCAAAAGCAATAAACACCCCTATGAGTACTGCGACTAAGTTAGATATGGATGAAAATAGTAAAAATTTCGATAAAAAAACATATAGGGGAATGATAGGTAGTCTACTCTACCTCACCGCGACTAGACCATATATTATGTTTAGTGTAGGACTTTGCACTAGGTTTCAATCTAATCCTAAATTATCTCATCTTAAGAGTGTTAAAAGAATACTTAGGTATCTTAAAGGAACTCCAAATTTAGGATTGTGGTATCCAAAATCTGAAAAATTCGATCTAATAGCTTATGCAGATGCCGATTTTGGCGGATGCAGGATAGATAGAAAAAGTACATCCGGAACATGCCAATTTTTAGGACATGCACTTGTTTCTTGGACTTCTAAGAAACAAAATTCAGTTGCACTATCTACGGCGGAAGCCGAATACATTGCTGCAAGTGCATGTTGTGCACAAGTTATTTGGATGAAAAATACATTAGAAGACTATGGAATTCACTTTAAAAACATTCCCATAAAATGTGATAATACTAGTGCCATATGTCTTACTAAAAATCCAATTCAGCACTCTAGAACTAAGCACATCGACGTTAGGCATCATTTCATACGCGATCATGTCCTTAACAATGATGTTCTAGAATTCATTGACACAAAGCATCAATTAGCAGATATATTTACAAAAGCTTTGAACGAAGACCAATTTGAATTCATTAGAAGGGAATTAGGTATGTTAAATTGTCCCTAAAAGTAAACTTGTTTGAATGGATTTTCCGTAAAGTTTTTCATCCTCTCTCTGTTCCTCGATGAATCTGATCCTTCTCTTTCGATTCTAAATGACATGTTAAATTATTTATGAGTTTCAAGTTGACGATGTAAATTTAAATGAGCTTGTATTCGAATTATGATCTTGACTTATTGGAGTTACTACTTGATATTTTTTAATCACAATCTCTTCCTTGCACACCTACAATTTGTGTTATTTATAGAAAGAATAGATTTGATAAAATGGATGAATGCTGAATTTTCCTTTAGGTGAACTCTATGTAAATATTTTAGCATACTTAATTTTGGATGATGGATTTTCGTATGATCAATGCTGAATTCCTGATATTATAATCACAAGTTATATTCTTTAAGTCTCATTCCCTTTTTGTTGATGACAAAGGGGGAGAAAAGTGATGACTTGTACCATTTTGATAGCATGACTTATATGAATTTCAAAAGCATGTGTGATATGAATGTCTTATATGCCTTGCAAAATGCCTTGCAAAATCCTTGAGAATATCGCAAGATTGATTGATCATATTGAAAGCTTGCCTTACATTTATATCATGAAATTCATGTTAAAAATCTTTATCTCCTATCATAGTAAAAATTGTCTCTTATCATTCTACTTGAAAATGATTTTCATCGAAGTTTTGTATTTACTATTGCTTAATGAGAATAACGATAAGTTCTACGGTTAGAACTTATCGGTTTATGCTTGAATTCTATGGATAGAATTCAAGTGATTTCATCTTCTCATAATATGGCATATAGATAGGGGGAGTTATGTTTAACTTCGTCATCATTTAATTGTCATCATCAAAAAGGGGGAGATTGTTGAATCTCGGATTTTGATGATAAAATCAATTGATGGGTTAATTGATCTAATCCATATTATTGAGTTAAGTGTGCAGGATTAACTACGATAACCAGAAAACACAAAGCAAGAATACCGAAGTCAAGATCGATGGACGTTTAAGAGTCCGAAGAATCGTCGGAGATGCTGCCGGAACCAACCGAGAAGAAATCGGGAACCTATCGGAATTTTCGGAAGTTCGCCGAAGAGATCGTCGGAGGTTCATGGAGATCACCGAGAAGGCTCGGCTACTCGTTAAAGTCATCACAAGATCGGGAGCTTGCAGGGAGTCCGTCGGAAGAAGTTCATCGGAAAGCTCGTCGGAACAAGACTCGACGTTCGCGGTTAAAAACTTGCTTAGGATGTTTTTTTGTTATGTAGTTCACTTGTAATTGCTAGTCATAGGTGCCCAGCAAGCCAATCACGTGAGTGATGGCACGTGTGACTTGATACAGAATCTTTTTGCTTATTATATTTTGGCGTATATCACTTTATAACTATTGCATATGTGCATATATATATATTGTGATGTCCTTGGATTTGTGCAATGGGAATCGGATCGTGATGAGATCACGATAATGAGATCGATTCACCTTTAAACACATATCCTAAATAATCCCGGTCATAGGTTACTTGAGAGGGACATCGTGATAACCGAATAGACTGGTGTGCTGTAAACCTGTCCATATGATGGATGCAGCTGGTCTCATAGTTGCTCGTGTAGGGACACTAGGGACATAGTACAGGTGCTCATTGGAGAATGAGTTCACTGATTGATCCGCTTACGGAATGCTGGATGGTTGATGATGCCTTATTGTCAGACAGCGATTCCGTAGTCCTAGTGGTGTATCTGGTCCTTGGACTTGAGACACCAAGGATGTCCTGTATGAGTACTCCACTCTTTGATACCAGACTTATAGGTTTGGCTGTCCCAGATCTAGTACAGCTGGTCATTGGGAGTGGTAGTCGACCTTACGAGGGCTATTGAGTGTCGATAGAGGATCATCCACTCTTGGCAACATGAGAGGAATATCTCATGTGTTCTTGCTCAGACAAATCCCTGGCCAGGGTCATTCGGGTTGAGAGAGAAAGAGTTCTCCGGGAGAATCCGATTAGAGCGAGACTCGAGTAGAAACCGTATGGGTCTGACAGCACCATGCTCGATATATGGTCTCTAGGATATTAGATGGATGAGGGACTATAGGTACATGGTAACTGAGGACAGATAGGTCCAATGGATTGGATTCCCCTGTATCGTCTGGGGACTACGGCTTAGTGGCCTAGTACTTCCATAGTCGATGAGTCAAGTGAATTATTATAGAGATAATAATTCACTGAGTTAGAAGGAGTTCTGACAGGTATGACTCACGGCCAGCTCGATATTGGGCCTAGAGGGTCACACACATATGGTAGGCATTGCGATGAGTAGAGGTTCGGATATGAGATATCCGACGGAGCCCTTGTCTTATTGGATGCAGATCCAATACCCACTAGGGGAGGACCCATTAGGGTTTGACAGGGGACCTCTATAAATAGGAGGGATTCAGAGCCTCATAGGCTAGAGTCTTTGCTTGCCTTTCCTATTCTCCTCTCCCTCTCCACCTCAGAGCAGGCCTGGAGTTTTGAGGAGCGTCATCGCAAACCTGCTGTGTGGATCACCGCTAGAGAGAAGGACGCTTGACCTCCTTCACTATCTCCTAAGGATCTGCAAGGAAACAGGGATATACGATCTCCCTAGGTAACACAATCTACTTTATACACAGTTTTATATTTCGCGGATTTTTGCGTACCAATCTTCGCACGACGACGAACATCTTTTTAGGAATCGGGGATTTTGTTTTCTTGTTCTTCCGCTGCGCATGTGATGTCGCCCCCAAGATTTCCCAACAGTGGTATCAGAGTCAGGTTGTTCGTGCGAATGATTGGTTTTGAACTGCGTGTGTTGTGTTTAGGAAGAATTTTGACGTCAAAATCATTGACGCAAAAGCGAGAAAGGGCAGCAACAGTTGCTGCCCTTGATCTGCGTGCGTGAAGCGCAGCCGAAGGCGGGCAGCACAGGGGCTACGTCTGTAGTAGCCGGCCGGCGGCCTGCTGCCGGCGGGGCTGGCAGCCCACGGGCAGAGGCGCCGTAGGGCAGCGGCGCGAACCGCCGCAAGGAAGCAACGCCTGCCGCCACAGGGCAGCGGCGCCTACCGCCGCAGCTCCCGCGGGCGAAACCCCCCCCCCCCCCACAAGGGCGGTCGCCCGGCGGGACAGCACCCCCTGCGGAGGCAGCGGCGCCCGAAGGGGGCGCCCACCCGCAGCGGCAGCGCCGCCAGCGGGCGTGCCGCCTGCAAGCGAGGGCAGTGCCCTCATTCGCCGCACAGGCCGCCGCCGGCAAGGTGGCGGAAGCGGCACCAGCATAGGGGGGAAAGGGCATTAGGGTTTTATGGGCAAAAGACAGTTTTGCTCCTCGGAATTTGAGAAATTCTAGTTTCTGTCTTTTGTCCAAATTATGAAAATACCCCTATAAATTCAGAAATTCCCTACATGTCCCTGATTTTCAGAAAATATTAATTAATTAAAAAGTTTAGTTGATTATTATTTTTATTATTATCTAGTAGTCCTACATGATGATGATTATTTATACATGTGATGTATGATGTGTGGACGGATGATCATGGACCGTGTGATGTGTGTACTTGTGATTATTATTATTGAGGTCTGTGAGCCTCCATTATATTTCTCGTTTATTGTCGGGCCTGCGTGCCTATGATTAAGTTATAATCACATGAGGAGGCGTAGCGGGAGCGTGGATGCGATAGCGGGACCCACGAGACGGACGATCGTGATGCATGGAGATGCATCAAGATGTCGACGGAACCGACGAGGACGAGATGGACGATCACAGGGCATGGAGATGCACCGTTGCACACATAGATCTTGATGTGAGTAATTAGGCCTACTGGCTCGGGCCTAATCACATTAGGTTGTGGTCTATGATCATCTAGTGTAATTGATTATACACATACTAGATAAGTATATATATTTGCATGCGATGTAGATATATATTAAATATGTATATGTGTGACATGTCATATTAGGAGACCAAATCTTAGAAACATCTCTCGATAATATTAAGTCAGTAAACGTGAGGCAATTAGATTGACCCACGTGGCCTTCCATCGTTATGAGTAGGAACCGATTCCCGGTGTAGGTTGAGTTGGTCGAGTCCCTCGAGACTCACCTATATCGCGATTCGCTATCTTGCTTACGACATAGAGATGTCACCGGTGACCTAAGGGCATGGTATACTTGGTCGAGTCCCTCGATGGTATATCATCAAATCAGACTCATCTTGTAACGAAGGTGTTGACTTAACCGAGCATCATGGTTGGTCGAGTCCCTCGAGGCCATGGTGATTCGGAGGCCGAACAGGACGGGAATCACAAGGAGTTGTGATCGGCAAGAGTTGCCTACCTTTTAGGCTTAGTGTGATTGGTCGAGTCCCTCGAGGTTACACTAAGACGCTGATTGGATCCTGATCCCCACTAGAAGTCTGCCGGAGACTTCCGTTTCACGTGCTGAGGGTGTCGCATGACTCGTTAGTAAAATAGTGGGAGCATATTAAGATAGAAGTTCATATCTTGATAGTTTATTTCTTGCAAAATCTGCATGTTATTCATTTCTGCTGCATCTTTATTTTCAGAAAATGTCGCTTTCAAATCACTTACGTGGCATACTTGATGTCAACCGCCTCACTTGTCCAAATTATATGGATTAGCTCCGTAACTTGAGAATTGTTCTCACAGCATTGAAAATCGTGTACGTCCTTGATACAGTGATACCTACGCCCGAAGAAGGGGCAAACGAGGATGAGATCGCTCGCTACGTGAAGTACATTGATGACTCTACTCTTGCTCAGTGCTATATGTTGGGCTCTATGACTCCTGAGTTACAGAGACAACATGAAAAGATGGATGCCAGATCCATTCTCCTACATATCCGCAAATTGTTTGAGGAACAGGGAAGGACTCAACGATATGAGATATCCAAGAGCCTTTTCCGTGCTAGGATGACTGAGGGGACACCGGTTCAGTACCATGTCCTAAAGATGATTGAGTGGATAGAGAAACTCACAGGTCTAGGAATGGTCCTAGAGGATAACTTGTGTGTGGACATTGTGCTTCTGTCCCTACCAGATTCCTTTTCACAGTTCATAATGAATTTTAATATGAACAAGCTTGAAGTGACTCTCCTAGAGCTCCTCAATATGTTGAGGGAAGCAGAGAGTACTATTAAGAAAGAGAAGCCAGTTCTCTATACTGGTGAGACCAGAAAGAAAAGGAAAGCAGAAAGGTCCCTTAAGAAGGGAAAGGGCAAGGGCAGACCAGGTAAAGCAAAGGTTGCTAAGAAAAACCCAACAAAGGACAAAGGCCAATGCTTCCATTGTGGTAAAGATGGGCACTGGAAGAGGAACTGCAAAGAGTACCTTGCAGAAAGGGCGAAACAAGAAGCTTGGTGAAGCTTCAAGTACATTCATGATCAATCTCTAATTGTTAGATTTTTGTGATAGTGCATTGGTATTGGATACCAATATTGTTTATCACATCTACAATTTATTGTAAATTCTAGCAAAGCTAAGGGGAGATTGACGAGAGGAATATTGCATAAAGGTTTGTTTATGCAAGACACTACTCCACATATCATGAATGTAAGTGTCTAAGAGGAAACGAGATGAGGTGAATAGTGCATACCTATGGCATTGTAGGCTAGGTCACATCCATGAAAGAAGGATTCAAAAGTTGCTAAATGATGGATATCTAGATCCATTCGACTACGTGTCATATGCAACTTGTGAACCTTGCATTCGTGGAAAATTGACCAACTCTCCATTTAGTGGAACTGGAGAGAGAGCCACTGAGTTGTTGGAACTCATACATAGTGATGTATGTGGACCCATGTCAACTCATGCCATTGGAGGTTACTCCTACTTCATTACATTTACTGATGATTTCTCAAGGTATGGATATGTGTACTTAATGAAGTACAAGTCCGAGGCCTTTGAGAAATTCAGAGAGTATAAAAATGAGGTGGAGAACCAGACTGGAAAGAGTATCAAAACTCTTCGATCAGATCGAGGAGGTGAGTACTTAAGTACAGAGTTTACTCAGTTCCTCAAGGACCATGGGATATTATCCCAATGGACACCTCCTTATACACCTCAGCTCAATGGTGTCTCTGAAAGGAGAAATCGTACGCTATTAGATATGGTATGGTCTATGATGAGTTTCGCTGACCTACCCATCTTATTCTAGGGATATGCCCTAGAGACCGCAGCTTACTTTCTGAACAGAGTTCCAACTAAGTCGGTAGTGTCTACACCATATGAGATATGGAAAGAGAAGAAGCTTGATCTTAAGGTTGTTAAGATTTGGGGCTGCCCTGCCCACATTAAAAGACACAACCCCGATAAGTTAGAATCAAGGACAGAGCGATGCAAATTTATGGGATACCCCAAGGAAACTTGTGGGTATTATTTCTATCATCTCGAGGACCAAAAGGTCTTTGTAGCTAAGAGAGTAGTGTTCCTTGAGAAGGAACACATTCTTGGCGGAGATAGTGGGAGAATGATAGAGTTGAGCGAGGTTGGAGAACCAAGCTCAAGCACCACTCTACAGCCCGAGTCTGTTCAGGTACCTAATACACAATTTTTAACTTTACGTAGGTCTGATAGAGTATCTCATCCTCCTGAGAGATATGTGGGACATATTAGAGGAGAGGATGTTGAGGATATTGATCCTCAGACCTACAAGGAGGCTATTATGAGTATAGACTCTGAGAAGTGGGAAGAAGCCATGAATTCTGAGATGGATTCTATGTACTCCAATAAGGTTTGGAACCTAGTTGATGCGCCTGAAGGTATTGTACCCATCGGTTGCAAGTGGATCTTTAAGAAAAAGATCGGAGTAGATGGAAAGGTAGAGACCTATAAAGCAAGGCCAGTGGCTAAGGGGTATCGTCAAAGGCAAGGTGTTGACTACGACGAAACCTTCTCACCCGTAGCAATGCTAAAATCCATCAGAATTCTATTGGCTATTGCAGCACACTATGATTATGAGATCTGGTAGATAGATGTGAAAACCGCATTCCTCATTGGGAACCTCAAGGAGGAGGTGTATATGATGCAACCTGAGGGATTCATGTCCAAGAACTGCCCAGATAAGATGTGTAGGTTGCTTAGATCCATTTATGGACTAAAGCAAGCTTCCCGAAGTTGGAGCAAAAGATTTGATGAGACAATCAGATCTTATGACTTCGTTAAGAACGAAGATGAGCCTTGTGTGTACAGGAAGGTAAGTGGGAGTGCTATTACCTTTTTTGGTGTTATATGTGGATAACATCCTCATCATTGGGAATGACGTAGGAATGCTATCCACAGTAAAGGCTTGGTTATCTAGACACTTCTCCATGAAGGACTTAGGGGAAGCATCCTATATCTTGGGGATTAGAATCTATAGAGATAGATCCAAGAGGATGCTTGGCTTGTCCTAGTCCAGGTACATAGAAACCATTGTCAAAAGTTTTGGCATGGAAAATTCCAAGAAAGGGTGAACATGGATATGATACCTTATGCCTCAGCAATAGGGTCTATCATGTATGCCATGCTATGTACTAGGCCTGATATAGCGCATGCTCTGAGTGTCACGAGCAGGTATCAGGCGGATCCAGGCTTGGAGTATTGGAAAGCAGTAAAGTGTATCCTTAAGTACTTGAGAAGGACTAAGGATCTTTTACTAGTATATGGAGGTAATAGCCTTAAGGTTGAAGGCTACACAGACTCAATTTTTCAGTCTGATGTCGATGATAGCAAGTCGAATTCAGGGTATATGTACACCTTGAATTGAGGAGCAGTGTGCTGGAAGAGTTCCAAGTAAGATACCACTGCTGACTCGACCACAGAGGCGGAGTACATTGCTGCATTAGATGTAGCAAAGGAGGGAGTCTGGTTGAAGAAGTTCATCACAGATTTGGGAGTCGTGCAGGGTAGCGAGGAGCTGATCTCCTTATATTGCGACAACTATGGGGCGATTACTCGAATAAGGGAACCCGGGTCTCATCAGAAGTGTTCTGAGGAGGTTCCAACTTATCAGAGAGATCGTAACCCGAGGATATGTAGCAGTGGAAAGAGTTTCATCCGAAGATAACATTGCAGATCCACTAACAAAGCCGTTGTCTCATTTTGTCTTTGAGCATCACAGGGGTCTGATGGGGATCAGACACATAGGTGATTGGCTTTAGGTCAAGTGGGAGATTGCTAGTCATAGGTGCCCAGCAAGCCAATCACGTGAGTGATGGCACGTGTGACTTGATACAGAATCTTTTTGCTTATTATATTTTGGCGTATATCACTTTATAACTATTGCATATGTGCATATATATATTATGATGTCCTTGGATTTGTGCAATGGGAATCGGATTGTGATGAGATCACGATAATGAGATCGATTCACCTTTAAACACATATCCTAAATAATCCCGGTCATAGGTTACTCGAGAGGGACATCGTGATAACCGAATAGACTGGTGTGCTGTATACCCGTCCATATGATGGATGCAGCTGGTCTCATAGTTGCTCGTGTAGGGACACTAGGGATACAGTACAGGTGCTCATTGGAGAATGAGTTCACTGATTGATCCGCTTACGGAATGCTGGATGGTTGATGATGCCTTATTGTCAGACAGCGATTCCGTCCTAGTGGTGTATATCTGGTCCTTGGACTTGAGACACCAAGGATGTCCTGTATGAGTGCTCCACTCTTTGATACCAGACTTATAGGTTTGGCTGTCCCAGATCTAGTACAGCTGGTCATTGGGAGTGGTAGTCGACCTTACGAGGGCTATTGAGTGTCGATAGAGGATCATCCACTCTCGGCGTCATGAGAGGAATATCCTATGTGTTCTTGCTCAGACAAATCCCTGGCCAGGGTCATTCGGGTTGAGAGAGAAAGAGTTCTCCGGGAGAATCCGATTAGAGCGAGACTCGAGTAGAAACCGTATGGGTCTGACAGCACCATGCTCGATATACGGTCTCTAGGATATTAGATGGATGAGGGACTATAGGTACACGGTAACTGAGGACAGACAGGTCCAATGGATTGGATTCCCTTGTATCGTCTGGGGACTACGACGTAGTGGCCTAGTACTTCCGTAGTCGATGAGTCAAGTGAATTATTACAGAGATAATAATTCACTGAGTTAGAAGGAGTTCCGACAGGTATGACTCACGGCCAGCTCGATATTGGGCCTAGAGAGTCACACACATATGGTAGGCATTGCGATGAGTAGAGGTTCGGATATGAGATATTCGACGGAGCCCTTGTCTTATTAGATGTAGATCCAATACCCACTAGGGGAGGACCCATTAGGGTTTGACAAGGGACCTCTATAAATAGGAGGGATTCAGAGCCTCATAGGCTAGAGTCTTTGCTTGCCTTTCCTATTCTCCTCTCCCTCTCCACCTCAGAGCAGGCCTAGAGTTTTGAGGAGCGTCGTCGCAAACCTGCTGTGTGGATCACCGCTAGAGAGGAGGACGCTTGACCTCCTTCACCCTCTCCTAAGGATCTGCAAGGAAACAGGGATATACGATCTCCCTAGGTAACACAATCTACTTTATACGTAGTTTTATGTTTCGCGGATTTTTGCGTACCAATCTTCGCACGACGACGAACATCTTTATGGGAATCGGGGATTTTGTTTTCTTGTTCTTCCGCTGTGCATGTGATGTCGCCCCCAAGATTTCCCAACAGTAATTAGGATTAGGATTAAGAGATAATCCTATATCCTGGTTAGGGGCCAACTGGGCCCAAAGTCAGATTTGGTTTGGGCTAAAATTAAACCAAATCAGTGAATCAGAGAACCAGGCGGTGGCACCGCTTGGCTGGGCGGTAGCACCGCCCAGCACCTGAGAGCTGGGCGGTGACACCTCCTGGGATGGGCGGTTGCACCGTCCAGCACCCTAGCGCTAGGCGGTGGCACCGCCAGCATCGGGAACATAAGAGAATTCAAATTTTTTGGAGCCCAAATTTGAATCCTCTTAAGGCCTATAAATACCCCTCAAGTCTCAGCTGAGAATACAACTCTTTGAGTAGCAAGTGATTGAGAGAAAAGTCTTAGAAGAGTATTTGCCTTTCTTGTTTTCAATTTGCTAGAGAGTTCTCCTCCTTTCTTGCTGAAAATTTGTAAGAGGTTGAACTGCTTGTAAAAGGTTGTAAGAGGGGTATTTGCCCTTCCATTTCAAGAGATTTGCTAGTGGAAGGTGGGAGCCTCATCGAAGAGGGGCCTCGCAAGTGGATGTAGGTCATTTGACCGAACCACTCTAAAATCGACGTGATCTCTGGTTTGCATTTCATTATTGCTATTTACATTACTGCAAACCTTCTTACATGCTTTAGTTCCTTATTACCTTTGCTGTGCAACTTTAAGAATACGCTTTCAAGTTAAGCTTTTCAAGTTCCGTTCTTATCGTACGAAAGATTTGTCGAAACCAACGTTTTAATCCGCTGCACTAATTCACCCCCCCCCCTCTTAGTGCCGCTCCGATCCTAACAACTCCTCTCTCAAACTATTCTAATACTTAGAATTTTTAGAGAAGCTCACATAAGATTACAACAACGTTTCTTTCCTTTTTTACTCTCAATACTTATGTTTTTTAATCATGGATAAGAGGGGTATTTATAGGCCTCAAATTGATTCAAACTTGAAGCCTAAAAATATCTCATCCCGGGTTTCCTAGGTTCGGGCAGTACCACCGCCTATGCTGGGCAGCACCACCGCCAGTGTTAGTCTGACACTGACACTACACTGGGTGGTACCACTGCCCAATCTGGCGGTACCACTGCTTGGGAGGCTGTGCTAGGTGGTACCATCGCCCAAACTGGCGGTACACCACCTGCAGCCTCTCGGAGGCTATGTTTGGGCAGTAGCACCACCCAGACCGGCGGTATCGCCGCCTGACATAGTCTTGGAGACTGTATCACAACAATGCCACCTCTTGGGTCATTATTTGGGTCTCTCATTGGGCCCAACACAATCTTTACATGGGCCCAACTGACCCATAATTGGGTTGGCCTAATTCCAAATCCAATTACGTGATAACTATGAAATCTAAGATATTTCATAAGCTAAACAAGTCCATAAGTCTAGTTTCTTCCGACGATCTTCCGAGAAACTTTCGATGATCTCTTGGCAATGTTCTAGCGGACTCCTAGCAAGCTCCTAGACTTCACGATGATCTTCTTGGCGAGTTCTTATGAGCTTCTCTAGCAAGCTCCGAGACTTTTTGTCTGGTTCCGACATAATTTCCAACAAACGTTCGGACTTCTGACGAACTTTTGAACTCCCAACGAAATCGCGTCCTTGACTCCGGGACTTCATTTTGCTTTATGCCTTGCTATCATAGTTAATCCTACACATGTAAAAATACACTTCGATCTAGACAATTAATACTAAGTGTGAATCATGTTGTCCGACATATCATTGGTCCATCGATACTTCATCCAATTCTTCGGCGCATTGTCCTCTCTTGCGGCTTATTGCCCAACCGGCCAATTGACTCCGCAACTCCGATATCCTTGGCTCAATATTCGCTCTTGTTGGCCCGATGCCTGAATCCATGACCCGAAGCCTTTTGTCTATACGTCGACCTATCCTCCGGCCTGACGTCCAATCTTCTGACATGTTTTACTCCGGTCCAACATGATTCTTCCTACTTTAATTGTCTTATCCTGATCGAAGCATTCAGCGTCACTCAAAATGCATATCAAATCATAAATACTTATAATTAGTTTCATCATCAAAATACGAGATTCAATAGAGTCAACACTAACGGAAAGTTATAACTTTTGTTACCATTTTTTTTTAATAGTTAATTGAAATGAATATACTTTGTTTGTTTGAAATAGTCATGTGATAATGAATCAAAGTCTCCACTGCACACTCAAATACTCCGATGTCACTTACTAACTATAAGATCATATGATTATCCAAATCTAGATATTATTTCTTTGCCTCATCTAACATCATGTGTTCCAAGTGTCGAAATTATTGATATTTTATATGTCGTCTTTACATTATAAAACTGAAGGTTCTATTTCTGGATAATATTAGCTTTGCTTACCCATAACTTGTGAACTCTATTTATAAGCCTTTAATAATAAAAAGACTCAACAATGGAACTTTCTCTATATTTAATTATAATTAATGAAGGTATCAGCTAATTTAGCTAGTAAAGGCTTTGATAGTTTATCACAACTATCTGGGCTTGAATTTTGCGTTCTCCATCTACCCTTTGCCAAAAAACAAAAAAAAAAAATCATGTGTTGTAGGGTACTGAAATGATTAGCATTTTGTGCATCATATCTACATGATAAGCCTTTAATAACAAAAATACCCAACTAAAATATAAATATCACACTGTCCTTTAGACATGAATAGATAGAAAAGACGGATGATGACGTGGATAAATCTTGGCACATTGTGGCCTGCACGAGCAATTTATGACAAAATGGCATAATACAAGATGTGGCTTCTAGGTAATAGGTTGGTTACCTATTGCATGACATAACTCGAGATCGAAAGTTCATCCCTTGGTCCTGCTTCGACCTAACAATTTAGATTTTTTTCTCTACTAAATGTCTTTCTGTATCTTTAATTTTTCGTGGGGAGTGGCACTTCTCGATGATGTTAGTAGATATGACGAGTGATCAAATCACGGAGGCAAGAGTTTGCATAGATCGACACAAACAAAACTGGTGCAAAGTCTCAAGCACGATAGGGGCATCTGCATGTCTCCAATTGTTCTCACTTTCATGTTGTATTTTAAAAATTTTAATCAATTGGTTAGCTATAATTTGCATGCTTCATCGATTTACTCAAGCTGCTTCAGTTAATGTTTCCTCAAGTTGACTGAGCAACAAAACAAATGAGGGTAACATTGGAACCACCAAGTCCAGAAGACAAACAGCAGTGCGAGGCATTTGGAGAAGACATTGGAGGATGCAATCCAATGACAAATATTATAAGAGCTTACTCAAAATTATCTGTCATAGTTTTCACGTAGGTTTTACAAGCCTACTAGTAATCCTCCCTATTGGCAATTTCTCAGCAGAGATGGAAGTAAAAGAAGTGTTTAGCAGTCGGTAAGTGTCAAAACACCATGATCATGAGCTTTCACCGATTAGGGAGGAGCATTTATTATGGCCTCGTGCCAGGCATCATGAACTACTCGATGGAAGCAGAAGCAGCAGCTTCACGCTCTGGATCACAATGCAGCTCCTTTTTTATTCATGGTCATCTTGACTTGGTTCTTGGGGGAGGACCATCTTGACCTAAAGTATGACTATTCTGCACGAATCGTAGCTCGTTTACGAGTTGGGCACGACGTTCCTTCAAAAAGTTTAGGCGGTTTGTCAACTTTGCAAGTGCCGAAGCTGATGAAGAGACTTGTTCCTGAGTGGAACCAGAATAATTTAGTCAATCTCAAGTTTTTCAATGTTTTCCAAGTCAGCAAATCTTAGTTATACACTGGATATTAAAAATCTTATAATAGACACTGAGTTAGATAATCTCCAAGGTGAGCTTTCTGTATAAGTATTTTACCTCAGGTCTGGAAGAGTGTTTTTTTATGGTTCCACTGAGCCCAGCTAGTGCCAACTCCACAGAAGATGCAACACTAGCAGAAGTCTGAGATTTCAGACTATTTGATTCTGTGTCACTTGGCCGTGGGTTGTTGGACTGCTTATTAGACAAAGATGGATCTTGGGCTTCCTTCTTCACATTCTGACCCCACAAAGAGAATTTCTTTGAAGCAGTATTCTGTCCAACTTTCACCGACTCATCAGTAGATGGAAGAACTTTATTAGGGCCCTGGGGGAGTTTACTGCTTTGCTTAACTATATTCATTCTCTGTTTCTGAGGTGGTTGCCCATCTGATGATGACATTGATTCTTGGCATTGACCTTCCATATTCTCATAGCCTGGAGAGTTCTGTTTACACCATAGAACTGATGATACAGACAAATACACACACAAGCATATGTATGCATGCAAGAGAACATTTAAGGTGCAAGCATACCTCACCCCTGGAAGTGGAATTCTTTGAAATAGAGTTGCAAGTAGTCGTCACTGGCTCCTCAATATTTGAGATGCAGCTTGAAACTGGAGACTTTATACCACGTTGATTGGCCTGGAGCTGCCCAGATGAAGTCTCAGCTCTTGGAGAAGATAGCAAACCTTGTGCTTCTGTCTTTTTTGTATCCTTGATTTCAGTGTATATAAGCATGGGTCAGTTGCAAATTTAGGAGCTACTTTGGCCTGAGAAAGAGGAATATGCTATAGCACACCATTTGCAGGATGATAATAATTAGCACACATACCTCATCCTCAGAAGAGAGCTTTGCAATTGAGTCCTTAGTAGATGACGCACTTCTGGTTCCCAAAGAGATAGTAGTCTGACTAGTTGGTTCTCTGTTTTGATACTGAGGAGGCTCTGCTTCTCTTGAAGAAGTCAACTCTTGCTCTTTTGCTGGCATAGTTTCACAGACTACTCCAGAGAGGGCTTCCTGCTTATATGTAAGCCCTTAATTAGATTATTCTATTAGACAAGATCCTAAAGAATAGTGATAGATATATATCAAATCAGAAGAAAAGAAGAAAATTAATTTACAGTGAAATCAGTTTGCAGCTAGAAAATGACAAAACAAATAAAATCGAGGTCGTATCTTCCATAATAATATAAACTTAAATTAATTATTTTGTCATAAGTAGGATTATTATAGGCACAAACTATTGTCGTATTTTTGGCCAACCAAATATGTCATAACACAAGGATGCTAAACTATAATTGGCTATATATTTTGCCAGGCATTCTTACGGTTGCTTGTAATTTGTCATACTACAAAATGTCAACACTTTTTGTGATCCAAGATAATGAATAAAGGAAGGGTGTATCACTTTAGACTCATTGAACCACTTGGATGAAATTTACCAAATGTATTCAAAAGAAATTCCTAAACAGACCGAATCTTGATATGCTTCTTATGTATTCTGCAATGGGTATATATAGGGAAGTGGATGTTAGAAGATTGGTGATTTGGTAGATAACAAAATAAAGGTCAAACATACATGTGCTTAGATGGTGTTAGAGTTTAGAAGATTGTGACTCAAAATTTTCATTAAGAAAGATCATGGCTTCCAAGTTTGGCATAAATGTTAAAAACTCATGACCATAATAGAAGTAAGTTTGAACCAATAAGCTGGTTGTTTGGCACTAATTTTTAAGTATATGCACATAGATCTGTGTGTTTCCATGATCATTTCCATCAATAAGCCTTATCATTTGATTCTTTGTCAAAATTCTTACCTAATATAGGAGGATTTTTGAGGTCTAATGTACAATAGAACATCTAATTAGCAGTATCTACCAACTGATTTTCTTGTCTATAGACTCTATACTATATACTCTTATGTATCTGGTGTTGCTTTTTCAGAAGTTCGACACTGTTTTCAAGAAAATAGTTTGGATGCAACATTGCTAAAGTCATTCTATGAATCCTTCAGGAGGTAGATCTTGCTATGATGTTAAGGCTGCTCCTTTGCGACCTGGAAGATCAAGGTTTGAGTCTTGAAAACAAGATGGGCAAGGGTGACGGGTTGTGCCACAATAGATGATACAAACAAGTGAATCAACCCTTAAAAGAGTAACAGGGATTGATTGAGCCACATATTACAGGGCGAAAAGTAAGAAAAAAATTGATGTATGATGGGCCAAGGATTAGTCCAACATTGCTAAGTGATAAAAAGACTTGGAATACATATATAAGAGTTAACACACAACCTAAAAGCTAAAGATTTTAGGTGCATTAGTATTGAACCATCATGTACATGTATGGTAGCCCTTATTTCCCTCAAACTCAAATACTTTAAAATTCTCAACATGACATGATGCAAGAAGGCTATAAAAATGATCTCAATAGGGATGGCTGATGGGTTGTGCCACAATGGGTGATACAAACAAGTGAATCAACCTTTAAAAAAGTAATAGGGATTGATTGAGCCATATATGACATGGGAAAGTAAGAAAAAAATTTTTGTGACGATGGACCAAGGATTAGTCCCATATTGCTAAGTGACAAAAAGAGTTGGATTACATGTATAAGAGTTAGCATACAACCTAGAAACTTAAAATTTTAGGTGTATTGGTATCCAACCACCATGTATATGTATGGTAGCCCTAATTTCACTCAAACTCAAGTACTTCAAGATTCTCAACATAACATACTTGATATAAGAAGGCGCTAAATATGATCACAATAGGGATGACTGGCTTGGAATCAGAACACAATCAACAAAGAAGAAAATACCAATCTATGACAAGATTTAAGAATGATGACAATAGGATTGTTGTTTTGAATCAGAACACAACCAATGGAGAAAATCCCAATCTATATTGACAGTCCAAGAGCATAGATGGTGGCAACAGAAAACATAAACAAAGAACAGTGGCAGAAAGGGACTATGAACAACTTCATAAATGTTCTATGGGAAATAATGAAACTCCAGGCCACGTTTCAGGTGCTCAAACAGAATCCCTTTTCATTATTTTCAAATACATTATTTCAGATAATTTCACTAAAGTTCTTCGACTAGATTCACTTAGGATTGTCTAAAAGACTATCCACTGAAGAGAACTTGGAGAATTTTTATAGCAGTTAATGAGCAAGGAATGCATGATGAAATCATCAATAATGCTGACATGATAAACTTACATCTTGTTTCAGAAAATTCTCATGTTGATCAACAAGATTGATGCTACTAACATCTTCCGACTGATCTTTCCTGTGTAACATAATGACTAGTTAAGGCAATAAAGAAAATAATTCACCTGAAAAAGAATTCCAATATGTTTTATAATTTTTGTTTCTGTTTCTATTGTGGCAGCACAACAGCCATGCCAACAACCAGCATGATACAGCAGGCTGATGTGTCACATTTGAGTGGTACACCAGACAGGCAGCAGATCATAAAAAATAAAAACCTTGCTTTGGACAACTAAGTCCGAGAAAGAGTGAGAGAAAGGTAGGACTTGCAAATGTTCTTTAAACATATAATGCAGTACCATGCCATGATGGAGCTCCAGGTTGCAACCCAAGCAGCTTTGAAAACCTTTTGTTCACATAATAAACATTAAGATAGGAAACAATTTCTTTTTTCTCTTGAAGGACCATAGCTTATTATAAATCATAATTTATTTAGGTGCCACATGGACTTTTGCACTTTGGCAAAGAAACATTGGCCTTTTCTTGGGTTGTTCCATAAATGAAACACTGTCCCCTTGGAGATGTACATGGAAGCATTTAAGTGCTTAAAATATGATATGAGTTGCATGAGCAGTAATAAGGATGGTATTTGTGATTACAACATTATAGAACATAAAGTTTAAACAACTGAAATAAGAATTTTGGTCCACAATTTCATGTAGTGTACAGTGTTAAATCAAAGAAGAATTTATATTTTGTTAGACACACTTCAATTGGAGATAATTGTTCTACAAAGCATGGTCTGCCGTACTGAAGCGTACCATCCATACCGGGCGGTATGTACCGGTCCGACAGGTTCTCGGTACGCGGACCGCCCGGTACCGCTACAGTGCTACAGTACTATAGTATAGCACTGCTACAGTATAAAAAAATAATATAAAATTATCGGTACACCAGGGTGTACCGCTCGATATGCCCTGATGTACCGCCCGGTACACCGGTACCATACCGTACCGAGGCCGGGTCGAAATTCCGGTACGGTACGGTATGGCGGACCTTGCTACAAAGTATAACATGGATCAACTGAATTTGTATCTAGACAACAACTACAACTCTCTATATTTATTCCAAAAGACAGCAAACAGGGTTAACCCAGTGTAAACATTCACACACAAGAAATACATGGACCTTCTTAGGTTCTTAAAGTTAAAGATATTCAGAATACAACTCTATGCCATAATGGAGAATGTCAATATAAAGAAAATGTAAGTTGAATGGTACACCAAAATGCCACAATCTAATTTAAATTAAAGCTAATGATAAAAAGTTAAAAACTCTAAATGTCAACTTTCAGATCAAGAACGACCGAGGACATAAAGGTTTTTATCCTTTTCTTGTTCTTTAAAGTTATCTAACATAATCAAATTTTTGGATTAGTTTTGTAATCTCCGTTCCATGGAACAACCATCGTAGTTTTCAAGCACAAGTTTAGATGATTATGAAAATTGGGAAGTATATTAATAACATGCCGGATTATAGAAGGTTCCTATGCAACAAAGTCAATTTTGTGGCTTAAAACACAAACAAATATAATCATATAAAAAGAAAATATTATTCACTTTTCCTGAGAAAACCATATCATAAATGGTAAAATTATTTACATAGACTGAATCGAAAGACAATTTTCAAGTAACATTACAACTAATGCAGAAGTTTGCAGCTTTCTCTTACAAGAAATTTAACTTATGTACCAATGGAACAATACATTGTATTTTTGGGTGATCAAAATTGGGATTTGATCAAGTTCTTCAGTGAACTCTTAAATAAATTAGATGTGTGGCCACTAGAATGTCAGAGAAATTTGAGCATTTTCAGTTAGAAGCTGCCAATTCAGTTAGTTGACCAGTCAAAAGAAGATAAATCAGTTAAATTGGTTGCAACTGATCAATCTCCAATAATCAGAATTGCTGAAATTTATAGATTAGTTTAATGTCATTTTGGATTAGTTGATCCCCAGATATAATTGGCTAACATCTATGAGGATGGCAATCAACATTCTTGTCCGATAATAGAATCAGGGTATAATTGGCTATCATTTATAGGGACGAAGTTCTATGCTCTTCTACTGTTATACAATATCAGAAAGTAAAACATGAGGGAACAATATAAGATAAGTGGATTACCGAATCTGATATTGGATGAAAGTATAGATGGACAAAGAAAATATCATTTTTCCATAATTGGATCATTGAGAAACAAGAAACTGAGATATTAAGAGAAGAAAAAAAAGAATAACTACCAGTCCCAATTTGACTCAAAGATTAACTCCTACTAATAAGACCTTAAACTCATGTCTTACACATCAAAGATGAAATCATATCATAGGGAAAAGAATGTAGCCTCAGACCACTCACATATATTGTTAAAAAATGAAATTTCCATCACCTACTTTTTGATGTTCCAAATCACAGTTCATTTTCTGTTTTACAAACCATAAGTTCAAGAAGGAAAATTTTCAAAAACAAAGAAAAATATAATCAAGAAAATTATATTCGCTAAATGAGATGTCAATCATTTCTTCTTTCCATCTTTGGCAATGATATTTTAAAGATTTATTTTGACAAATAATCTTGTTTGTTCATTGTTGTATATTCTTCAAACAAATTAAAATTTTCTTATAAGGATGTAATTTTCAATTTGAATACTGGAATCTCCAGAATCAAGCCCCAGATTTCTCTCCTCTTTTCTTTGCTCAGCTTTTTTCTCTTTAGAGAATCTTGGTAACTAATGTAGGATCATTAAACATACTACCATATGACAAAAGTTTCCCTTAACTAACAAAACTTATTCAATCAAAATGATCCTGCATCAAGGAAAAATAGAAGCGGTTAAATGAAGCAAAAGGATCACTGAGAGGAGACATAATAGATCTGATCAGGAAAGAGAAAAAGAGAAGGGAAAGAGGTAAGGAATGGAAGGAAGGAGCTGATGTTGCTAGATCCATTCAGGCAGAAGATAAGATCCTCCTACAGAGACAAGCAACCAAATTTGTGTGGGATCTAATCAGATGTAATCAAACAGAAAGTAACAGCCGAATCTGGAAAAGAAGAAAAAAAAGACTTTTCTCTCTTTCTTCCTCTAATATCTGTATTTTTTTGTTTTAGAAAAGATTGTACAAAATCATTTCTCATCCAATTTGTCAATCCAGTGTCTGATCAAGCCCATCCATATCCTACATCCTATGGTCAATCATGTTGGACCTAATCCCAGAACCTTAGCTAATTTTTAATCTTAATACTATCACCCAGCTAGACTTAAAGTTGTTTATGGAACAAAGAAAACTCACTGGCTTAAGATTCTTGCAACTTTAGGGATAGCACATCCAAAAAAAAGAGAACACTTGTCATAAAATAGACGTATGATATTGGGAAATACTGATGAGGACCAAATATATAATTGCATATAGAGAAAGTTAATCTTACTCTGCAGAATGATCCCTACTGTGGAAACATTTGCCACATGACTCGCATAAGGAAGCATAGCTTTGTTTTAGCTCATGATTAAGCTGTCCACGAAGATCAGCAACTTTCTGCTTCAAAGTAACTATATCTGCTTCAGCAAGAGCGACTTCCTCTAGATCCTCCCTTGTCTTTAACACAAATTAGAAGTGTGAATCTGGTAGAAAATCAACTATTTATTTGAACACTTTAAACTAACCTTGCTGTCCATAGCAGATGAAAAAGATACAAGCCCAGGTCGCATGTTCATTAATCCAGATTCTAAGGATGCTCTCAGATCTCTTTCCTTTTGTAGTTGCTCGCGCAGTCTTTCTATCTATTTCAAAGAGATATCTATTTCAATAGCAAAGAAATCTGCCAAAAGATTCCTACTGGAAAGATGTCACTACTAGTCCTTTTACTAAATCAAAAAGCACAGTGGTCTATGTTACATGCCAAGGGATACCAAAATGGAATAACATAAAACTTCACAGAAAGTGGTATATAGGCATATAGAAGTTTGTAAGACAGAAAGAGCTCCTATATTCCCAAAGAATGCATATAGTTTGTTTAGCTGTTTATGTCTGAAATCTTAAAAAACATATACAATCTTAAAAAATATATATAGTTTGTTTAGCTCCTATGGTTTTGCATAAAATCCATGTACTTGTGTATCAGTTTGTGCAAAGGCATATAAGTTGCATAAAATTAGTCACAAGCAAGCACAAAAGATATTAAACTTTTGCAACTGCTATACAATCAGAAGGTTTGAGCAAAAATCAAGCCAATAAATCTCTCAATAAAAATTAAAGCCTGTTAAAATGTTTTCCAAAAGCAAGACATGACTATTGCTTAGTACATGAAATAGGAGAGTTGAAGTTAGAGATAAAATGAAGCTAGATGTAATAAGTGGAAACAACTCATTGTAAAATTATTCAGTAGATTTTCAAGGTTATCCCAGATGGAAATATAACAAACATTCTGAGGCTCACTGCCATAAAAAATAATGACTGCAGTCTCAACCAGGGAACATTTAAGACAAACATAAAAAAGTAATAATTAAAAATCATTAGCTCTAAGTTGTACCTAAACAATGTAGATTACCTTATAGTTAACATGGAACAAATAACAACATTCATTTCATAGCATGTCATGTCTATATAATGTTGGCAAAAAATTTAGAGTAAGATGCAACTCAATTGATAATGTCAGATGGCCCTAGAAATTCAAAATTGGTGTTGCCCAATACCATATTTTATTTACGGATGCAAACAATATTACACTGGTATGTGGCTGTTAAGCAACTGCTTATAAATTAAGAAGACTGCACATGCAAAATCAAGTAATTGTCCTCCAAGTCTTCTTTTTCATGGTTATTGATAACATGTTGGCAATTACATAAAGCGAAAACATGAAGAGTCAACAGGGGCATCATAGACAAATACAACCTTTTACTGACCAAGATAGAATAAGCTATCATTGTCTCCCAGACAAATCTTTATGCAAAAAAAAGAGTTATAGTAGCAAGCAAAATTCAGGCTATTCATTGACTTGCAAGAAATAAATGGCTTAATTAAAAAAGACAAAGAATACTGAGGTAATGTACTAATGTGCAGTAATTACATCTCGCTCAAGAGCTAAACGACGCTCATCCAAAGCTTCCTTTCGTCTTTCCAAACTTTCTTGTAAAACTGCATTTCCCTTTACCTTTAACAAAAAAAAGTGCTCATTATATTTGCACATAAAAATATTCTAAACTATGAGAAATGAATTCTCAATTTACAAAAGAGAAAAATGTACCTCCTTGGCAATTTTATTTTGAAGGTCATTCTTAGTGTTCTCAAGCTTTTGCATAGCAATCCTGTAAAAAGATGAAACCAATACTTGAACATAGAAGTGTCATTAACTAAATAACAGAACATTTCCTCAAATAATATAGCATAATACTCAGATGAAAGAAAAAGCAATTTGTTCTATATAAAATTCAACTAATATAAGACACTGTCATAAGCAAGGTTCGCAATACCGTACCATACCGGAGTTTCGACCTGGGCTCGGTACCGGTACGGTACGGTATACCGCTCGGTACACCCAGGTGTACCGAGCGGTATATTCAGGTGTGCCGAGCACTGTAGCAGTGCTACAGTGCTACAGTACTACTACAGTACCGGACCGGTAACAGGCGGTCCGCATACCGGAAGCCTGTCGGACCGGTACGTACCGCCCGTACCGGGTGGTACGGACCGGTACTGCAAACCATGGTCATAAGAATAAAAATTTCTTAATTTATAACAAAATGAAAGGATTGATTTTCTAACTAAGCTAGGCAAGATTTTATGATGATTATCTAGATTTAATTTGCACAACAGTTTTGGTTGTTCCACTTTAGTGATCAATCAGGCAAGGATCATATTCAGATCCAAATTCACCCATAATTTCACCTAGAAAGTCAATTAATCTAATAAGTCACATCAAGATTCAAAAATCCAACTGAATCAGTCTGTACCAATTCATGTTTACTAGTCCAAAAAAGAACTGACACTTGGACTGGCAATTTCGCCCTGTCCAGTTTGAAACTGATTTTTTTAATTAATTATTTTTCTTAATCCAGATAGCTTGCCAACAGTTGTTAACTGTCAACAGCTCTCCTCCTTATCCTCCTCTCATCCTCCTTATCCTCCTCCTCTCTTCTCTCCCCTTTGGTCCATGTCAATCAATGCTGGTATACCATGTGTTGACATGTCAGTATGTATTGAACCCGTACTGGTCCAACCATGGATCGCTACAAGTCTCAGACCGAAACTTGAAACCTTGGGCCTCATATATCTTAGCTGAAGATTGAGCAACTGTGTAAAAGAGCACAAATAGTAATATGGAACAAAGACACCTACCATATGCAACAATTTTTAGTATGTAGTAGGAGCAAATAATAACAGAACATAAGATGCATACGCCACAAGACAACTACAAATAACTGTGATATCTAAAATCAACGATCACCAACACAAGAATTACTAAAATTAAAACACAACATGTTAATTAATGCTAAACACCATACTCATGCATATCATTGTACCTGAACCAAGGTTTTTAACGTTAGGTACTGGATCTGTATCTGTCCTGGCCATGACTGATATGAGTCAGGGCCATACAAGTGAACCAAGTATGAAGTTTCAGAAAAATCCTGAAATATGCTGAAAATGATAAATACTGCTGTGTACAACCCCTGTATCAGGTACTACAAGGCATGCATTAGATGGTACAAGCCTTGTCCTAGTGTACTTACCACCCGGTATACTCTGGTCTACATACTCATAGGCTATCAGACTGCTAAATACCATTCCTACCAAACAGTAGTAGGTGGTATTGCAAACCTTGACTTGGATTATACATATTTTGCATCACAAAGATTTACCAGAATTGATGTTTTGATCAATTACTTTCAAGACATATTTTAGCTATAAGTATCATCAAATAAGAAGAAAATATAACTTAAACACAAACAAGAGTAAATAGAGAAGATAAAACACTTTAAAAACACACTTATTTAAGAGATCACGTACTCATCTTCACTTAACAAGTCAATTGACTCCATGGAAAGGTTCTTTTTCGCCTGTGTATTGTAAACATATGAGAACAAGAGTTTAATTTATCATAACAACCAATAATAGGAAACATAAAATAAAGGGATAAAAACAAGCAATAATAGGATATAATACTCACAGAGGTACGTCCCCATATAGTAGGTCGTCTTGCACAGATAACTGGTTCATTTGGCTTGTCTATAGCTTTTCGAGCACTTGAAGATAAAATATGACTAACAGACTTTGGCATTGGACTTGTGGAAGTAGAATTGTCACCAATAGATTCGTGGGAGGCACTAACATGAGAACCTATTGCATTACTTTCATCGTGCAGCAAAGTTTCACATTTCTGTGCACTAGAATCCTCAAGATATGGAATCTCAGATACTGATGATAATTTTTTCTGACAAACTTCTTGTAAAGAAGTATCATGTACTGAATCTGCCAGAATTTTGGGGGCATCAAGAACATCACTGTCTTGCAGAGATGCACCATCTCTCTTCTGATTGTCCAGGACCTGTAGGTACAGTATTATTTTGCATGCAGTAATAGGACTAGGACAAGGACAAGCAATCATATAGCTAAGAATAGTTCTTCCCCTCGATAAAAGTTTCAACAGACCATACCAACAAACAAGGTAGTCTGAAAAACATAAATAAGAGGATGTCACATGCACATCAATAAAATCAAGGCAATAGATAAAAAATGAAATTTAGTATACCAACCAAACCCAACTGCTATTCCTTAAGTCAGAACATTATACTGTGTTCTGTTGGAGTTATTAGCCCCACACAACTTGGCTCTTTTACATGACTTCAAAAGCAAAACCTTAACAGTAACTTTTTATACACTCAAAACAAAGCCCTTGAATCAATTTCATATAGGTATTTAATATGCCTAGCTCTTTTAAATATACATTAAAGAGCATAAAATATATACATGAAGTGCAATACTAGAGAAGAAAGGAACTAAAAATGTAATAGACAAATTAAGGTGAAATGCCACTTAAGATATTCTCAAATGTATGCAAACTTAAGCTCCAAATCCAGGCCAAGAAATGGCCAAGAGATATGGTGCCTGAAACATAAATTCCGTTGACTGCTGCACCATGCAGTAGTATCTGGATGAGCCCTAGCTAACCAGGAGGGTTTTTGGACAACAAAAGAAAGAGAAACCAGTTGTTACAGCCTAACAATCAAGACTGGAAATCTCTAAACCAAGCAGGCCAGGACACTAGTCATCAACTCAAGCCTCTAGCCAAACAGGTAATCATCCAACACGTAATAATTCAGAGAAATTGGCATTTAGGCCAAATCAAAATGTTTTATGGTCCAAATACTGAGTATGTTAGAGTTACTTGAGCCTTATCCATGTAAACTGATCACTTTAACAAGTATACAAGATTTGCAAATTAACACATAAAAAAATGTAACATATTCTTCAACCATTAACACAAACATTTGATACTGTTGGTATTTAGTTCTGACAAAATGGGCAATACACTTGGTATAGGATATGTACCACTTGGTACAGGCCTGTACCAAACATTTTTTTTATTTTTTTAGATTTTGACACATACCAGTTAACCATCACATGATACGGTGTGGCCCAATGTGGGCCATAACTTGGACCTTTAACCATGTCCCCCAATGCTAAGGATCCAAAAGTTAGTAGTAGTAAGCCCATCTAGCCTTCCAGTTCCATTTTCCCTTGCGGGACTACTGCATCATTCCTGTTATCAGAGCTTGAATTCCTGTTATCAGAGGTTGACATAATTTATATCACTAATTATGTCAACCTAATAATATTCCCATTTGATTTATTGCTGTTAATTCATATAAAACATAGAAATAAAATATTACTTTGTTATGAAAGATATAGAAATGGAACCTAAAGCTACCACCAAAATTCGCTGCAGGTATATATTTTCAGTGACACATCCTTGTTATGATGAGCAAGGCAGAACCAAGATGGATAATCCTCCATGGCAAACAAAGTTTCTACCTACACATATTCATTTTTCTTTAGAAAAGTTCACTTGCATAAAATGGTACGAATGGTTGCAGTTTCCCTCTAATATTAATGACAACTTTTGGCCCTTTTTTTTTATCTTATCTGAAACAGGTATACAACTTTTATAGGTAGCTGAAGCTTTGCACCACCAAAATGATACATGGCCATGGTAACAATAATCACAATGATCACTACATAGGTTGATATCAATACCAAATAAAGAAAAAAATTAAGTTGATGAACTCAACTGGACCATAGAGGATAAACAATTTCTTGCTAGCTAGATAATAAAGTACAAAGACCAATTATCCTATAATTATTAGTTATCAAGAATGGAGAAAACTATAATATAGGGCGGTTCACAACTTTATATACCAGTACTATTCTGGCCAGGGTTTGGACTGGTACCATACTGGTTTGTACCAACATATTGTGTCGGTACACTGGTTCGTATTGAGTTTTGAAAAAAAACTACAAAGACTGAAAAAATAGATAAATAAAAACTATCTGATACAAAGCATGTACCGCCTTATACCAGGTGGTACTAGTCAGTACTGGTCCTATAGTAACCAGTACAAGTCTGATATCAGGCATACCACCTAGTTTACCTATACCGGTAAATACTACCCAGATCTAGTAATGGATGGTACTGCAAAACTTGCAACATAGTACACACTACTGCAAACAAATGATTGTCTAGGATGCTAGAGATATTTAAGATTAAATTCATTTTTTTGACAAAAAATTCCATGGAGGACATACGGAAAGCAACCTTATTATCATGTGGATCACTTCCAACATTGCTGTTGCTTTCACTAATTGCTTTAGTGGACGAGCATTCAGAATCATCATCTATATCTGCTTCAAGACCATTATTCTCGTCAGAGTATCCATCATCTCCTGGAGTGTCAGTATCAGTCAAATCATCATCACTATTATGCTCATCATGATATTCATCATCATCTGGAATGTCATTATCAGTTGAATCATCTTCAACATCACCATCTCCAGAGTCAGAGTAAAGCCCTGATGAGATTGAGCTCTCACGCAAGAGATCCTCCTGAATAAATGTTTATTAACTCATCAGGATCAAATGAATTGAAAAATAAATACAATCACTGTCCATAAAAACTTACATCAAAAACACTGTCATACTGCTCCAACAGAATTATGACAATGGCTTGAGCATGGTTAGCAGCTGCCGCCGCTCTCAGAAGTTGAAGAGAACCGTCTCCACCCATATTAAAATCATCTTCAAATTCACAATCACCAGCAAGAAGAGGGCGGAGAAGTAATGGAGCCATGCAAGCTGCTAAAGCCGAAAGTGACATACGGTTCTGAGACTTTTTCTCGGCCACTGTTTGCATCATCTTAAGAATCCTGAACAACAATTATCTTAGAGCATAGAAACTTACTTTATAATTTAAATAAACTAACTAAAATAAAATAAATCCCAAAACTTCAAGCTAAGTAAGAAAATCATTTTCATTCTTGATAAACAAAATATCCCAAAACAAGACTGAAAATCAGATGTCCATGGCAAAAAGTTCTACAGTCTGTTAATAAGGCTTCCAATATGTTCATCTATAAGATACTGGGCCCTCTAAATTTTGGTTCACCAAACAATTATTGATTGTGGATATTCCACATATTTGAGGATCCAAAAATGCATCTTTATATCAATTTTGATTCTCAGACAACTTTTAAAGACTTCATTAGATAGGTACAAATTCTATTTATAGAATCCTATGTGTGGAGTTAAGCAGCATGTTAAAAATCTTCAGCCTAGGATTTAGTACAGATAAGATGCATAATCTTCATCACTGCATATTTGTGACAGAATAAAGAATTATTCCATTAACTACATTTGTTGATAAAACCAAGGGTTGCAATTTTGGTCCGTACCGATGTACTAAGCCTTACTTGGTACAATACGTCCCGAGGCATATAGACGATATGCCCAAAATCATCAAAAGAACCTCAAAAAATACCTAATAAATTGAAAAAAAAAATTAGATTAGGGTTTTTAAGTTAGAAATAAATATAAATTTAATATAATTTTAGCAAAAATATTGTAAACTATGAAAGAATAGTGCATATATCCAAGGTCCGCCATATCGTACCGTACCGGAGTTTCGATCTGGGCTCGGTACGGTACGGTACTGGTGTACCGATACTGTAGCAGTGCTACAGTACTACACTGTAGCACTGTAGCGGTACAGGGCGGTCCGCGTACCGAGTACCTAGCGGACCGGTACGTACCACCCGGTACAGCCGGTACGCTTCGGTACGGCAAACACTGCATATATCTTTTTCAGGCTTTAAAAAGTAGCTTTGTGGTACATTCCGAATCGTTCTTCTGTAAATATTGAATTATCTACAAAGAAATTACTTGAATTGTTGAATTATTTTTTAAACGATTTAAACTTTAAGATTCAAATAAATTAAATAATTAATCGATGGATATACTTGGTTCTACCGCCAAAAAAATAACGAGACTCCACGGGCGATGGATCGTAGACCTCGATCCTATGTATCTATATATCAATATGATATATTTGTCGAATCCAATCTTGAAATTGATCTCACGACATAGTGTACTGAGACACAATATGTCATTGGTGCATCAATATGGTGATAGTCGTAGTCTGATCGTCGTGAACCACATATGTCCGAGATGGCTTCTAAGACAAGGACAAATGTGGCATGTATTGGTGCGGAGCATAGAAAATACCAGAACTTCTACTTTCGCTATTGATTTATTACTCCGTATCATAAGATCGATCATCGTACTATTTCTCAGAGAAGTTTGACCAACTATCACCATACTATTGTTGATCATAAGATTATCCTTAATACAATGGCTGTGAATATGATGAGTTTTGCTTTATGTCTACATTATGTAGGCTCTTTAGCATTTGCTCAAAATCATCCACTGATTTTCCCTTCCCCTTCCGTGCATAAACTTGAAATGAGTTGAAAGAGGAGGAAGGAAAGGATTTAAAAACACTTTCCTAAGCCTCAAACGGTCATATTAACCATTTGAAATAAGACAATCTCAGCCTCTAATCAGTAACGATATCGACCAGTACAGGTCGGTAACGGACATATTTTGATCGTTACCGCTACCCCGTATCACCTGATACAGGGTCAAGTGACCGATATTGCTCGGTAGAGAGTGGTCCGCGTACCGATATCCTGTCAGATCAATATGTAATGCTTGTACTGGGCAATACATATCGGTACAACAAACCCTGGATAAAACCTCAAATTTTATTTAATTTTAACTAGATTCCTTGAACATGAACAACATTAATTTGCTTACCCTTGTTTGTCCACATCTTGGCACACTTAAGAGTGGTTTAGATATTAGAAATACAACTATATAGTTTACTGCACTTTAAGGGTTCCAAGAGATAAGTACAAAGATAAATAAGCTTGAGAAAATAAAATAAAATTAACCACAGTAAATTACACTTAATTTCTCAAATATCAAAATCAATTCAAGATTGTTATTCACAAAATTGTTTTAGTTTGACTTGGTACTTATGATTTGAGTAATAAATATGTTGTTTATTATGATTCAGACTATAAGATAAATCATATTAATAATATTTGGTACATATTAACACCTAAAATTGTCATACATTTGAGAAAGAGCAAAAAGGAAAACAGAGAGGTGAAAGAATCCAAGAACAAAATGACTTTTTGTGAACAAAAATTATAGTCAAGCCAATTTGATATATAGTAATCATGAATAAGAAGGTTTCATATATCACTCAGATTGGTACATCGGCCCATATTTACCTATATCCAATCAAGGACAAATAACCAGATGGTATGGTCTACACTGATTGGTATTTTTTAAATATTATTTAGTGAGATTGGGTGGTAAAAGTTTGTATACCACCCAGAAACCATGATACTGATTTGACAAGATATCGAATTGATACCAAACGAGATTTTAGACCTCAGATCCAAGATTACATTGAAGGGGACAGACAAATACAGATCAACTAAATAATGAGAAAAACACTGAAAGAAATTACAGGAGTTGGTGAACCAAATGCTACTGTGATCAAATTTATATCTCCAACCAAATAAAGCCTTTAAAACAAGAAAAAACTATCCCACCCAGGATTGGAAAGTTCTGGAAGAATTGTCTGTTGTGAACTACAATGTTAAACCCTCTGTAGCTTAAAAAGAACCCTCATTTGAATTCATAGTTAAGGTTAATAATACCAACTGCTTCATCAACAACTCTGCATCAGGATAAAACGTCGTTACTCAATATTCACTATCAAAATAGCCACAAAATTCAGAACATGCAAAGAGTCACAAATTGCAGGTGAGAATATGCATGCAATGCAGACATTGAGGGGAATGAAAGAGAAAAAGGAAAAACATAGCTATATGAATTTATATTTTCAAATAGGAAATCTGTTGATTCATAAAAGCAATAATCACACTTCAAAAAAATTACCAGCACAGAAAAGCAAAGCCACGATCACTTAGGATTAGCTGATATACCTTTGCAGTAAACGACGATTAGGCTCTGGGAAAGTTTTGTATATTGCAGTGCGCATAGAGTCAACTCTGATTCCACGATCAGTTCCTAATAAATATCAAAGTTAAAATGAATGTTACACGAGTCAGAAGTATAACAAATAAAATATTGATGGCTAAACCAGACAATCATGTACGGTAAGCTGGGTATTTAACATCTTACACTTGGTGGCAAAGTACATATAATTTCTCAGGCATAAGCAGCAATGGTGCATGTTTATTCATTAAGAAGATACAGGGAAAAGAAAAAAATAAAAACGAAAGAAACAAAAGGGAGAAGGAAAAAATGTGTGATATGGGAGAGAATAAATTTCTCACATCAATGTCCATCAAGAGAGAGGCCCTAATTATTACAAGGAAAGTAAACCATGATGATACAGAGAAGCTCCTTTAGAAACTATTGTTTCTTTCCTTCAAAATTAATCAACAAGAAGCAGAATAAGATTGTCCTCACTTTCACCATGTGGGACGTGAGATAGATTTCCTCAAAGATATGTCTTTGATCATGGCAGATATCTGATGCAGTTAGGGAAGAAATATGCTCAAATGTCATGCATCACCCAGCAGTGGAGGATATGGTCATTAGAATCACAGTCTGCAGAGAAAAAGAAGTATATCCTGAATCCACCATTTCTTTATATGATCTTGAGACTAGGGAAGATGTTCAAAATTTCAAATTTCATCCACCATCCAGCAGTGGAGGATATGGTCACAGCATTCAGTCTGCAGAGAAAAGGAAATATGCACCATCTTGTATCTACAATTTCCTAAGAGACTCTTGGGACTATATCTTGTTCTTAATAGCCAACCACATAATATATTTACTCCCTTTCCACAAATACTTTTTAGATTGACCGGAGACATCCTTCATCATCAAAAAATTTGTAGAAATGTGCCAACAAGAACAAGGAAGCCCATGTTTAATGTTAAGTCATCTTCTATAAGAATGAATGATGTGCAGATGGGAGACAAGAGAGAAGAGCGCATTCAGTTATTAAGAGCGTCAACAATTGGCAAGGTGAATGCAGACCAGGCTTTCAAGAGAGAACTTGGGTGAATAGAGAGTGATTAGGTATGTGAGAGACACATCTACAAAAACAAGGACAGCTCGATCCAGGTCATAGTTCTAACTATCATCTGGACGGGTCCACATTAGACTGTATTTTTTGGTCCAATAGCAAACCAGCACAAGGACCAGCCGGTTTTGAGCAGTCTGGTCTTATTTATTCTTTTCAATTATCATTAAACCCCATTCCTCTCAATCCTCACCTCCCTCATGACACCCAATATCTGCTCCCGCTGGCCTGCCCCTCCATTGCTCATGTTGCCCGTCGCTGTCAGCCTGCTTGCCCATCCGATACTCCTCTTCCTCCTCTTCTCCTTCTCTTCTTAGTTCTTACCCCCTTCTTGATACCACAGCATATACCAGCATACTATTTGTCGGTATGCTGGTGCAAACCATACCTGTAATTGGGGTCCTGTATCCAAGACTTTGAATCCTGATCCAGTTATCCTTCAGAAATATTGTGCTCTAACCAATGTTATTCCTAATTGTTCAAATAGGAGGAAAGGAATTCCTAATTGTTCAAAAATTCCCCTAAATCATTTGTCCCTAAATTGTCATTGCCCCTGAAAGCACTTAGGAAATACAAGATCAAGAAGCTGAAAAACAATCAATCTCTCCACCACCATTTGCTGAGAACAGAAATATAGAATTAATCACTATATAATAACAAAGAGACATTAACTAATTTCACAGAATAGCATTTGTTACATACAAAGAAAATCGTTGATAACAATAAAGATGAATGTGAGCTCGTATAGCACCATACTTTGAAATTTTTTATTTAACATGCATGTTCTGTACATTCAGCATGATTACAGACTGAAAGAATAATTTGTCAACTAGTCATATATGACATGTTCAGCACAAATGTCTAATCTATATCTGATATTTCACGCTTATTTTCATATATTGGAAAATTAGACAAATTTTCATGTTGCATAGAATTGTATTTTTGTGTAATGTTCACTGCTTTTATTTTTATATGTTAAAAAGGTATAACAAATATATTGACAGTTTTACATGTCAATAAGATTCCATCAGATGTGAAATTATTTTAAAGAGGGACCATAATGTTTTAACAAAATTGCACTGAAACAAGAATATAACGAGGTCTTATGCAAACAGCATGACAAATGCGAGTAACATAAAATGTAATGTTCGATTATTTAACTGGACTTGTCTTTGCATTTTTCTCCTAGAGCATAGAAACTTAAATTTTCATGTGATATCCAAAGTTTCATGTAATAAATTTCTTAAAACAACAAGAATAGTTTGAAGGCTCTTAGTTTGACCATTGATATAGCCATAAAGCCCTCAATAAATTGGCTCAAGTCACCTAAGCATTGCCGTGACTATCCATATAGATCATAATGCATCAGAGATCTTCTATTCTCTTCTCTAACATGCATATTTGGGAAGTGGATTTGTAGTATAAAATTAACATTGTAAACATAAAATGAGATCAGATTGATGTGATATGGAATAGAATTTTTGTCCAGACATACTATATGATTCAACCAGTGCGGTACAACAAGATGCAGGAACAGGAGAAGATGGCAACTCTCGCAGCACATACTGCATACAACAAAAGTAAATTACAAACTCCAGCATAATTATGGAAGAAACTTGTTAGGTTGTTATTTCTAACGTAATTGCACCTTGATACAGTCTCCAACAACATGTGCATCCTCATCTGAAGAAAACTCTTTTTTTCCTGAAAAAGAGAACCATGTAGAAGTGTTCAAATTAATGCATAAACCCATGACCAAGGTATACAGTTTCAAATAATACCGTCCGATACGGGCGGTACGTACCGGTTTGATAGGAAACCGGTACATGAACCGCTCGCTACCGATAGGTATTTTTTATTTAAAATTATATATATATATATATATATAAAGGCGACGTCGCCTCATTTTTCTACAACGTCACCCTGCTTGGGGAGAAGAGAGGCGATGTTGCACTTTTTTTAAATTTTTTATATATAATATATATAAATATATAAATAAATAGATATATAAATAATAAATTATATGTACAGAGAGAGAGAGAGGCGACATCACGCATTGTTTTTTAAATATATATATATATATAAATAAAAGATTATATATATATATATATATATATATATATATATATAGAGGCGACGTCGCCGAGCGTGGGGGAGAAGGGAGGCGATGTCGCCAAAATTTTATATATATAACCAATGTATACCGCTCGGTATAAAGTACCGTATCGTACCGAGAGAAGGTCAAAACTCTGGTACGATATAATATTTCAATCCTTGCCCATGACTAAAACCAATGTACTTTAATTGCAAGATTATTGAAGCACATTCCTTGCGGATAATTAAAGCAGTGAAGCAGATCAGGAGGCTAATTTTGGTTCAGAAGAAGGTAACAGCAAAAAGGTAACTAGTATCCATAAACAAGGGAAGAAAATGAGAAACTAACCCTGTTCATATTCACGAACTCTGCATTTTACCTCTTCAACATCAGCAGACTGCCGCAGGATACCTTCCACTTTGATTCCTTTTAAAAAGTGATAAAGATCATCACATAACCATAGATCTTTATGCTTAAGATTAACATTTATATTCTAAAAACTTGAACTTTACTATGAAGAAGTTTACATGCAACAGTTTCTTTGTTACTACATGTGTTAACACACTAAAAACGATAGCTCAATTTTTGCCTACTAAAAGAGCTGTATAATAACACCAATAATATGCTTCGACAAGTTCCACAACACATGCAACCTAGCAACTTCTAAATTTTCCTTCCATGAAAAAACAGAAGCTCAATTAATACATTCAGTGCATATTTTGCTACAGAGGTAATCAGAAAGACCTAATATAAATAAATACAAGAAACAAAATATACCATGTTGCTCGATGAACCTGAGGGCCTTTTCCAAGAATGATGGGCTTCCATCAATGTCTTCAAGTGCAAGCAAGATAGGCCTACCAATCACAGTGGATGTCGCAGGCTGTGTATCTTTCCCTTCAAAATAAAGAAAAGGAAAGATCAGAAACTGACGAGACAGAGGCTGGATATGTCAGAAGACATGGCATTTGCCAACACATACAAGAATAGACAAACATGACATCAAGGTGCAAAATCCTAAAGGAGAAGAAATTGACAGTTTGAAAGTCCAGAGAGGGGAATACCCCAGATTAATATTTTGTTAAGGTTAATAATGAATCTTCCGGTACCTTATCCATACATGTGTACATACAGAATATTGACCAATACAAAAGAATGAATTCTCTTTGGAGTTAACCCACCATATTAGAGCTTTACAAGATCAATTCAGTTAAACAATGAATTAAACTAAGTCAAAAGCAATTGCTGAAATGAAAAAAAAAAAAAAAGTAATCAAACCAAACAACTGCCCATTTGCAATCATATTCATCAGTATAATGTCATGGTTACTAAGCAATGTGATGAATCTTCCATTGTTCATCAGAAGAAACACAAAAAACTTCAGATTATTAATATCATTGTGGATAGGTGGCTAAGTAACATACATTGATCATGTGAAGCTTCAATTGATTCAGTTATTTCATTGTGGAATATTCCATTCTGTCCCAATGCAAGGGCTGCACTAGGTGCTTGTGCCACAGCATTCTCTAATGCAGCTTTCCACTCGTATAGATCCTCAGAAGTTTCTGCCTGTGATACCAAAAATTAGTGAAGAAAAAAAAATCTAAATCAACCTAAAAAGGGTACAGAAGCAGTATGTAAACCTGCCTTTAATGTAAAAGTTCTCCCATCCTGGCCATCAGGAAACAATAGTGTTAAAATCTTTTTGTCTGCTTTCACGACAACACTGAAATTTACAATAACTTAAATTTATCAACAGTTTTCAGTAAAACTTGTGTTCAGCTAAACCAGGGCTTTAAATAACCAATCAAATACTCTCACCTTCCTGAATTATTCAGGTCAATACCACCAAGCGTTACATTTGCTTCACTTCCCTTTTGAGGGAGAGCAGCCTGAAAGTAAAAGTAAAGCATGCTATAATTAACCATAATGTTCTTACAAATTGATCAACTCATTCTCATCAAGAGTGTTGCATAAAGTACTTCCACGGGCTGTGTGTGAGTAACCATTGATATTCCAAGCAAGGGTGAATCATCTCAATCACTTATTGGATGAATGAGCACTAAACTAACTGGTAGTTTTCCTTGATTTGAGAATGGATTCTACTAAATTAGCTGAATGGCAATGCCAAACAAATTTACATATATAAACCTGGGGCATAACAGTCTCACTTAATGAAAAATAAAGTCAAAAAAGGAGACAAAACTTGGATCTTACTTGCAAGAAAGAAGTTAGGATAACAAATATTCAACAAAAATATGCACTTCTGAACACTCTTCACATTTAAAGCACTTAAAAATAGGGAAAGTCATGTGAGCATCCTAATTCATGGAGCAAAGTGGGTTATGACGAAGTCACCAAATAAAATTGATAAAATAATGTGTTTCTTAATCCCAGAGATCATTTCTGGTGAGACTTTAATGTATTCGAACCCCATCAAACAGATAATCAAAAAGATTTTAATATTAAACTTCTGTTTTTACATGTAAAGTCAAATTTTAGGAGGTAATAGAATCTATACATTAATATTATATAAATAAGAAGTTTGTTTTCATAGAAAGTCATGGACAATTTTAATGTCTCGATTCCATATTTAATAAGTTAATTTAATGTAAGCATCTATAACCTCCCCCCCACCCGTTCTTCTATTTATGTACCGAATTTGTTCCAGAGAACCACATACCAGAACTAAAACATATGTGAGACCTTTGGTTACTCAAATGTCATTAACAATTGGCTAGAGGAGCCAAGAGAACATTAGAATTTATAAGAATCAAATTTAGTTGTTTCAACATGAGATATGGAATTTGAGCAAGAGAATCTAATTAGAAAATCATATAAATCAGATGCAAAATCAAGTTAGTTTGACTTGTACAACTTGATCTATATTATCATGGTATACTGCATAAATTTGTGAGAACTTTATGTACTTCTTATAGTTTAGACTAATAGAATTACAAGCTCTCATTTTAGGGGATTAATTATCCATTGTTCAGTTAATATGAAAAGAAGTTTAGAAAGACTAGTTATAGCATTCTCTCACTGCAGAAGAATAGATGTCTCGTGTTTAGTTAATGTAATGAGAAAATGCCGAGATTTTACATATCTTATGATGATAAACTAAAAAATTTCAGAGAAGTACAGCTTTTTAGAGGTTGTCAAAGCAGTTCTATTGCACAAATCAGTCAAGTTACAGAAAATTCACTGTTCATACACATGAACACCATACAAACATGCAACTAGAAAAATGCTTCATGTTACAAACCAAAAAAATCTTGGGTAGAAAATGATATTAGAGGTTAGATTAATGTAAAATATCCTATACTTACAGGGTCAGTTCTAAAAAAGACCAATGATGTGCTTGTTAGGACAAACCAACGTTTTTTCCATGATGTCCAACCTATTCCTGCAATTTTAATGGATTTTTAAAAAAATCATACATATTTGTTGATCAAATACTTAATAAAAAATTAAAAGATATTCTTAAACCGTGATACATAAGGATGGCAATGCACATTTTTGTGGAATGAAATGAAATGTGATGAAAGAAACAAAATGCTGATATTACAATAAAATCATTGAAGAAAAGACCAACTTAAAGAATTTAAATGATTTCTATGATGCCATAGAATGTGGAATTTCAAGGACTACAAACTGGTTATTATTGAAACCTGAACGATAAGAAGATCATCACTGGATAATATATCTAATACAACATAAAGTATGTTCAAACAAGATGTTGCTCAATCGATGCAGTAACCAGTGATTGCAAAAGGCGCTCGGGCGCTCGCCTAGGCGCTCGGGCGAGGCGAGGCGAGGCCCGAGCGCCTCGCTAATGTCCCAGGCGGCGCGCTTCAAACAGGCGCCGCTTGGGCGCTCGCCCGAGCCCAGGCGCTGGGCGCTTCGGGCGAGCGCCTGGGTAAACCAAGGCGACCGAACCAGAATTTTAGGTCTGGTTCGGTCCTGGTTCGGTTGTTAGTTGGTTCAATCGAACCAACTAAACCGATATAACCCCAACCCTAACCCTAACCCTAACCCAACACTAACCTGCTGCCGCTGCCGCTCTCGATCCCGATCCCGATCGCGATCTCGTCGCTCGCTGCCGCTGCTCCCGCTGCCGCTGTCGCTGCTCGCGCCTCCCGCGAGCCCTCTCGCTGCTCGCGCCTCCTGCGAGCCCTCCCGCTGCTCGCGCCTCCCGCGAGCCCTCTCGTTGCTCGCGTCTCCTGCGAGCCCTCCCGCGAGCCTTCCCGCTGCTCGCGCCTCCCTCGAGCCCTCCTGCTGCTCACGCCTCCCGCTGCTCGCGCCTCCCGCGAGCCCTCTCGCCTCCTGCGAGCCCTCCCGCGAGCCTTCCCGCTGCTCGCGCCTCCCTCAAGGCCTCCCGCTGCTCGCGCCTTCCGCTCTCTTTCCCTTTCCCGCTACCGCTGCCGCCGCTCGCCGCTGCTGCTGCTGCTGCCGCTGCCGCCGCTCGCCGCTGCTTCCTCGTTTCTCCATCAGGCTCAGTATACTCTTAATATTAAGTTTATTTGAATTTTGAAATGATTAATTTTCTGTTAATAGATTAATAATATATTATTTTGATTTTAATGTTGTTAATTTTTATTTATTTGAAATTATTGTTAGGTTTCAACATAAATGACAAGTGTAGAGAGCAACTCAATAGAGTCTCCAATGGTATCAAAAAAAGATCCTGCATGGAAGTATAATTATTTGAAGGATCCGAAAGATCCTAATGCAGTGACTTGCATATTCTGCGATAAGACTACCAGAGGTGGTATTTTTCGTGCAAAACAACATCTAGTAGGAAATTTCAAGAATGCAGCAGCTTGCAAAAAATGTCCACCTGAGGTAAAAGAAGAGTTACTGAATTATATGAATGAAAAGAAGACACAAAAGAATGAATCTTATGGGAATTTACCAAAAGACAATGTTGAACATCTCAGGGATGAAGAAGAAGATTATTCTACGAGTATTAACCCAAGTGAAAAAAGAGTATACGACAAAAAGGAAAAAGAAGTTATAAGTACTAAGAAAGGTAGAAAAGGACCGATGGATCTATATATGCTTCAAGAATCCCAAAAACAACAAGGGCAAGCAGGAGGCTCAAAATTGAGACAAACAAATATAAGTGATGCTTGTGATAAAGAAATAAGAGGAAGAACAATTCAGCACATTGCTCGCTTCTTCTATCAGGCTGGTCTTCCCCTTAGTACAACTCGTTTAGACAGTTTTAAGGATATGATTGAAGCTATTGGAAGATATGGTGCAGGATTAAAACCTCCAAGTTATTATGAGATGCGAGTTTCATTACTGCAAAAAGAGTTGAATTATACAAATGACTTACTAAAGGGTCATAAAGAATCATGGGCAACACATGGTTGCTCTATTATGTCAGATGTTTGGACTGACAGGAGGCACAGGAGTATAATTAATTTTATGGTTAATTGTTCTTTAGGGACTATGTTTGTGAAGTCAATAGATGCTTTATCTTTTGTAAAATCTGGAGACAAGATATATGATTTACTTGACAACTTCGTAGAAGAAATTGGAGAACAAAATATCGTTCAAATCATAACCGACAATGGAAGCAACTATGTTTTAGCTGGTAATATTCATCTTTTGATTTTGTTAATTATTTTATCTTCAATTAAGTATGTTAAACTCTTAAGTCTTATCATTTTTGTTATCCTTTGTCTCAGGTAAATTGCTTGAATCAAAAAGACAACACTTGTATTGGACTCCATGTGCAGCACATTGTATTGATTTAATGTTGGAGGATATTGGAAAGATCTTAGAAATCAAGAAAACCTTAGAAAGGACAATTTTTGTTGTTGGATTTCTTTATAATCACATTGGGGCTTTGAATATGATGAGAGAATTTACGGGGAATAAAGAATTAGTGAGACATGGTGTCACCCAATTTGCTACTTCATTCTTGGCATTACAGAGCGTGCATCGTCAAAAACATACTCTGAGAAATATGTTTACCTCTGAGAAATGGGTGACAAGTAAATGGGCAAAAGAAGCAAAAGGCAAAAGGGCTGCTGATATCATCTTAATGCCATCCTTTTGGAATCATGTAGTTTATATATTAAAGGTAATGGGCCCTCTTGTTCGAGTCCTTCGGTTGGTGGATAATGAAAATAAGCCTGCAATGGGATATATTTATGAGGCTATGGATAGAACAAAGGAGACGATTAAAAGATCTTTTAATGAAAATGAAGAAAAATATGAGAAAATTTTTACAATCATTGACGAAAGATGGAATTGTCAACTTCATCGTCCCTTACATGCAGCAGGATATTATTTGAATCCTGAATTTTTTTATAAGATTAAATCTGTTAGATTTGATGCAGAAGTTTTGGGTGGGTTATATCAGTGTGTTGCAAGATTAGTTCCCAGCCTTGAGGTTTAAGATAAGATTATTCATGAATTATCTTTATATAAAAATGTCGAAGGTCTTTTTGAAATTCCAATTGCCGTTCGATCCAGGACAACTACGTCTCCAGGTATTAATAATTTGATATAATTAATTTCATATATATTATGTTACTATGTTATTACTAATAATAACATAAATTTTGCAGCTGAATGGTGGAGTCTATTTGGAAATTCCACCCCGAACTTACAAAAATTTACTATCAAAATACTTAGTTTGACATGTAGTGCTTCGGGTTGTGAGCGAAACTAGAGTGTCTTTGAGCATGTAAGTATTACTAAATATTTTTATTTTAATTAATTTATTTATTTAGATATATGTATTAATATATTTTTAAATTATATGACATGACAGATTCACTCGAAGAGAAGAAATCGGTTAGAACATCAACGATTGCACGATCTTGTTTACATAAAGTATAATCAAGCTTTGAAGACTCGTCATGATTTGAAAAATAGATTTGATTCAATCTCATTGCAAGATATTGATGATTCAAATGAGTGGTTAGTAGGAGAAATGAGTGCTAACTTGCAAGATGCTGAAGACGAGCTTGTATTTGAAGATGATAGATTGACATGGGGAGATGTGGCAAGAGCTTCAAGTGCTGGAGAATTATAAACATATACAAGACAGATGTCAAAGAGAAAAATGAGTGCAAAAGCATCAAGCTCGGCTCCTGCTATTATTGAAGACATAGAGAATGAAACATATCTTGATAAAGAGAAAGGAATCGAAGGACAAGAGGAAGAAGACGAATTCAATGAAGATGATTTGTGTGAAAATGACGATAATATTGATTATGATGAATGACTTTGATGTAAAATTTTATTGTTTTGAATTTTGAAACTTTTTGTTAATGTGACATTGTGATTTTGTATCTTAGATTTTCTTAATTTAATAGCATATTTTTATTTAAAATTTTAAATAATTATATTATATATTTTTATAATTTAGCGTCTCGTTTCGCTCGGACGAGCGCCTGGGCGAACGCCTAGCGCCTCGGGCGTTTGTGGACCTTGGCGCCTTTTGGCGCCTAACGTTTTTTAAATCACTGGCAGTAACATATCTAGGTTGTTCAGTAGAAAATCTTGATGTTGTGAAAAATGAGAATATAAGAAATTTGATCATGTCAAAAGAAATTTTGATCATGTTATTCTCCTTGAGTGAGAGAAATTATCCCACTATTCCTATCCTCATCTCTATGCATGTTCAAGAAACATTATTTCTTTTAGTTTATACCCAATTTAAAAGAGAATAAGGGAATGATGGTTCATTAGCAAGGTAAACAATACAAAAAGGCATGCCAAGACTTGGAATGCAAATTATATAAGAAATTTCTATTAATTAGATGTCTACTTTTCAATATAATTAGAACAACAAACTGGAACAAAAATATTAATAAGCTTAATATGTCAATCATTGCATTAACATAAAATGAAAATCACTGAAAATGGCTTGACTACCTAGAAATTGTATAAAAGAATACCTTTAGATGAAATGAAGAGTGGTCCACTCTTGAAAACCTGCACTTGTTGAGATCAAGCATTTAGTATTCACAATCTTCTTCAAGAAAAATGACCTAAAAACAGAAAGGACATATACAAGATAAATTTTGAGAAATTTCTGACAAAATGCCTAGTGATCCTGGATTTTATATAAGTTCATGAAGTTGATCTCACTTTCACGTATGTACCATATATAAACAGTAAGATACTATGAGGAGGGCTCAAGGCACATAAAACAAGAAAGATATAGATAAAAAAAATCAGAAGGAACTCATAGTATAAATGCAAAATCATGAGTTAATAAAGGTTCATATGTCCCATAAGTGAAAAACCAGATAAAACGAATGAGAATAGTTATAGACACAAGAATCAGAAGGAACTCATAGTATGATCATGAAAGGAGGACTTAAGAAAGATTCATATGTCCACAAGAGTGAAAGACCAGCAAAAAAGAACGAAAGCAAGTACATCAACAATCACTTTCCTATAAAACATAGGCCAAACATATTATTACAGATCATCTCGAATAACAGAAATTCAAATGAATCTCAAAATTGTTGCATAAACAAGAAAGAAGGGGAACATAATAAGAAGGATGACTCCAGAGACTTAACAAGATTAAAGCATTCATACATAATGATAATGAAGCAACACCCTAGCAAAACCATTGGCATGGATAGTGATCGAGCTCAAAAAGGTGGTCTACTTAAAACTGACAATGGGGTCGGTGTAACAGATATGAACAAGAAAATTACAAGGCTGACAACAAAAGATGATAGCATCTGAACAATGATTGTATATGCCATATATGTCACAACTATTTACAATATGAGATATGGATTCATGGACCAAAGTATTCTGCCATCTAGTTCATTCAGTTGTGCACTATTGATGAAAATGCAGCGCTATGCTTCTGATTTGCTATGGTTACCAAACCTGCATGGCTTTTCAGTGTTTTGACATGACAAACATGACATAGAATGAAGTCGATGACAATGGCACATAGATTTTAGGTTGTCCTGGCAGTTTTAAATGATTATCAGAGTAGTAATGTTCAATCAATTTCTTTGTATATCCCTGACTAATTCATAGTAAGTCATTGTATAACGAGACACAATTTTCAGATAATTTTGTTAATAAATGATATCTCATTTATGATTTAATCTAATCCAATAAAATATATCAGGATAAAAGGAATGAGGTATTAAGCTAAAATATGTATAATCTAATAATTAAATTCAGATACTGTTTACCTAGAAATCATTTACCAGTAAAAAATTTCAGTTACTAGCATCTATGGAGTTAAAGTGAAATAAAAAAATTATTTTCACCATTATGTCACGGACAAAATTGTAAACGGGATATTTGATATAATGCTCATGTATGTCCATATCTTTCGATTTTGTTCATGCTTTGCACAACATGGAGAGAGACTAGCAGTAGGCTTGGGAGCCCCATTTTGATTGACTTTGATGATCGTCTTAGGCTTGTAAAAGAATGTGGTGTCATGTGGGCACTTATGGGCATTTCGATATGTAGTAGACCATCTTGGATCTTTTGTTATATGATCAATTATAGCTTGCAAAGTCTATATTTGTAATTTGCATTGACTATAAAGTTTTTACTGAAATTATTGCTAGTGGATTCCGAGTGAAATGCTTTCTCTAGCCTGTTTTCTCTTTTGTAAGTCCTAAGGGATCATAGAAGGTTTCAGGAAGACTGACCTTTGTGGATGGATATGCAAGAGTGTTGCACGACTTAGGTAAAATCAGTTAATTTCGAGATAATTAGTCAACAATGAATTTTTCACTTGTTTCTAGTTGAGGTTGGATCAGAAGTTCTTTAAAAATGCTATGATGGAACACAAACCAAGCAACATAACAAATAATTAAGTTCAACCTTGACAAAATTCATAAAAACTAACAATCACAACAAAACAAAGGAACAACAAGTATGTTTTATTTGTACAGATAAACGTTTAACAGAGATAATATAACAACGAAAACAATTAATTGTTGAACTGAACGGAGCCTTACATTGCAATTAGGACAATTATTTGATTGCTTGTCAGGATTGTCAGAGCCCCTGGTGATCCAGAAATTGGTATCCCCCTCCCCACAGCGACATGTTTTGCATTGCATTACATTGTCTGCGCTATGAGATGATGCCATCTGTTATTATCTCGTTCTTCAACTGCATCAGAGAATAAAACGAAAACTTAATTTGGTCAAAGCATACATGGGACGGTAGAAAAGGGCCAAAATACCAAGAAGTGGAGATGTCGTGGATCGATCAACATATACAAGATCGATTGAGAATCATAGGGCTTTTCCAAAAGAGCAAAGAAATAGAGACGGCACCTACCCTGCCTCGAACGAGTCCGGGAACACGAGACCCATCAAAATGATCGCGTTCTGGGCATCGGAGACCGACGGCAGGGTTCAGGCGACGCAACAAACTTCCTGATTCTTCTTCCTCGGTTTCCTTTTTCTCATCTCTCTCCTCATTTTTCTTTCTTCTTTGTCTTCGATTCTGTCAGATTTGTCCACCACACTCGCGGCTCCATCGCTCCGTCATTCTCTCTCGCCCGCTTTCGTCTCCTAAAATTCCGCTATCTCCCTCCCTCCACAGACGATTGGAATCGCACGGGGACGTAGTATGCGACCGTGGGATATGGGTTGGCAACAATGAAATCGGGTTGGATGCACAGCAAGTTTCCGTGGGGACAGTGCACGGGAGATGGCGTTATGCCGTAGCGGGTCTGCCTTCTCGTGCGTGTCGCGTGAGGGCCGCTTATGCATCGAGCAAACAGACAATAAATTTCATGTAGAAATTTTTCTTTTGGTTATTTTTAACTTGAAATTGTGGCTATCGGATTATACTATTTTATACTTAAAATATTAATTTGATGATATATTTGACTCATATGTTCTATATTACGTCGATTTGAAATCTCAATTGTGAAGTTTTTACGTCACAAATATTAATCTAATACAAGTATATCTGATTCATTTTAGGTAGGTTTGAGTACTTATCTTATAAAATATTATCCCTAAATATTAATTCATCATATGTTAAGGTTCAAGTGTTTATGTAAGTGACTAGTTCAAGATATCATCTTACAAATTTTTGATATGTTAAATATAAGTTATTAACAAAGACCTTGGCATTGATAGCTATAATTTTTCCTGTTAAATTTTATCTTAATAAAAAAAATACATATAAATCCCTCTAAATTCAGTATTGTTATTTTTTTGCTTTTTAGAATTTAATTCTGGCGTAGTCATTAATTTTTTACCATATTTGACCACTGAAGTTTTGGCTTCTTGTTGTGAAATCTTCATTAATCTGAGGATGTAATTATAACACCACCAATGAATTGCTTAAAATAATTATTTTGTTTCACATCATGCTGCTAAGTCTTGCATGCTTGAACAAACTATATTGAATTTGATTTTAATTTACATAAAAAAGCAAATTAGAAAGGTATTTTAAAGAATAAATATTTTTATTTCTAAATTAATTAGCTATGATCCCAATAGAAAATAAAATGAAAGATAATAATGTAAAATGATGTGAACATATACGAAATAAACATATATATATATATATATAGTGGTTGTATTGTATTAGATTATTCAAGTATTAATGATGTGAGGATAGGTAGTTAAAAAGAGACACGGATCTAAAAAATTACTAAAAATAATTTAAAAAGACAAGCTCGATAACAAGAGAAAAGATGTAAGTGATCCAAATAGTTAAAACATCACGACTTATCCTTTTCAATATGCAAGAAAAAAGTGACCCCGATAGAGGTTCCACCTGGTGGTTGAGATTGTGCCAAGTACAGAAAGTGGAAGCTGCACAAAACTCTATCAATGAAGTTAATAGCACTAAAACCAAACATGTTCAATATTTCTTAGTTCAGTTAGGATTAAAAAGATGGATTCAACTTTACATAATCGTAATCACAGTAACCAACGAGAAAGAAGATTATCTCCATGAAGTTGCTCACTAATCTGGTACTCTGAAAACTACAAATTTTTGTTGGGTCCATCAGTCAACGATGAGATCATGAGATCACAGGGCTGAAAGAATTGAAAGAATGATCAAACTCTGTTGTAACTATCAGCTATTCTTGGTGGGAAGAGAGTTCATCCATCATCCATGAGAGACTGCTCGTGGAGAGTGCCAAAGAAGAATACTAAAATGCTGAAGCAGTACTGTTGCTGTTATTACTGCTGCTGGAACTCGACAGCCGTTTCACCAATCTATCCAAGGCTTCCTTCATCCATGGATGCTGGCATCCCTCTTTGGCATCTGCCACCGTCACCTGATCCACCAAACCAGTATGAGGGATGGAAAACACCACTACCTCGAATCTAAAGATTCAGTTCTCTGGTGTGTGCTTACCCATTTGCGTTCTCTCGTGTGCATCTCAGGCCAGTCCCCCAGTTCCTCCGTCACATTGAGAGGGAACATGATGCCCTCGTGCACTGCGCCGTAGGTCCTGCTCTGGTACTTCCATTTCCCAAGTTTTCGCTGCAACGATGGCACAGCAAGATGGTCAGCAACACTGCGACAAAGGCGAGTAATTTGGAGAGGAAGTGGGCAGGATCGCAAGCTTACCTGCACATTCCCCTGCACTCCAGCTTCCTCCAATGCCTCCCGCAAAGCTGCTTCTTTAATGGTCTCATCCGTCTCCCACCCACCCTGATAAGGCAACAGAAACCCATTGATTTGATTGATTCAACACCAAGAATTCAGATTAATTAAGACAAAAATTGTTCTTTTGGTGGGTTCTCATGAACATTTCATCGAGCAAATTACACGGATCCATTACTGACATGAAAGAAAAAACGTAGCTTTCTGCATACCTTTGGGAACAACAATCCATTTCCTTTGGGCGAACTGATGACAAGAACCTCCATGGATCTATCGAGGTCTTCACCGCCGCCGTCGCCAGGATTATACTTGTAGGGAATGCACCCGACGACGAGGCGGCTCCCGCTCTTGCTGTAGCGCTGGAGCTGCCTGCCCTGCCGAGACACCATGCACACCATCTTCCTCCTTGCAACCTTCCTCGCCTTTTGTTTCCGATGCGGAGTAAACAGGCTAGAGGGGCAATAAATAGAAGAGGAGACGGCGGAGCGCGTGGAGGAAGGTGGCGAATCCAATTGACGTGGCAGAAGCGTCGCTTCCGGGCATTGTCTGTCACGCTTCTCCGTCACTTCTCGCTTTCGTTAGCGTTTCGTTCCGTGGACAAAACGCGACGGAGTTCGTCGTTAACTGTGATGGCATCTCCTTAGGGCGATGGGCCCCGCGGTACGGTTGACTTGACGGGCCGGCAACGCGAGTTCGACCGTGTCAAATTCTCCCGTGTCTTCTCTGTCGGAAGTAAATGGAATCTGGGGTGGCTGTCGCTACCGAGCTAATTATATATTATTTGTATAGTTAATTATTCTTAATATTTTAATCTTTATATCTTAAAAAATTATATTAAAATTTTTATATTTATAAAAATAAAATATTTAATTTTATTTCTCTTCGTATCATTGATTTTACTAATAAAAATATTATAAGATTTATTACCTAAATTCGATTTATTATTAAGTACATACGGTATTTTTGTTAGCAAAATTGAGAAGAAACGGATTTAAATATTTTACTTTCGTAAGTATAAATATCTTAATATAATTTTAAGAATATAAAAATTAAAATATTAAAGATAGCTAATTACATTATGTAATATGTAATTAGCACCTAGCCATTGATGTGAACATGATTTTGATCCTCTTTGAATTTTAACTAATTATCGTCGCATTCTAATCAGATTTGAACATTTAGTTTTTATAATGGTTCTATCTTCTTATCTGTATTAAAATTATATATAAATCATCTAAAAAACCTATAATAATTGAATTTTATTGGATGATGTCCTAATGTTTATTTTTTACCAAGGTCCTTTGTTTCACAATAGGACCAAAATATTTTCAATAAATTTTAAAAAAGATATTTGATATCCATTGTTCTTGGTTGACTTTGATTTTTTTTTTGCTTGAATCAATACGATTGATTAAATCTAACCAGTTCAATATAACTCTAAGTATTTATTTATTTATTATTAAGACTTAGATTGCTCTTCTTTTTCATCAAATCACCTTGCTACCCTTATTTTACCGATACAACACCAATATTGAGGAAGGTCATCATTGTTAACTTTCTTATTGGTGGTGGCTTACATCACAATCTTCATCGTCATTGTTGTTGCCAACACGAGGTAAGGATAACACTAGCCTAGTCCTTTAAAATGATAACATGTGGGTATCACCAAAGAGGAGAGGAAGGTGATCTGGTGTCATCATCACCATCGGCGTCTTGCCAAGAAGGCATCTCCACAGAGGAGAGTAAGAGGAGTTATTGTCATCATCGCTAGTGGTGCAGGAGTTAAACAAGTCTTCACGGTAAAAGTATGTCAGTCTTCCTATTGTTTTTCATTATCGTGGCCATCAGTTGAGCATTAGCTTCGTTAGCCTTTGTGATCAAGGGTTCATCATCGTATCATCATTTAGGTTTTTACAATCTCATTGAATTTTTATATAACTTAATGTATTATCACTGAAGCATCAATTGCATTGGCCTATTATTTATGCATCATGAATCATTCACTACAATAATAAAAAATATATAAATGATTATATTTTTAGAGTTTGGTACTATTAATTTTAAATGTCATTTAAATATAAGCTACTTATTACAAGATGATCATCTTTCGAATGAAATATTTAGTTATCTAGATGAGATAAATAGGTTTAATGAAATAGTACCTTTGTCGATACCAGAATCATAAGTAATTTTGGGAAGTAGTCATCTAATATCAGTCCAAATTGTAGGATCTATCTCTACATAACTTTAAACATCAAGCTTTATTTTCGAAAGCGATTATAAGTTAGAGGAGCAAATTGAAGTATCTGCACAACCTCAAACTTATAACTTTGATTTTAAAAGGAATTTATAATAGATAACAATAATAATAGTTATAAGATATTTGAAGAAGAGTAGGCTGAGCAAAGAATAAAAGAAGTCAAAGAAGTTATAGATCATAAAAAAGAAATAAAAAATGATATACATCATAATACATTTGATGCCCATAATATTGTTTATGAGCTAATCAAATTTAATCTAGATATGTATGAAAACCTGTTGGAGGATAGGGTTATAGAAGATGATGACTTCAACCTTAATGCTTTAGCTCTATATCTAGATAAAGATGAAATTGTCATCAATGACCTATATATTGGATAAGTAATAATTTGTCACTGTTCATATTACAATATGAAATATAAAGATTTGTTGTGATATTTCATACTTGAGTCCTTCATGTTTTGTAGGTATTTAAAGATATTTCAAAGTTTAGAAGAGTTTGCAAGAATATATCATAAGGAGAAATTTTGAAATGAAAATTAATCTAAGGTTGAGCATTGTGGATGGATGATAGTTGCTCATAGAGATGATATATGTGGGATTATGAAGTCCATCAATGAGCGCCAATACAATATGCCTAGAGGAAATCAAGATCATCCATCTTACACTGGCCAGTTTATAACTGAAGAAATCAAAGAACAAGTTTTTTGCAAATGAACATTATATTCCGAAGATGATAATTGCAAACATACAAAAAAAAATTAGAGTAGTAGTTTTATATAGGAAAAACATATCTAGCATGTGAAATCATATTGAATGAAGTTCATTAAGACTTTGATAGATCTTATGGTGAATTAATGCCTTTTCTAAGAGAGTTGGGAGTTCATGAATATAAAATGATATTTCTTTAATAAGTATAAAGGAAGGATATTTTCGTTGGGTTTTTTTGGGCATTCAGTGTATGTTTGTGCAGTTTTATTAAGTATATCATCCATTTATCATCGAAGACATAACATATTTATCTGAAAAATATCCTACTGTATTGATGATGGTGACTACTTTTGATGGATCTAATAAGTTATTTCATGTCACATTTGGAGTAGTAGAGATTGAGGGGAGAGAGTCATGGGAATTATTTCTTTTGGAGTTAGAAAAATGTTTTGATGCATAATTCTTTAAGTATCTTTAGTGACAAAAAAAATCTAAGAATTCTTATAGTAGTTAAAGAAATATTTTCAGTGGCACATCACGATTACTGCATCATCCATCTTTCGAAAAATTTAGTAAGTGATATATATATATGATAGAGAAGTGAGTAGACTTTTTTGGGCTGCAACTATTAAGTCCAAGTTTAATGAATGTGAAAATTAATGAAAAAACATTAAAAAAAAAATTATTGTTGCATTTATAGAGTGAAATGGGCTATTATATTTTTTTATAGGACGATGTTATATAATATTAATAACAAATGATACCAAAAGCATGAATTTACTAGTCATAGGTGTTATGCAAACTAATCACGTGAGTGATGATACATATGACATGACACACATTCTTTTTATTTATTATATTATTTAGTATTTTATCACTTTATATTACTTATCACATGAATATATTGTGATGTCCATGGATCTATGCAATGGGAATCGGATCGTGATAAGATTGCGATAATAAGACTGGTTTACCTTTAAACATAGACTCAAATAATCTCAGTCATAGGTTACTCGAGAGGGACATCGATATAACTGGATAGACTAATGTATTATATACACATCTATATGATAGAGACGGCTGGTCTCATAATTACTCGTACGAAGACACTAGAGATATAGTGTAAGTGCTTATCGGAGAATGAGTTTACTGATTGATCCGATCATGGAATGCTGGATGGTTGATGATACCTTATTGTCAAACAACAATTCTGTCATCCCAATGGTGTATATATAGTCCTTAGACTTAACACAAAGAATGTTTTGAATATGAAGTTATCATTTTATAATTGATATAATAATTCTTATTATAAAAATATATTTTATTATATTTATAGAGTGGATTTTAATTGAATTAGGATATTTTTTGGTTGAGATATATTTTGTTGAGATCACCATGTGCTAAATTCTAATAATTATACTAAAATGATCTAAAAATTAGAAAGATATTCAAGTTATACTCTAGTTATGGATAAGATAAGATTATGATCTAATATTTGAATCATGTGCTAAATTTTAATAACTACAACAAAATCATATAAAATATGAAAAAATGATACTAAACAACTTAGAATTATACCATGATAGTTTTGGAAAATTTGGCTCTGATTTAGATTAATTTTAACTCATGTTATACTCAAGTTACGGATAAAATGGAATCACCATCTAACATTCAAATAACTACATGCCAAATTCATTAATTACACTATTTTTTTAATTTTTTTTTTAAAAGTAGTACTTGTCAACTTACAATCATGTCATGATTTTTTTTTTGGATAAGTTCCAATTGGTTATCTTCATTGTAACTCAAGTATGCAATAAAGTTATCTTGAAGATACACTTGATCACAATATAACACTATACCATGATAGTGGTACCACCATTGAGCAATGCTATTAACTAAGGTAGTGCCATCGCTCCTAAACTAGGTAGGAGTATCACCCAAAACCATGGTCAGTATCCATCTTGAAAATAATAAATTCTAAAATCATGTAAAAATAAAAAAATAGAATAGATTCTGTAAAATATGTTAAAAACATGATATTATTGTTTTGGTGAAGTTGTTTTGGAGATACTTTTAGTATTTACACTTGATTTATACTTGATCATATATTCAATATTAAAAATCTCCTAATTCATTGCCTATTGACTCTAATAACAAGAAAAAAATATAAAATATATTATAAAATATATTATAAATATTTTATTATAATTTTAAAGCAGTTTAAATAGGTTTGAAGATTATCCCAATATTTATACTTGAGTTACACTCTGATTACACTCAGTTTACATTTGATTATAGATTCAATATAGAAATATCATATTTTACCACATTTTGACTCTAAAATTAAGAAAAAATATAAAAAATATAAAAATATATTATTATAGTTTTGGAGAAGTTTAAGCAGGTTTGGAGATAATTTTAATATTTACACTTGAGTTATACACTAATTACACTTGATCATATATTTATAACACTTACTACAAATTCATCTGTTTTAAAGCTAAAATGACAGCCATTGACATCTTCATTACTGCCCATCTTCTCAAAAATATGCAAGATGTAAAATATTAGTCAACATAATCAAATTAATTATATTATAAATACTATTAGATTCAGATCACCTTTATAAATTTCTCTCTTTCCATCTCCCATAGGAATAAAGGATCATTAACCTTATCCGTAGAGGTCTTCGGAACATCGACTTTCATCCGCTTACATCTATTCTCTCAAAATTCTTTAGGTAACTTCCTCTTCTTAAAAATATGTAGGTTGTATTTTAAAACTTGATAAATCTTAAGCCTATACAACCTATGGAATATTGATGATCAAGCCCTCATCATGGTAGTCCTTGAGGCCTATGATCATAAGATATCCAAATCCATGATCTTCAAGTAATTTATGTAATCTTTTAATTTTATCTTTAGAATTTTGACACTTGGCATGTTCTTGTCCAGATCGCACTTGTGTATCCTACAAAGTAATTAATATATTAAATAAGGTAACATATTTAAAATTTACAAAAGAGAAATACTAAACTATTATACCTCACTAATATTATTAAGCGATAGTATATAGGTCTTTATACGAGTCGAAGTGAGCATTTAAGATAGCTGCTTAAGAAACATATATAAATTTATAAAACATATTTATATCTCTAAATGAATGATTATTTATAAATAAATATTTATCGAATCCTTAGTTATTGATTGTAACCTTAATCCGATAATATTTTCTAGTTGTTTATATTCATCCGACTCCGTTTCCAAAGGCAAGGATGATCCGGATAATGGGATGGCATAAATAAATTGATATGCTCACATAACCAAACCTACAAAAAATTAAGGAACATTAATAATCAAAATTAATATGTATTATGCTTTTGATATATATGTAAAAAAGAAGATTTAGCTTACCATTAATATTTGATACCTTCAAGTTTAGTATCTTTATACGAGTACTAATAGTTAAAATCTTAACAACGATATAAAAATGAACAATAATAACCCAATCGTATTTAGTTAACGAGGGAAGTGATGTATAGTTAATTTGACAAAATAAAATACAAGCAAATATGTATAAAATGTATAATCGACAAAAGTTAACAACATCAATATCATCATCACTAAAAACCAACCTAGACATTACATCGTCTATATTTTATCTAATAGGAAGCTGATATCTAAGGAACTTATCAAACATAAAACCCAAAGTCATAACTTCAACATCTGTGAGTTCCCCATGATTGAAAACCCTCAAAGTTAAATCAACATCACTTGGGCTAAACTCGATTGTAATATCACCAAATATAAAAGTGGATCCCTTAGTCTAATGATCTAAGATAATATATAAAGTAGATCATGGTACCAGGGTAATGCGAAATGGATTTTGAAAGAAAACCGATAGTATAATTGTAATTGCTAGAATAAGTTCTTTAGATAGAAAAGGAACAAACTCATGATAGTAATTTAATAAAATAAAAAAAATAGCTCACAACCAAATTTAAAATCATAAAGGGATACAAAAAGTTCACCACCCAAAGGATAATAAACAAGTGTACAGAACTGAAAAATAAAAAACTCACTACTTAAGGAAGCTTCCAAGAGATACAAAGTTTAAGAGAGAACTCCAATAGAGTTTCTAACGATATCATTAGTTTTTAAACTTTTTTTTAACCCTTAAAATACCAAAATAAGTACTATTAGGATCAAGAGCGGCACTAAGAGGGGGGGTTGAATTAGTGCAGTGAAAAACTTTTATGATTTCAAAAGTCTATATTTTGATTAAATCTGATTCCAACGAAAATTATTTCGTAAGGAGTTTAACTTGAAAGTGTATATGAGTGTAGAGAAGATAGTAAGAAGGTAATGTAGCTTGCAGTAATGAAACTTACACAAATTGAAAAGCAAACCAGAATTTAGAGTGGTTCGGTCTTTGTGACCTACATCCACTTTCAGATTCCTCCTCCGTCGAGGTCACTAGCGTCCACTAAAGGTCTTCCTTCAATAGGCGAAGACCAACCATCTCTTACAGCGCTTTCTCCTTTTCGCGGGTTTAGGAGAGAACCCTTATAAGTCTCACACCTCTCTTGAATGATCTCAAAACTTAGAAAGGGAGAAGGAGAATTCTAGCACTTGTTTACAACACTTTTACACCCTAACAACTCAAGATTATCTCAATGCTTTCGTTCCCTTTCATACAGAAAAAGGTGAGGTTTTTATAGGCCCCAATGACTTCAAAAATAGAGCCAAAAAGTGTTTAATCTTGGATTTTCAAGGTCCTGGCGGTACCACCGCTATTATTGGATGGTACCACCGCCTGACACCTAACACTAGGTGGTACTACCGCTCAGTCTAGGCGGTACCATCGCTTGACAGAGCTCGGAGACCGAGCTCTGGTGGTACCAACGCCTGACAGGAGCGGTACCACCACTGGCAGCAATAACTACTGATGGTACCACCACCCAGAAATCCTGGGGGGCATTGCTTTCTAGGCGGTGCCACCGTCGGCCAGGAATTCAAGGGCTGAATTAAGTGCTCAATTCGACCCAATTCAGTCCTGTTAAGGGCCCAATTGGCCCCTAATTAAGTTAGTGGGATCACTTCCCAATCCTAACTTAATTTACGCTTTAACTATGATAACTAAGACATGATTACAGTGCTGCTTGTTATGGTGTGTCAATTGCTCTTCTGGCGAGCTTCCGGCGTCCTTCCAGTGAACATCCGACGAACTTTTGGCAATGTTCCAATAGACTCCCGGCAAGCTTCTAGACTTTATGACGATCATTTTGGCGAGTTCTGACAAGCTTCTTTGGCAAGCTCTTGGACTTCTCGGTTGGTTCCGGCAGAACTTCCGACGAACGTTCGGACTTCCGTCGAACTCTCGAACTCCCAATGAGATCTCGATCTTGACTTCGGTACAAACCTTGCTTTATGTCTTACTGCTATCGTAGTTAATCCTACACACTTTTCTCAACATATAGATTAGATCAAATAATTTACAATTGACTTCATCATCAAAATTCGAGATTCAACAATCTCCCCCTTCTTGTTGATGACAATCAATCAATGATGGATAACCTTAACTCCCCCTATCTATATGCCATACTAGAGAAAATATATTCTTGAATTCTAGGCCTTTGAATTCAAGAAACAAACTCGTAAGATAAGTTCATTAAACTTATCAACATACACATCATGATTTCTATCATGATCTAATATTCTCAAAATGATGTCAAGGCATGACATCCATTTTCAAGTATGATATTTCAAATATGAAAGATGACAAAGATAGCAATTCATCATTCTATGGCAAGATATTAATTGTAAAATAGTAAGTTAAGCTCTAGATATCTTATCATAATGAAGGAAATTTATCAAGCAAACATTTCAAGTATATATGATGAAATACATTGCATGCATTTGTCATCAATTTATCATATTTTGGTATTATTTCTCCCTTATTGTCATCAACAAAAAGGAGAACAATTCAACAATGCAAGTGTGGTAAAAATTCATGTCACATTTCAATTTGTATTTGATGATACCTATCGTATCATTCAAAAGTTCTCACATTAAAAGTTATAAATATTTAAAGAGATAGCTTCCATCAACTTCTCCACTTTTTTATCATCAAAACTTTATATGAAAAAGAAAAGTAAGGAGGAAATCTATTAAGAACTAACTTTGTAAAATGATTTGAATCAAGTCAAAAATGATGACAGAGTTTTATTAAATCATGCTTCAATTTTTATAAGGATCAAGATATTTATATGAAATCAACTCCTCACTCTTGCAAGTGTTCATCTCATAAAAAAATAAAAATTCTTCCTTCATTAACAAAGAATTCATGTGAAAGAATCATCATATGAAGGATAAAAAAAATTCCATGAATAAACCTTCATAATGAGAGGAGCATTACATCAAATTCATTTTTCATTAAAAATTCACGAGATAAATCCGTGAGAGATGCATTTGTCAATGAAATCCATGGAGTGATTGAGTGTATCAAAAATCATTAAGTGATGGAGCAAGGGTATGAAGGAAACTTGATACCAAGGAAGATAAAAATGAAATAAGTTCATGAAAGCTTCATTTATGAGATACAAAAAGATAGTCCAGAAAAGATATACATCAAATTCATACATTTAAATGAATTAACATTCCTAACTCTCTTCTAATAAAATCATATTGTTCTTCACTTAAAGGTTTTATAAAGATATCGGCTAATTAATATTTCGTATCAATAAATTCTAAGATTACATCATGATTATTAACATGATCTCATATAAAGTGATGCCTAATATCAATATGTTTAGTTCTAAAGTGTTGAATGAGATTTTTTGTTAAACATATTGCACTTGTGTTATCACATTTTATGGGAATGTTTTTAAGATGAATCTTATAATCCTCTAAAGTATTTTTCATCCACACAACTTGTGCACAACATGCACTAGTAATGTACTCACCTTCGGTTGTAGATAGTACAACCGAGTTTTGTTTCTTAGAAGACAAAAAAATAAGTGTGTGTCCTAAAAATTGACATATTCCGGATGTGCTTTTTTTATCTAATCTACATTCAGCAAAATCTGCATCAGTATATGCAATTAGTTCAAAGTTCTTGGATTTTAGATACCATAATTATAGATTTATGGTACCTTTAAGATATCTAAGAATTCTCTTAATTGCTTTAAGATGAGATATCTTAGGATTGGATTGAAACCTAGCACAAAGACCTATACTAAACATGATATTCAGCCTAGTTGTAGTGAGGTATAGTAAACTTCCTATCATACCCCTATAAGCTTTTTGATCAAAACTTTCTCCACTTTCATCAATGTCTAACTTAGTGAAGATACTCATGGGAGTATTGATAGCCTTTGAGCTATCAATATTAAACCTTTTTAGCAAATCTAAAGCATATTTTGTTTGACTAAGAAAATTTTCACTACTTAGTTGTTTGATTTGTAAACCTAAAAAGAAAGTTAATTCCCACATCAAACTCATTTCAAATTCAAGACTCATACTTCTAGCAAATGATTCACAAAGAGATTCATTCGTGAAACCGAAAATAATATCATCAACATAAATTTGAACAATAAGAAAATTATTTTTAAAATTTTTGATAAATAATATAGTATCGACCTTGCCTTTAGAGAAATTATTATGAATTAGAAATGAACTAAGTCTCTCATACTAAGCTCTTGGGGCTTATTTTAAATCATAGAGAGCTTTAGTCAATTTAAATGCATGATTAGGGAGACTATTATTCTCAAATCCGAGAGGTTGTTCAATATAAACTTCTTCATAAATAAAGCCATTAAGAAAAACACTTTTAACATCTATTTGAAATAACTTAAAATTATTACTACTAACATAGGCAAAGAGCATCCTTATGGCTTCTAATCAAGCCATAGGAGTGAAGGTTTCTTCATAATCAATACATTCTTTTTGATTGAAACCTTTGACCACTAATCTAGCATTGTTTCTAACCATGATACCAGATTCATCTTACTTGTTTCTAAAGACCCATTTAGTACCAATAACTAAATGGTCATTTGGCCTAGGAACAAGCTTCCACACCTCATTTCTCTCAAATTGATTTAACTCATCTTGTATTGCGATAATCCATAAATCATCTTTTATGGCTTCGTCAATACATTTAGGTTCAATTTGGGAGAGAAAAGCGACGTTAGCACAAAAATTTTTAAGAAAATAACGTGTTTAAACCCCTTTAGATATGTCTCCTATGATTAATTCCTTAGGATGAGCATCTACATACTTCCAATCCTTGGGTAAGGATGTTTCAGAAGTGGATGCATCCAAGTTACTAGTTGGAGAAGGGGTTTCATTTAAATTCAAAGTATCAAAGTTAACATCATCATCAAAATCATTTTTCTTAATTTCGAAAATCTCATTAAAAACTACATGAATGGATTCTTCTATAATCAAGGTTCTTTTATTAAAGATACGAAATACTTTAGAAATCGAAGAATAGCCAAGAAAAAATTTTCATCAAACTTAGCATCAAATTTTCCTAAGGCATCTTTTTCATTCAAGATAAAATACTTGCACCCAAAAACTTTAAAATATGAAACATTGGGTTTTTTTGTTGTTCCACAACTCATAAAGAGTTTTGGTGAGTAAGGGTCTTACTAGAACTCTATTCATGACATAGCATGCCATGTTTATGGCTTTGACCCAAAAATATTTGGGTAGGCTATGTTCATTCAACATGGTTCTTGCCATTTCTTGTAAATTTCTATTCTTTCTTTCTACTACTCTATTTTGTTGAGGATTTCTTGGAGTAGAGAAGTTGTGGTTATATCCATTAGATTCACAAAATTCTTGAAAATCATGATTTTAAAATTCACCACTGTGATCACTTCGAATTGATGAAATCATAAAACCCTTTTCATTTTGAACAAGTTTATAAAACTTGGTGAAATATCTAAAACATTCACTTTTGTGTTTTTCAATAATTACAAAACTTGGTGAAATATCTAAAGCATTCACTTTTGTGTTTTTCAATAAATAAGTCCATATGTATCTACTATAATCATCTACAATGATAAAAGCGTATTTGCTACCTCCTAGGGATATAGAGATTGGTCCGAATAAGTCTATATGGATCAATTGCAAAGATCTAGAGGTGCTTATTTGATTCTTAGGTTTGAAGCTATCTTTTATTTGTTTTCCTAATTAACAAGCATCACACACATTATCTTTGATGAACTTGATATGAGGAATTCCTCTTACAAGTTCTTTGGATAAAATTTGGGTGATTAGTTTCATGCTAGCATGACCTAATCTCCTATGCCAAAGCCAAGCATCATTATTCAAAACCGAAAAATACATTTCATTACAAAGGTCATTAATGTCAATGGTGTATACATTATTTTATTTTAATGCAATCATAAATATGTTTTTGTGTGGTTTTTCAATAATGCAAGCATTAGATTCAAATTTAACAATATATCCTTTATCACATAATTGACTAATGCTCCAAGAGATTATGTTTTAAACCATCAACTAACAAAACATCTTCAATAAAGAAGTTGGATTTGTTACCTATGGTTCCTTTGCCAATGATTTTATCCTTGTTGTTGTCTCCGAAGGTGGCATATCCTTCGTCTATGCTAGTGTGCTTAGAGAATTGAGATGGATCTCCGGTCATATACCTTGAGCATCCATTATCAAGGTACCATCTCTTGCTCCTAGCTTGTGATGGTATATGTTTCTACAAAAGAAGATAATTTTTAGGTATCAATTTGATCTTGGGTGCCTCAAAAACCGATCTAAATTGCTTATCATGTTGCATGGAGTTCTTTATGGTTCCTTTGGGAACCCAGATCAATTTGTTTGGACTAACTTTCTTGAATGGACAATGATACGCTTTATGTCCATGTTTGCAACAAAAGTTGTATTTGTTTTGGTGTGAAATATATAAGATAGGGCCTTTAATGAAGGTGGTTGGATTTTGGTGAGAGCTTCTCACAAATCCGATTCCACTTCTTTTATGAATGTGACCCTTAGGTAAGGATTATGTTCAAGGACTTGCTACCAACCTCAAATTTCTTCAAGGTATCCTTGAATAGCAAGTTCTCTTTTGGAATATTTCTAAATCATGGCATTTCGTATATGGAGCTAAACTATCATTATGCTCAATTTTTAATTTATCAAAATTACTAACAAGAGTATTATGCTAATTTTTTAATAATTTATATTTTCTACTAATTATTTTGCATTCATCAAATAAATCATGGAAAGCATTTAATAATTCATCAAATGATAAATCTGCATCAATTAAATTTGTTACCTTCTCTCCAATGGCCATTAGTGCATAATAAGCAACTTGCTCGGTGTTGGGCTCCTCTTCTTCGGATGCGCTTGAGTCATCCCATGTTGCTTTGACACTTTCTTCTTTGGTGTTCCTTTCTTGGCTTGGGGACATTCACTTTTATAGTGTCCTGGCTTCTTGCATTCATAGCAAATTATTTGGTCTTTCTTAGGTTCAAATTTATTTTTAGTATCATTTTTAAATTTATTTTTTAATAAATTTTTTGAATTTTCTTGTTAAAAGTGTCAAGTCATCGTCAAAGTCCTCATCACTTGAGTTTTCTCTCAAGTGGTCTTCTTGAGTTCTAAGTGTCATATCCTTTTTATTTTTTGGAAGGGTGTCCTCATGCTCTTCATTAGTTTTGCATGTCATTTCGTAAGTCATTAATGACTCAATTAATTCTTCAATAGAAAAGTTGTTTAAATCTTTGGCCTCTTGGATGGTTGTGACTTTAGGGTCCCAACTCTTTGGAAGGGATCTTAAAATTTTATTAACAAGCTCGAAATTTGAAAAACTTTTACCGACTCCTTTCAGACCATTAATGACATCCGTAAAATGGGTGTATATGTCTCATATGGTCTCACTCGGTTTCATTCAAAATAGTTCATAAGAATGTACCAAAAGGTTGATTTTTGACTCTTTCACTCTACTTGTGCCTTCGTGAGTCACTTCGAGTGTGTGCCAAATATCAAAGCAGTTTCACAAATTAAAACATGATTGAACTCGTTCTTATCTAGTGCACAAAATAAGGCATTTATAGCCTTTGCATTTAGAGCGAAAGTCTTCTTCTCCAATTCATTCCAATCAATCATTGGAAGAGAAGACTTTTGAAATCCATTTTCTACAATATTCCAAAGCTCAAAATCGATGGAAATACGAAAGATCCTCATTCGAGTCTTATAATAGTTGTAATCTGTCCTATTGAATATAGGCGAACGTGTAATAAAGTGACCCTCTTGGTTTCCGGCAAATATCATCTCTCTTAGGTTTTAATCCAACTAAGAGTGAACCTCGCTCTGATACCAATTGTTAGGATCAAGAGCGCACTAAGAGGGAGGAGGGGGGAGTGAATTAGTGCAGCGAAAAACTTTTACGATTTAAAAGACTTATTACGATTAAGGTCGATTTAACAAAAGTGGTTTCAACTCAATCCTTTTGGATGAACGTTGAACTTGAAACCTTTCGGGAAATACCAAGAGAAGATTAAGGTGATTTGCAACAATACAAATCACACAACTAAAAAATGTCAGTTTCGTAAAGCTTTCGTACAAGTAAAATAGATTTCAAAAAATGTTTACGTCAAAGCGTAAGTAGACGTAGTTAAGCATAGTAAGGAGGAGAGGCAGTTTGCTTATAAAGGAAAGATGCTCAAAGTAAATGCAAACCGAGATTTTAGAGTAGTTCGGTCAACGTGACCTACATCCACTATTGGCTTCCTCCTCCAACGAGGTCACCAGCATCTACTAGAGGCCTTCATTCAATAGGTGAAAGCTAACTATCCTTTTATAGCTTTTCTCCTTTTGACGGGCTTAGGAGACAACTCTTATAAGTTTTCACTCATCTCTTGAATGATCTTAACACTTAGAAGAAAGAAGAAGGAGAACTCTAGCTTTTTCAATACTTAAGGTCTCAAAGACTCAAGATTAAAATAAGTTTTTCATTGCCCTTTCATACAGGAAAGGGTGGGGGTTTATATAGACCCCAATGAGTTTGAAAATGGAGCCTAAAAGTGTCTATTCCCAAATTTCTGGGGTCCTGGAGGTACCATCGCCATAACTGGGCAGTACTACCACCTGTCATCGGATATTGAGCAGTACTACCGCTTGGTTTGGGCAGTACTACCGCTTGACAGCGCTCGAAGACCGAGCTCAGATGGTACCACCGCCTGATAGGGGCAGTACTACCGTCCAGAATCCCTGGGAGACCGAGTCTCCTAGGCGGTGCCACCGTCGGCCAGGAATTATGGGTCCGAATGGGCTGTTCCATTTGGCCCAATTTGGGTCTATTAAGGGCCCAGTTGGCCCCTAATTAAGTTAGTGGGATTACCTCCCAATCCTAACTTAATCTATACTCTAACTGCAACAATTACGATATGATTACTGTAATTCTATGTTCCGGTGCGTCAATCACTTCTTCCGGCGAACTTCCAGCGAACATCCGATGAACCCTCGGCGATGCTCGGTGGACTCCCGGCAAGCTCCTGGACTTCGCGACGATATTCTTGGTGAGTTCCATCGAGCTTCTATAGCAAGCTCCTGGACTTCTCGACTGGTTCCCGCAGAACTTTCGACGAACGTTTGGACTTCCGACGAACTCTCGGGCTCCCAACGTGATCTTGATCTTAACTCCGACATAACACTTGCTGCATGTCTTACTGTCATCGTAGTTAATCTTGTACACTTTTCTTAACATATAGATTAGATAAACAAATGACAATTGACTTTATCATCAAAATCCGAGATTCAACATTTATCTCTTGTGAATTTTTAATGAGAAATGGATTTGATTTATCAAGGTTTATTCATGGAATTTCTCTTTCATATGATGCTTCTTTCACAAAAATTCTTTCTTACTCTTCTCATGAAAGAAGAATTTTTATGAATTTTTAAGTACAAGATGATCACTTGCAAGAATGAGGATTTGATTTCATATGAATATTTTAATCCTTTTTCATGAATCTCTTCTTTTTGTCAAAATTGAAGCATGGTTTAATAAAACTTATTTACTGTTTTTGACTTAGTTCAAATCATTTCACAAATTTGGTTCTTATTGGATTCCCTCCTTACCTTCCTTCCTCTTCTTCATGTGAAGTTTTTGATGATAAAAGGGGAGAAGTTGATAGAATCTATCACTTTAATGTTGATAAATTTTGATGTTGAGAATTTATGAATGTTACCATGCAACGATGCAATATCGATTAGATAAATTAGTGTGAAACTTACATGAATTCTTACCACACTTGCATTGTTGAATTGTTCTCCTTTTTGTTGATGACAAAGGGGGAGAAATGATACCAAAATATGATAAATTGATGACATATTAGCATTATAAATGTATGCAATGTATTTTATCGTAAATGCTTATATGCTTATCAATTGAAATATATCAAAACGAAGATTGTACCACATCGCAAATGCTTGAAATGTTTCATGAATACTTGATAAATGTCTTTCATTATGATAAGATATCATGAGCTTAACTTACTATTTTACAAATTGATAACTTGCCATCTTGTCATGGAATGATGAATTGCTATTTTTGTTATCTTGCTAAATTTTATATTCAAAATTTGTATCAATGATGATTATCACTGGATTTTAAAATGGATGTCATGCCTTGACATCATTTTGACAAATACATGGTATCATATTTAGAATTGGTAAATCATGATAAGTATCATGATGTGCATATTGATAAGTTTAAACGAACTTAACTTATCAGTTTGATACTTGAATTCAAAGGCTTTGAATTCAAGAATGTCTTTTCTGGCATATAGATAGCGAAAGTTAGGTTAACTCCGTCATCAATTAATTGCCATCATAAAAAAGGAAGAGATTGTTGAATCTCGAATTTTGATGATGAAATTAATTATAAATTATTTGATCTAATCTATATGTTAAGAAAAGTGTGCATGATTAACTACGATAACAGTAAGACATAAAGTAGGTGTTGAGCCAGAGTCAAGATTGAGATCTCGGTGGGAGTTCAAGAGTTCGTCGGAAGTCCGAACGTTCATCAGAAGTTCTGCCGGAACCAACCGAGAAGTCTAGGAGCTTACCAAAGAAGCTCATCGGAACTCGCCAAGAAGATTGTCGTAAAGTCTGGGAGCTTGCCGGGAGTGCGCTGGAACATTATTGAGAGTTTCGTCAGAAGATCATCGGAAGCTCGTCGGAAGAGCAATTGACGTACCGGAACAAGAGTGATTTGATTATGTCTTAGTTATTGTAGTTAGATAATAGATTAAGTTAGAATTGAGAGGTAATCCCACTAACTTAGTTAGGAGCCAATTGGCCCTTAACAGGGATGAATTGGGTCGGATTGAATAGCTTATTCAGCCTCTGAAATCAC